>NC_137687.1:2671781-2700023 GCF_963989245.1 Nansenia antarctica
GGCGCTCCCACTCCGACAGCGACCTCTCCGAGCGCCACGAGCCCCTCCTGTGTAAGACCGGCGTCCGCTCCGACCCCCTCAGCGAAAACAACAACAACGGCCCCCCCTCCCTGCACCACTTCCTGGGCATGGCCGTGCTGCAGGCCCTGGGGGCCGCCTCCTTGGACCCCCCCCACCCCCACCCCAACCCCACCCCCGCAACCCTGCAGTCCCGCCTCTCTGACACGCACTCCGAGCCTGCCGTAAACACTCTAAACTCTGACGACGCGTCACACTCCAACTCCTCCGACTCACTGGTCCTCCCCGGAGGACCACAGGCGGAGGCGCCCCCCCGAGTGCCTGAGGAGAAGGAGAAGGACCCGAGGAGGAGGGGGGTGGTCGTCCTCACACCTCGCCTCCGCCTTCCTCCTCCTCCTTCTCCCCCTTCGCTGCGTATCCTCCCCTCCTCCCCCCTCTCCCCCGAGCGGCGGCTGTTCCGCCAGCCGGAAGCCCCCTCGCCCCTGCGTCTGAGGAGACACATGTCCAGCCCGTTGCCCACCGCCACCGTCCAGAAACAGTACGACTCCGCAACAACAACAGAGCCTTCCGGAACATCCGGAACATCCGGAACATCGCCAGACCCCTCCTCCTCCAGGGTACTACAGCTGTCCGGCGGCCCCCCCTCCTTGTCCAATCAGAAAGCCCAACGCCCCGCGGCAGCAGCAGCAGAGCTGACCCTGGATCTGAGCCTGAGCAGCCCCCCTCAGGACCCCTCCTCCTCCTCCTCCTCCTCGCCCTCCCCCGCCACCCCCCCGACCCTGGGGGAGTCCAGCGACTCCTCCTCGGACACCCTGGAAGCCTGCTCGCCTCTGGCGCCCGTGAGCCCCCCGCTCGTCGGCACGGTAACAGCCGACAACGCCAACGACGCCAACAACAACCCCCCCAGTCATGCAGAGACGACGACGACAACAACGGGCGATGTATCGGACGGCCGCACGGGGTCCTCGAGCCTCGGCACGGAGGAGGACAGCATCGACTTCTTCAGCGCCCGGGAGAAGTTCCTGGGCCTCTCGCAGGACGGCAGGACGGGGGCTCCCCACGGCGCTGTTCTTTCCGAGCAGGCGCCTCCGCGGACGCCTCAGACGCCCCCTGCCGAAACCCTGGCCCCCCCCACGTCCCCAGAGGAGGAGGAGGAAGAGGAGGATGACGAGGAGGAGGAGGAGGAGCAGGGGAAGGTAAGGTTCATTCAAATGTGTTGGTGGTGGCGTCCATTTTGTTGGGTCACAAATGTATACCAGTTTTTTTTTTTTTACTCTTGGGGGGGTACAGTCGTACATGCTCAGTGGAGCAGAGCAACAAACTCATATCTACCCCTAAAATCACTTTCTTGACATCTCGTGACGTTAGAGATTTACGGTTCTATCTCCATTTTTGTCAAAATGTAGTTTTTTACATAATCTGATTCTTTAGGTGTTTATTAATGCTTGTGTGGTGTTATTTTTTAAATGTTGACATTTTTGAGTTAGTAATTCATAAAATACAAAGGTTCCATCTCACAAAACATAATGGAATGTAAAAACTTAGACGCTCAATATCTCTGAACTGCCCTAAACGGAGATAGAACCTTATCATTCTAAACGGAGATAGAACCTTATCATTCTAAACGGAGATAGAACCTTATCATTCTAAACGGAGATAGAACCGTATCATTCTAAACGGAGATAGAACCTTATCATTCTAAACGGAGATAGAACCTTATCATTCTAAACGGAGATAGAACCTTATCATTCTTTCTTTCTTTCTTTCTTTCTGTCTGTCTCTCTCGCCTGGAGTGAGGGAGGGGAATGGCGGGCGGGAGGGACAGGGGGGAGTTACGGGACCCTGTGCGTGCCCTCTGTGAGTGATATTGACTGATTTAACGAGATTAGCATGCTCAATGGAGCCAGTCAATGGAACGAACTGGATCTAATGGACTAATCCGATAGATGGATCGGACTGTTAGGGAAGGGGTCTGCTACTGCCACCTGCTGGACTGTTGCCGGTGGTGTTCAAGTGCGTTTTTTTTTTTAGATGTCTTTTATCTGCACAGACTTTGTTCTTTCTCTCTCTCTCTCTCTCTCTCTCATGCCCCCCCCCCTTCCCCCTTTCTATCTCTTTAGTTATATTCCGACCACATTTACAAGTTCGACGAAATCTTGACAAGGAGTCAATTATGGCCACCTCTTTAAATCACCAACTGCCAAAGAGTTCCGTAACACTCCACACCTAGAGTGCCAAGTGTGTATGTGGTACTATCTACCTAGCAACAACACTTTGATTGGCTAACCACCCTGGGCACACTACACTACAATGTTGAGAATGTTGTCAGAACAGCTCAGTGGCCTTGCGGTTAGAGAGATAGATTGGGAGGTTGTGAGTTCGATCCCCGGCCAATATAACCCGTCGTACCACCAAAGACTATAAATATGATACCCGATGCCTCCCTGCTTGGCACTCAGCATTACGTGTTTTTTTTTGGGGGGGGGGATTGGGGGAGGGGGGTAAGGTAAGACCCTGCGACTTACCAGCGTCATGTCCAGGGGGGGTGTACTTGTACATCAAGCCGCCTCACGCTACGGAAACAGGAGATAGGCTCCTGCCCCCTAAGGGCCGTTAGGCTCGAGATAACCATTAAGGCTACTTACGGCTACTTACTTTTCCTTATCAGTATGTCAGGGAATGAACACACGTCTCTCTTTATTTGCAGAAATTCAGTTAGTGTTGCTTTCTGTTGTGCTTAATGTTGTGCGGGTTTATGTGGATGTGTGACGCTGTCCTTTTAACTTCTTACTGATGCTGTGACTGTAAGTGGAGGAGGTGTTGGAAATGTCTGTATGTTTCTATCTTTTTAACTGTGCTGGAAATGCTTGGATGTGTGCCGCTGTCTGTCTGTCTGTCGTGTGTGTTCTTTTGTTTTTAACATGTAACCTGATTTCTTTTCAGCCCCCCCCCCCAAGAGGCTTTTGTCTTTTGCCAGGCCGCCAATGCAAATAAGAATTAGCTTAGCCTGGTTAAATAAAGATTAAATCGTGGCCTGGGGTGGTCCAGTGGTCTAGAACCACGGTCTACAGTGCACACATATGCCCATGTCGGCGTGGGTTCGAGTCCGGCCCATGCCCTGCTGACATGCCCTCTCTCCCTTCTTCTCCTTACTTTCCTGTCTGTCTTCACTGTACCTGTCCAATAAAATGGAAAATATGAGTGGGACTGCCCCACTCAGAAAAAATAACAAATTAATTGTTTATGTTTCCCCCTGATCCACAGTTTTCAGAGCCTGGCCAGGACGCCTGTGACAGCGCTGTTGCCCCCGACAACAACAACAGACCGCTTCATCTTCATCTCCACGACAACGGCGTGTCCGTCCGCCACATCGTCACGGAGATCGAGTCCATATCCCACCCGGCAACCGCCGGCAACACCTGCCCCTTGGTGGCGTCACCACGGCTCTTCCCCGATGACCGAGACGCCGACGCCGACAACGACAGGGGCTCGCCTTCGACCCCGCCTTCCTACCCACAATCCCCCTCCACACCACCTCCGCCGTTGTCCGATTGGCCCGCGGGTTCCGTACGGCGGGTCACCAAGCAGCTGGAGCGGAGGTTGAGACAGGAGCTGGACCTTCCCCCCCCTCCTCCTCCTCCTCCCCCTCCAACAACCACCCGGCGCTCCCCGCTCCCCTCCCCCAGCAACGAGGCTCCTCCCCCCGGGTCCGGCCGATCCCCCCTCCTCCTCCCCCTTCCCCTTCCCCTGTCGCTCATCCCGAACGGGCCCCCGAATCGATCTCCCGTCGAACTGGCCCCCGAATCGCCCCCTGCCATGGACCGCCGCTGTGAGCAGCGTACGACACCACCACCGTCCTCCTCTACGCCCAGGGAGGACGTCGTCACCCAGGGAGAGTCGGCCTTCGTCGCTACGCCCGAAGACGGAGCAGCCCCCCCACGCCCCCCAGGTTCAGACCCCCCCCCGCCCGAGGAGACGGAGGAGAGATACGGAGGAGGGTTTCACTCCTCCTCCTCCTCCTCCTCAGACATGGACGTCCTCCCCCCAGACTCTCCCTCCTCCCTGCTGCCTCCCTACCCAGCACCCCCCACCGCGACCCCTGCCGCGACCCCAGGTCCATCCCTGGACCTCCAGGGCCCCCAGAGCCACCAGGCCCCCCCCTCCTTCTCCCCTCCTTCTCCTCCTCCTCCTCCTCCTCAGGCCCTGCGGCTGTGGCTGGACGGTGTGACGGCCCTGGACTCGGACACGGACGCTACCCCCCACCACGTTCCCGCCCCCCACCCCGCCACCACGCGGCCTCCTCCTCCTCCTCGCCCGGGGGGGAGGCTGGCCCGCAGCAGCGACGACCTGGAGAGGATCCAAGAGACCCTGAGGGAGCTGCAGGCCTTCCTGTATGAGGCCGGGGCGGGGCCGGGGGGGCCCAACAGCGGCCAGGGGGAGGGGGTAGCTCCCGCTACACCGGGAGCTACCATGGAGGTGCCAGAGGAGGTCGGGAGGTCTGGGATGGGAGGAGGAGGGTGGCTGGATACGGAGGTGAGGGTGGGGCTGGGGCAGGCTCGGAGGACGCAGCAGGGCCCCCCCCCTCCCAGAGACCCCCCCCCGCCCCCGATGTGGCGGAGAGCCGTGGAGCTGGAGGCGCGCATCCGCCAGGCGGGCCTCACGCCCCCCTCCCTGATGAAGAAGCGCTCGGCCTCGCTGGCCAAGCTGGACTGCCTGGAGCTGTCTGCCAACGACCTGACAGACTGGGACCGTAGCCGATCGTCTACGGCCCCCCCCTCTGCCTCCGTAGCCCCCCCCACCTCCACCCCCACCCCCACCGGACATGGCTCTTCTTCACACTCCGTGTCCGCCCCCCACCACCACCCCCACTCACAGAGGCTCACGCGGCCCCCCCAATACAACAACAACGGCCCGAAAGAAGAGGCCTCGAAGAAGCAGCGGGTGTTGTCCCAGAGCCCCCCCGCCTCCCCCAGGTGTCCCCCCACCTCCTCCCTGGACCCTGACCACCTGACTGTGGGGGTGGGGGTGGGGGTGGGCGCGGGGGTGGGGGGGGTCACAGGAGAGTGCACCACCTCTCGCGGTCGCCGTGACGACGACAACAACGTTACGACGCCTCCGTGAGAACAGGAAACGCCGACGACAGGAAAACGCTCGACCGCTACTGTGCTCTACAACACCATGTGACCTCAACTAGGCTGCCCTAGGCTCGCTCTGTGTGTGTGTGTGTGTGTGTGTGTGTGTGTCAGTAGTGTGTGTGTGTGTGTGTGTGTGTGTGTGTGTGTCTGTCTGTCTGTCTGTCTGTCTGTCTGTCTGTGTGTGTGTGTGTGTGTGTGTGTGTGTGTGTGTGTGTGTGTGTGTGTGTGTGTGTGTGTGTGTGTGTGTGTGTGTGTGTGTGTCAGTAGTAGAGTGCTGAGTCATCTGGCGTGTCGCTCCAGCAGGCCACGGGGGGCTGAGAGGCTGAGAGGCTGAGAGGCTGGTGGAGGTAGAAATCGGAGGACGGGGCTCATTGTAATGAATGGAATTCCGTGCGTTACAAATTAGCCGATTTCTACATCCACCAGCCTCCTCTGCAAGCAGCGCTGAGAGACCGCAGACCAGCTGTGATGGACAGAAACACCAACATTCTCCCAGTGAATTACATTACATTACTTTTCAGTTTTTGGTCACCTAAACTTTAAAAGACGTTTAACTCTTTAACCTCTGGACGTTTCCCGCTTACCTAGGCCTGTAACAATCATGAAATAATTGTCTAATGGCAGTTAAACTAATTAATTGTACTACAGAAACATTTAGATTTTATTTAGATTTTGATTTGATTTGATTTTGATTTGTCCCAAACAAATAAAATATGTTTGTTTCCCAAATAAACATATAAAAACATTTGAAAAAAAATAAAAGAACACTTTACACTAGCGTGTTCGGGATGTTCTCTGTTTCTCTGTCTCTCTGTTTCTCTGTCTCTCTGTCTCTCTCTCTCTGTCTCTCTGTCTCTCTGTCTCTCTGTCTCTCTGTCTCTCTCTCTCTCTGTCTCTCTCTCTCTCTCTGTCACTCTTTCTCTCTTTCTGTCTCTCTCTCTCTCTCTAGTCCTTACAATATATTACAACATCTCAAAAATATAGTCTCTTTCTATATCTAAATATGACATAAACATTTTGAATTGTTCCAGGCCTACGCAAGCTTACCGTTGTTCCATTTCAGGTCATTCACTGGAATTGAAGCGCTTTCATTTCAATAGAACTGGACGAACGGGGGTGTTCTGAAACGTTTGACCGGTAGTGTATGTTTATGTTTATGTTACTGTAGCTCAGTTGACATCAGTACGGTTTTATTTCCCCCAGAATTCATTGGGTTTCTAAAACACAGAAGGTTTCAAAAACTTAAAACGAGGGGGGCTGTTTTACTAAAAGCACTTTATTCTCTCGTTTTTTTTTTTTTTTTTAGGGTTTTTTTTTTTTCAAAAAGTTATGGGCTATTGGTTTTGTCCTCCTTGAGTATTTTTGCACTGATGCTAATGGGTACTGTAGCAGGTCAGATATGTGTGTGTGTATATAAATATACTGCTATATATATATACATGTATATACATATACATGTTGTATGTCGGTTGTGTGATGTGTGAAAGAAGTGTGACAATGTTTTTATTTTTGTTTGACAGTCAGACAACGTTCATATTCTTTTTTTATCCTGTGCTTTAGCTGTGACTTAATTAAACAACATTGAATAATAAACTGGCTCTTGTCGGCTCATCCCTTATTCAAATCCCTACCTGTTAATTAAATCACCAACTGCCAAAACATTCCGGAACTCTCACCACCTAGCAGGGTTTCCGTTAACCGGTAATTACCGGTCTTTGTCCGGTAAAATCTATTGAAGTCCGACAAATTGAAATCTCTTCGGTAATAATGTCCGGTGAAAATAATTCCCTCTAAGCACAATTTGAATACAATTCGCTAAAGTTGAATTGTCACATTCTGATTCCTTCTATATGAAAAAAGACGAATATATAGGCTATATTTCTTTTATTATTATATGATTTGACGCCGGCATGATGATGACTCCGCGAAACAGCGGTGGCAGGGTTCAGTGGCGTAGCGCAAAATCCCGGGGCCCCCCCGCAAGGTGGCGGCGGGGGCCCTTTCGCAACGGAGTAAAAAAAAAAAAAAAAAATGCGTTTTTTAGAGGCCGATGCGTTATTGACGTTGCGAAATTTCGCAATATGCACTCTACATTCTAAATGCTTGACTTAGCAAAAGGTACAAACAAGTGAGAGCAATAGCCTATAACTAAAACCAAATGGTAGACTACACTACATCAGTAGAATGTATTATAAGTAGAATAGTACAAGCTTTATTTATTTTAACAAAGTGTGGTGTGCACAGCAGTGTGATATCTGTAAACATATCTGTAGACTCTCCGCTAAGGGTTGCCAGATGGGATTGAGAATTTCCAACCTAATCAATCTAAAAACTTCTAAATCCACCAAAAACCAGCCAATCTGGCAACCCTGTCTCCGCTGCATCAGAGTCTACTTGTTGCGTAAAATTGGCCAGGGTTAGTCAAATCCTTTGTTGGACATCTCGTTTCTTAAGTCCTGGTATATTGTGGCATTTCTTTACTGTTTGCCATCTGGTCTAGGAATACCCAGGGAGACGCAGACAGCAGAAGTAGAATAGAATAGTAGAATAGAAAAAGAAACAGCTATATATAGCCTAACCATGCTGAATTATGTACCTGTATGATGCACTGACAGCCTGTGACTGTGAACCTGGCCGGACCCTGCCTTTCTGCCTGAGTTTGAGTATGATGCTGCCCAAATAAATGTTATTGTTTAGTGCTGTACGCTTTCGTGGTATTATATTGTGTGAATTATCATCTGTATGTTGTTTTTCTTTCACTCGACTAACCGCCGAGATAATACTTGAGACATGTACTTCCGTAAACATACATTTTTTATTGGATTTTTTTACAATATCGGACCGACAGTCCCACATATAGCGGCTATAATGTCCGAATAGAGAATCTATCACCACCTGAAGAATGCTTATTGTACTTTGTATTGTATTTTCGCTTGCTCATTTTCCTTGTGTCTCGCTGCCTACGTGTGACGTCAAAGTCATGTTGCTATTGGATACGGCTAACCATGTATATATTTTTAAATATAGGCCTATATATTAAAATTAAGGTTGACACAATGAAGGGCCACTTATTTCCTTTGTTTTATATATTTTTAAATTATAAAAAAAAAAAAAAAAAAAAATGTGGATCCAATGTTAGGGGGCCCCCTAGTGGCTGGGGCCCCCCCGCGGTGCGTCGCTTGCGGGCCCGTCCGCTACGCCACTGGCAGGGTTGCCAGATGGGATTTTACAGCCTAACCAGTCTATTACCGCTAAACCCAGTAGCCCATTCGGCGATAACCCGGCCCATCTGGCAACCCTGCTTTTAACCTGCAAACGTTGCAGCTCAAAGTGCACAGCAGCGAGCGAGAGGTAAACATGGCAAGACAAAGTAAGCTTAACAATGACTTCATGAAACCAAGCTACAATGAGTCTGAGGAGAAGTCTGGCTCTAAAGAGATGGAGGTAGTGGCTCCTCCAGCCAACTGGAGGGTTCTGAGTTGAATGGAAAGAACATTTCCCCTGGCTGCGTTTAGATGGGGAAGGAAAAATGTTCTGCTCACCGTGCAAAAAATCGGGGAGGAATAACGGATTCACGAGAGGAGCAACGAATATGAGAATGTCGGCTCTCACTGATCACAGTCGGTGCAGTGAGCACATATCGGCGGTCAGTTTGAGGCAACAGCAAACCGCTATGAAAGGCCACTGTGAGCAGGCTAATGCAACGGCTAACAATAAGCTGCACTCTCAGCTACAAGTTGCATTTCACATGGCAAAAAATGGCATCAGTATGGCGCGCGTTCAGCGCTGGACATGGCATAGCGCGCATGCGAATCATGAAAGCCTATTATTATACATTATATAGCTTGCATCTAATCGTATCGGATGAGAAATAGACATTAAACGGCATATATAGGCTACACAACAGTAATCACCGCGACAAACAGCTATATTATATTTTAATATGATGACCGGAATATCTCACGTTTGTCCGGTAAATTGAAATCTTCCCGGACACGTTGACCGGCACACATTTTTTCTAACGGAAACCCTGCCACCTAGGTGTTCCAAGTGTTTTATGCAGTGTTAATGTTACCTAGCAACAACACTTTGATTGGCTATAAAATGAAACATCATAAAATGGATGAAAGCGTCTGCTAAATGGCGTTATTATTATTTATTTATTAGTATTCAGTAAGCCGTAAGCACAAGTGATCAAGATTTGATATAGAATCTTATTCCCCTAAATCCTCCATCCAACCCAGAGGAGGCTGGTGGAGGTAGAAATCGGAGGACGGACTTGTTCTGCGTAGGATGAAGAATGGTATCAAACATTCCTCGTTCCATGTGAGTGAGCCTTGTCCTCCCAATCCTACCTCCACCAGCCTCGCTTACCTCCTGAACTATTTATGACTATTTATGATTTATTAACTCTATGAAGAAAAAAAACTAGCCTCATAAAAATAAAACATGAATAATGTAAGAACAGCAAGTCGACTTTGAGATGAGATTTCGAGGGGAAGCCATTTTGATGAGTTGAATATAAGTTGATTATTTAGCCCAGTAAGAGAACGTTGATGTGTCTGGAGGCCGAGAGAGAGAGAGAGAGAGAGAGAGAGAGAGAGAGAGAGAGAGAGAGAGAGAGAGAGAGAGAGAGAGAGAGAGAGAGAGAGAGAGAGAGAGAGAGAGAGAGAGAGAGAGAGAGAGAGAGAGAGAGAGAGAGAGAGAGAGAGAGAGAGAGAGAGAGAGAGAGAGAGAGAGAGAGAGAGAGAGAGAGAGAGAGAGAGAGAGAGAGAGAGAGAGACGGGGGCTCAGGTTAGCGTCTCCCTGAATAATAATGATGATCTCTGCTGCTCTCCACAAGATATTTATCTCCTCTCTCTGGCTTCTTAAAGATTGACTCCCATGGACGCACACACACTCACGCATATATGCGTACACACACAGATACTCACAGCACACACACACACACACACACGCACACACACAGATACTCTCAGCATACACACACACACACACACACACAGATACTCACAGCATACACACACACACACACGCACACACACACACAGATACTCACAGCATACCCACACACGCACACACACAGATACTCTCAGCATACACACACACACAGATACTCACAACATACACACACACACACAGATACTCTCAGCATACACACACACACACACACACACACAGATACTCTCAGCACACACACACACACACACACACACACAGATACTCACAGCATATACACGCACACACACAGATACTCTCAGCACACACACACACACACACACACACACACACACACTTACAGCACTGAGCTGTTAGAGGTTTTAATGTTATTCATGGAAGTTGACTCATCCATCCAGCCAGCTGAAGGAACTATGCAGCATCTGTAGCCAGCTGATTCATATAGATATGAGATTCATATACGTAGATATGAGATGGGCCATATTTACCTCTCCTCCTCTCCTTGCTCATTGGGTTTCTTTGTCTTCCAAAAATAACACCAGCCAGTCTCTTTAGTCCTCAATGAGACATTGATACATCATTTAAAAATAATAAAATAAATATATATAATGAACATATTAAGTATCCATATGTCATATGATGTTTTTTCAGGGTAGTAGTTCAGTCATCTTTAGAAACTACAGCCAGGTGTCCAGCCAGGGTCGAAGTGCATTTGTGGCTGTTGTAGTTTTGAAAAGAAAGACAGTTCGAAAAAGACATTGATAACATCAGGTGGACACTATTTGGCAGGCATGACAGCACCCCTGAGCAACAGTGCAGTGCTATGAATGTGATGTTACAAATTGGTCTTTAGTAAGTCTTTAATAAGGGGGGTGCTTCCTAAAGTTGTGAGCTTAGAATGATACGGTTCTATCTCCGTTTAGGGCACTTCTGAAGTTCTGAGATATTGAGCGTCAAAGTTTTTACATTCCATTATGTTTTGTGAGATGGAACCTTTGTATTTTATTCATTACTAATTAAAAAATGTAAACATTTTAAAAATAACACCACACAGGCATTAATAAACACCTAATTGATCAGATTATGTAAAAAACTCAATTTTGACCAAAATGGAGATAGAACCTTATAACTCTAAACGTCACAAAGTGTTGTAGGGAGAAACTCCATGACTCAAAGAAACAACAATTTCAACAATGTTCAAAAAGAAAATTACTTTATTGACTTCCTTACACACGCCACAAAACGTTTCACTGCCTCACACGCCCGTCCGTCTCTTGTGAAAATCTGCCACTTTTAAAAGGTAAAAAAAGGAGAAAAAAAATTCAGGCAAGCTAAACAACGAAGAGGAGGTAGGAACAAGACTCCTTACCCCCCATATTGTGCTGATGTTAGTGACAGTCTGTTTACAATAAGGTAATAAGGTACACTAGGGTAAAATTGTGACACGTCCTTGTACCCCCAACCCTCCCCCCATCCCCCATCCCCCCCCCTGCCTCACACACAATACAGAAAAAAGTCAGTTTGGCTCAGGTCAGATGTCAAACCCCCTCCCCCTCCCACACAAGTGTGTGTAGACCATGCTGAGATACCATACAAAACACAACTAACTAACTAACTAACTAACTAACCAGCACACAGACAGGCACACGCATCACAACTCCTAATGTATCTCGTCACAGTCCATTCACCTCAGGTCACCTCAGGCTGCAGACAGGCCGACTACCTGACGCACCGTAGATTGAACACCAAACTCTCAGACTCAATGCCCCCTCCACCCGCACACACACACACACACACACACACACACACACACACACACACACACACACACACACTAGAGGAAGCCATTACCGTCATATATTCTATAATCTCTAAATATTTCACATATAAACTCCTCCAAAAAAAAAAATCGGAAACATTATTTCGGCCGATTATTCCTCCCCTTTAATAATACCAATTGGTATTGTATTTTATATCGTTGGAAAGCCTGATTAGTCACCTTTACAACGAGGTACAACTTGTAAGGATCATGCATTCGTGGAATGACCAACATAGCTAAACGTGTGGGTAGCGGCCCAAAAACAATGTGCCAAAATCCCCTGTATTCTTCTGTTGGTATTCACTCTCGTTTTGAGTTGCTTGGTGGATTGGATGATTGCACTCTCCCACAGTGCAGTGAGATATCGGAATGATATTCTGGAGCCAGTGGCGATCCCATATCTCCATCCTCCGGAACTTTTTTTTAGGAGTTTATATATATTTATCGACATAAACCTACTGTAACTCTCTCCTCTTCCTCTCAATCTCTCCACGTCCAGGCCTCCCATCTCCCTTTTGGTGACAATACACACCAGGGGAGGCTGCCGGAGGTAGAAATCGGAGCCCAGGCTCATTGGCAAGACATGGAAGGGGATGTCGGAATGGTGTCAACACACTACACAATTCTTTTTTTAATACCGTTCCTCATTCCGTTCCATGCGTCACAATGAGCCTGTCCTCCGATTTCTACCTCCACCAGCCTCCCCCCCTCCTGATCCCAACCCTGTTCCGTTCCCATTACATAGTAGTTTCCCCCCCCTCCTCATCAACACAGAGGCCTGCAGCATAACAATCACCATCCATAGTTATTTATTTATGACACGTCTATCAGTATTGTGTGTTTATTACAATATCACATCACAGTTGTCGTTTTCTAACCCAGTATTTCTTTATTTTTTCCAATGTCTTTTATTCATCCCTTTCATCTATTGAGGAGATGGTGATGGTGGAACATAGCTAATGTATGAGTCCCTTCCTGCTGCCAACAGACTCAGTCTGTGTCCCTGGGTGGGGGCTGAGACTCTCTGTGCTTTTACTAGACGTGAGTTTAGAATGATAAGGTTCTATCTCCGTTTAGAATGATAAGGTTCTATCTCCGTTTAGGGCAGTTCAGAGATATTGAGCGTCAAAGTTTTTACATTCCATTATGTTTTGTGAGATGGAACCTTTGTATTTTATGAATTACTAACTCAAAAATGTCAACATTTAAAAAAATAACACAGGCATTAATAAACACCTAATGGATCAGATTATGTAAAAAACTAAATTTTGACAAAAATGGAGATAGAACCTTATAATTCAAACGTCACGTAGAGACGTTAACGGTTGATGAAGAGTCCCTTCACCCTCTAAACAACAACCGTACGTCTCGGTTTTTGTGCGAATCAAAGAAAATGAAGCAATCCCTTTAAAAACACAGCGATATATACTCACACACACACACACACACAGACAGACACACTCACACCGCAAACACACACTCCGACAACACACACACACACACACACTCACGCACGCACACACACTACATTATTCTGTACACCCTAGCACCACTCCCCACGGCCAATGTAGCGTTGTTTCCTTCGGCCTTCTGGGTGTTAAAAGGGCCCAGCCAATCAGGACAGGCCGTCTCCAGAGAGAGAGAGAGGGCGGGCGGTAGCTCCTCAGGCCCATTGCCCTGGGCACCACAGGGTACGAACCACGTGATGGTACGACCACCGTAAAAAGACAGGGGGCAACAGGACGGGCTGTCATAGTCTGTAATGGCAGGGATGCCCTCTGACTCCCCTACTCTTCGCTTTCCTTTTCTCTCTCACACACACACACGGTAAACCCCCTAAATCCCGCCCCCGGAGCCCCCCTGGCCCGATCTGGCCAATAAAAGCCTGTTATTTCTCCATGAGTGACAGCCGGATGATCCTCTGAAGCTCCTCCTCCTCCTGGCGCCTCCTTAGCTCCGCCCCCACCTGCTCACGGGCCGACAGCTCCATGGCCAGGCGGAGGTGCTCGTTGTAGGGGCACGGCGGTGGGGGGGGGGGCTTCTTGGTGGGGGTGCCGCACCGGCTGGTGGGAGCGCAGGGCTTGTGCTGGGGGGTCCTGGAGGGAGGGAGGGGGGGGCGGCATTGAAAGGCAATATAATAATAATAATAATCATAATAATAACGTTTTATTTGTATAGCACTTTTTCTGCAAACGTTGCAGCTCAAAGTGCTCCAATCATTATATAATCATAATTGTATTATTTAGTAGTTAGTTGACTAGCGAGTGTGTCATTGATTTTCAACAACGCAGAAATGTATTCCACATTCCTCATTCCGTTCCATGCATTACAATGAGCGAGTCCTCCGATTTCTACCCCCACCAGCCTCCTAAGACTAAAGTAAAAACAGAGGGTACCCCCCGCCCCCTTCTTCAAAGGACTAATTTTACTTGATTTGTATTCTTATTTAAATTAGAACCCAAAGAGGAACAATTATAATACAAGTAGTAATAGTCGTAAGGATAAAACAAATGCTTGAAAAACAGAAGGAGTAAGGTCGCGGATAAGCCGGTCACCTTGACAACAACGAACGAACAAACAGGCAACAAAGAAGAAGAAGAAATAAAGACATTCAAGAGTCGACGCGGACAACAGATGTACGGGAGCAGATAAACAGCAACAACAACGAGCTGACAGACAGAGACCGAAGACATGAGAGAGTAAATAATAAAGCCCTGTTTTGTTTGTTTCCTGAGAGGATTTGATCTAATAGCAGCAGCGCAGGAAAGCAATATGTGATAGCAGCTGGTGAGGCCGGGAACCAAGTCTCCAACCAATCAAAATGTTCTCAACAAAAAGATAAAGTTAATACATTTCAGCTTTGTTGAAAATAAATGACACACGACGACTCGCTAGTCAAGCCGAAATATTGCAATGCAATTCGGTGAGCCGGTGAGTAATCCCCACTACTCTACTACACACTAACTACCGTATTTTCCGGACCATAAGTCGCGCTTTTTTTCATAGTTTGGCTGGTCCTGCGACTTATAGTCAGGCGCGACTTATATATCAATATATACATATCATTTCATACTGACTGACATGAACCAAGGAGTAAACATTACCGTCTACAACCGACAGAGGGCGCTCTGGGCCGCTCTGGGCTTGTGACAACTATATGCTGCTCCTTTTCCCCTGAAGAAGTTATCTAAAACATTAACTTGTTGAAGCTAAGCAAACGGTAGCTTGGTGAACTTGCTTACTGGTAACTTGCTTGTTGGACTCGCTGGCTTGTTATGTTCATTTAGCCTATTCAGCCTCCCAGGTATGTTCTTTATGCTATTGTGTTGCTGAATAACTGTTAATGTGTTACGTTAACATACCAGACTTCTATTCAGCCTGTTGTTCTGTGTGCTATTGTGTAGTTGAATAAACTTGCCTTTCCAGATTAAATGTCTGTTCTTGGTCTTGGATTTTGTGAAATATATTTCTAAATAAGTGCGACTTATATATGGTTTTTCCTCTTAATGTCGCATTTTTTGACTGATGCGACTTATACTCCGGAGCGACTTATAGTCCGGAAAATACGGTAGGTAGTAGTGAGGATTACTCAGCGAATCCATTGCATTGCAGTATTTTGGCTTGACTTGGCGAGTCGTGTGTCATTGATTTTCAACAACGCCGAAATGTATTTACATTTTTCAGAATAAAAGTCCCTGTCGGTCGGAGACTTGTTCCCGGTTTCACCAGCTGCTTTCACATAGGGTCACATTCAGTGGTGGACTCAGGCTGTTTGAAGGGCACCTACTGCACAACATGGGACCCCATCAGTGCACATGGTCAAGTTTAGACCATTGGAAGGGCAGCCAATAGGGCACATCCTCTAATTTTGACACTCAAAAGGGCACTTTAGTGTGACGTTTTTTCAACTGTGGGGGCACATGGTCAAATTTAGACCATTGGAGGGGCACCAATAGGGCACATCCTCTCATTTTCGTCACTCAAAAGGGCATTTTTGCCACTCAAAAGGGCACTTAAGAGAGACGTTTTTCAACTGTGGGGGCACCAGGAGGGGCGGTCGCCCCCCCTGCCCCCCCTTGAGTCTGCCAGTGGTCACATTGTTTCATCTCAGTACAGGGTAGGGGTCCATTTAGAAACCCTGTGGTAGTGAACATTCCTCTGACCTTTCGAGGCGACTGGGGTCACAGGACAGGGTGTGTGTGCCAGGCTTGCTATTGGTCAGGGCCTCCCAGATCGTCACCTAAACAGGAAACAGGAAGTAGAAACAGGAAGTCAGTGTGTGGACAGAGAGACGGCCTCGTTTGCAAGAGCGGGCTGCGTAAAGAGACATTTTCAACGCAATGGTGTAGTTGTGATTTTGATGACGGCAATGTTGTGTCCATACCTTTATACATTCATTATTTTCTATCCATTCTACCTACTGTATGAATGAATGAATGGACTTTATTGTCATTGCTACAGTACAGGTACCAAACAACGAAATTTATACTGTATATAAGGTCTCAAATGTATATTGGTCTATACATACTGTATAAGGTCTCACATGTCAATCTATTGCATTGCATTCTTTAATATATTATTTCATTATTACATTGGATTACTGTTTAATGCATTAGGGTGGTTTTTACCTGCTGTAATTGCATACAAGGATCCTAGAGGGCGCTCTCTAACATGAGGAATGTATATGTTACGGTACATGTGGGAATACGGTACATGTGGGAAAACTAGGGTTGGGTTAGGTGCTAGGGTTAGGGTTAGGGTTAGGGTTAAGGTTAGGGTTAGGGTTAGACATGCCAGCATGTACCAAGTCGACGTAGCACCTAACCCTAACCCTAGTTTTCCCACATGTACCGTATTCCCACATGTACCGTAACATATACATCTCCATACAGTACTCAAGTTGAAAAAAGAAATCAGGGGGGATGGTGGATGGCGCAGAGGGTGGGAGACCAACTGTGTACCCTTTTGATTATTATTATTAAAGCATAAAGATAATTATTATACTCCTAAAACAACATGCATGTTATGGATGTTAGGTGTCAGATTCTCCTGTCATTGCTCTTGACCAAGGCACCTCAGAATTGGAGTCGGTCCCTAGGCTACCATGGCAACACTTCTCTTACATAGTTAGGGTCAAATGCAGAGGACAATTAGTGCAAAAATATGTTTTTAATACCACGTTCATTGATAAAAATGACATAAGGGGGGGGATGACAATTTTAGAAGGGGGATGTTTTTGACCGTTTTTATTTCAGGGGGGCCCCTCATCCGCCCTCAACTCGGGTGCTGTCTATATACAGTATAGGCTACTCGCGGTGCATTGTGGTTGTTGTGATACAGCATGGCAACCAAAGTACCTGTCCCCCTGTTCCTCTGCTTCTGTGTGTGATTGCTTATTAACGCTTTCTGAAATTAGCTTCGGCTAAACACAACAGGCAGCAGCTGTCTGGTTTAAGAAGATAATGCTTTAGTACGGCCATGCTGTGTTTCAAAATCCGATTTTCGAAAAATCCCACGCAAGACGAATTTCCATGTCAATGAAAAATGAAGGATTGTTAAGTGCCGTATGTGAGGCAGGTGGAGGTAGAAATCGGAGGACGGGCTCATTGTAATGCGTCGGGAATCGGGAACGACTTGAATTAACACCATTATACTCTGATTTCTACCTCCACCAGCCTGGCGTGTTAACACTAGAACAGCCATGGGTGGGGTCATTTACAAGTAGCCAATCAGAGTGTTGTTGCTAGGTAGACGACACATAAAACACTTGGAACACTGGGTGGTGGTGGTGGGTGTTCTGGAACTCTTTGGCAGTTGATCTTTAACGGTAGATTCTAGAACTGACCTGGTCGAACTCGGAGCCGGCTTCTAGAAGACTCTGCTGGATGGCGAACTGCAACAGGTCCTCCTCCTCGTCCCTCACGCAGTCCCTCTGGTTGCCCCCCAGCACGCTGTAGCCCTGGGGGGGCTCGAACACACACGGGGGGATCTCACCTCCGCGACACGACGCTGCAGGGAGACACCCCCACGCGCACACACACACACACACACACACACACGAGATGAACAGGCGAACGTGTTATGGTCATCAGAAAAGTCTTTCTCTGGTGTATAGTGATCGTTAAACCAAGACTCTAGAACAGGGCTTCACACACACACACACACACACACACACATACACACACACACACACACACACACACACACACATGGTACACACAGTAGTAGCTCTGATCTGTATTCCTGGGACACGGTTGCGCTTGTACACTCAGGAGAAGCATCCTGTCACTCTAACATCAGGACTGCCAACTCTCCCACTTCTACACACGGCCTCTAATTTGGGGTTCAGTGTCTTGCCCAAGGACACCTCGACATGTGGCCAGCCGGGGTTCGATCCAACCAACCACCGATCTGCCAACCTTGTGATCGCCGATCGATTAGACGCCGGCTCTACCTCCTGAGCCTCAGCCGCCGCCCCCCCCATTATATTATTATATATGATTAGGTATGTTAGTGCTGGGCTGGAACGAAGGAGTAAATGGACTGCACTTAGATAGCGCCTTTATCCAAAGTGCTTTACAACGGCCTCTCATTCACACATTCACACACACATTCACACACCAATGGCGGCAAGCTACCATGCAAGGCACCGGCCCGCTCACTGGGAGCAATTTGGGGTTCAGTGTCTTGCCCAAGGACACTTCGACATGTGACCAGCCGGGGCTCGAACCGCCGATCTGCCAACCTTGCGATCATTAGACAGCGGCTCTACCTCCTGCGTCACAGCCGCCCCACGGCATGTAAAACCAGTTGCTGTCTGGATGCAGGACCGGAGGTTAGAAGAGAACTCTGTTATATATCTCTGATGACACCTCCGTGGTTTAGCCTGATCTCCCAAACAACCACGATGGGACGACAGCCTTGACAAGGAGAGACAAATGAGATAAATCTCTTGGCAGACCGGGGTTGATGCCGGGGATAATAATCTCTCTCATAAACATCAGGGTTGGGGAGGGGGGGGGGAGGGGGGACAGTGGAGGCAAGGAGGGGTGAGGCAGAGTGACTTGACACCCGACCCCCCCGCTTCTTGGTGTCAACATCACTTTAAGGACCTAACACGGTCACACACACCACACACCCACTCAGTCATCCTGTCAGCGAGCTAAGCTAAGCACACTAAGCGTCTGTTTGTCCCCTCAGGCAGCTGAGGAGATGGTGGCGCGTCACCTCTGATCCTCGCTAACCCCTACAGGTGCGCCGCTGTCTGGCGGTGTCACCTGGTGTGACAGCTGCACCAAACGAAGCCGTGAAGAGGGAGGGAGGAGGGAGCAGTGGAAACGGCCCACAGTCCCACGGGCGTCGCCGCCGTACGTTTTGTGAGATGGAACCTTTTTATTAATTATTAACTGAAAAATGTCAACATTTTAAAAATAACACCACAGAGGCATTAATAAACACCTAATGGATCAGATTGGGCCCCCCAGTCCCACAGGCTGTGAGCTTGCAGCCGTCGCTTCCCCCTACCACCAGTACTCAAGTTTTAAAAGAAAGTCAAGGGGCGATGGTGGATTTTATCATATGGGGAGAATTTTAGCCTCTCCACATCGTTAGTGACTTCAGCGTCAGTAACTTGGTAAAAATGTCATTGCATGTGTGCGTGCCCCCCCCCTCGCCCACAGTATTTTACTCAATATGTGCAAAAAACGAAATGTTGAAATAGCAGTAATCCCACGTTCATTGATAAAATGACATAAGGGATGGAAAGGGGGGATGGCAGTTTTAGAAGGGGGATGATTTTGACTGTTTTTATTTCAGGGGGGATGCCATCCCCCCTCAACTCGAGTGCTGCCTACCACTACCACCCCCCCCCCCCCCCGCCCACGACTTCTCCTCCCCTCCCCTCCCCGCCAACTGACTCTACCTCCACTCCCCCACTTTACTCCCTCCCCTGCTGCTATGATATAATAACCCTGTATATTTTAGTATTTTTCAGTGTTTTATTATTTATAATAATATATCAAAACATTTGTATCCAAAGCGACTTACATTGCAGCGAGTGGCATACATTTTTCAGTATATATGGTCCCAGTGGGAATCGAACCCACAACCCAACCTTGTTAGCCCAACGCTCCACTACCAACTGAGCCACAGAGGACTTCCTTCCTTCTTCCTTTCTCCAGCACTCAAACAGCTGACGGTACGTGTTCTTATGAAAGGTTCCTGTTATGATGACTGATGGAGTGTGTAGTCGGTGCACTTACTTTAGACTAAAATGTACTTACTGTAAGTCGCTTTGGATAAAAGCGTCTGCTAAATAATTCAAATGTGAACGTCAGTAACGCCAAGCTATGCTGTAAACGAGACTCTGGTCTCAGTCATAAAGTCCAAAATAAAGCTTAAACGATAATGATAATAAAAAAAGATGTGTTATGACAGTTTATACACAGTGTGGTTGTGTGTCAAGGGAGGCTGGCGGAGGTAGAAATCGGAGGACGGGCTCGTCATGGAACGGAATCAGAAATGAACTAACAACGTATGCCTGATACAATTCCCTACTGCGTTCCATGCATGACAATGAACCCATCCTCCGATTTCTACCTCCGCCAGCCTCCCCCCCCCCCCCCCCCAGTAAACAAAGAGTCCAAAAGACGTCCTCAGGGAAGCCGGAATGTGGGTTCAGATGACGTCTTTCTAGGACATCCAGGACAGGTGACGTCTTTAGGACGTCTTATGGACTACAGAATCGTCTTAAAGACGTCCTAAAGACGTCATCTGGACGTCCTAGAAAGACTACATCTGGACGTCCTAGAAAGACTGGGTCATCTGGACCCACATTCCCTGAGGCTTCCCTGAGGACGTCTCTTCTTGGACTCTTTGTTTACTGGGCGTCTGCTGTGTGTGTCACGGTGGGTGTGGGTGTGTCATAGAGGGGTGTGTTGTGTCTCACTGGTGGAGCTGGAGCTGGAGACGCTGGAGGAGTCGCTCCCCGGGGAGGGGGTCTCCGTCCCGGGACTGTCCCTCTGCCGCTCACCCCCCCCCTCCCCCACCCCCACCACCTCCCCCGGGCCGCCCCCCCCCTCCTCACAGCCGTTCAGGTTGCCGAAGGTGATCCTGGCGTTCAGGATGTGGTAGATGGGGATCTCTGAGGAGAGACGGACAGACGGACGGACAGACAAAGAGACAGACAGACGGGGAGAGGTCGTCAGTAAGTACACGCCACCCGTCCTGCTCCTCCCTCCTCCTCCCTCCCTCCTCCCTCCTTACCTATCTTGTCCTCCTCCCTCCTCCTCCCTCCTCCTCCCTCCCTCCTCCCTCCTCCTCCCTCCCTCCTCCCTCCTCCCTCCTCCTCCCTCCTCCCTCCTCCCTCCTCCTCCCTCCCTCCTCCCTCCCTCCTCCCTCCTCCTCCCTCCTCCTCCTCCCACCCTCCTCCCTCCTCCCTCCTTACCTATCTTGACAGGGAAGCCAGGCGGTAGGCGCAGGTTGATGAAGTCCCTCAGCTTGGCGAACAGCGTGTTGGAGATGGCCATGAGGTCGATGATGGGGGCCACCTGTTCTGCCAGGGACAGGGGGTGGGACTCACACAGCCACAGCTTGGCTTTGAACCTGCACACACACACACACACACACACACACACGGGCACACACACGGACACGGGCACACACACACGGGCACGCGCACGGGAACAGGCATGGTCACGCACGCACATGTGCACACACACGGGCATGCATGGATGCACGCATGCACACGCACACATACACACACACACACACACACACACACACACACAGGCGCACACACACACACACACACACACACACACACAGGCGCACACACACACACACACACACACACACACACACACACACACAGGCGCGCACACACACACACACACACACACAGGCGCACACACACACACACACACACACACACAGATAAGCCCCTCTAGTTCGGGTGCTGAGGACATTTGTAGAGTACAGTATAAACAGTATAAATCCACCGCTGTGATGTATTGATCTGTCACAAGCCCCGTACGGATCTCTCTGCATCTCACTGAATCACTTTAGCAGCCTATCAGGCTCTGCTCTGTCAACCATGTCCTAATACCCTACGGTACCTCAGAGCCAATATGTTTCTGTTGGTAATATACAGAGATAGTTGTTAGAAAAAAGTGAGAAAAAGCACACCATAGTTTGATGAAGTGCAAGCTGGCAGGTGAAACTACAGTACACTAAGTATAATATTATAATATTAATAAGTATAATATTAACCTGTGATATAATATTAATAAGTATAATATTATAATATTAATAAGTATAATATTAACCTGTGATACAATATTAATAAGTATAATATTAACATGTGATAATAAGTGTAATATTAACCTGTGATATAATATTAATAAGTGTAATATTAACCTGTGATAATAAGTGTAATATTAACATGTGATCATAAGTATAATATTAACCTGTGATAATAATATTAATAAGTATAATATTAACCTGTGATAATAATATTAATAAGTGTAATATTAACCTGTGATAATAATATTAATAAGTATAATATTAACCTGTGATAATAATATTAATAAGTGTAATATTAACATGTGATAATAAGTATAATATTAACCTGTGATAATAATATTAATAAGTATAATATTAACCTGTGATAATAATATTAATAAGTATAATATTAACCTGTGATAATAATATTAATAAGTATAGTATTAACCTGTGATAATAATATTAATAAGTATAATATTAACCTGTGATAATAATATTAATAAGTGTAGTATTAACCTGTGATAATAATATTAATAAGTATAATATTAACCTGTGATAATAATATTAATAAGTATAATATTAACCTGTGATAATAATATTAATAAGTATAATATTAATCTGTGATAATAATATTAATAAGTATAATGGATTCTTAATAGGACTGGTTGTTAAAATTGAGTGGAGTTGGAGATGTCCTCTTGGGTGGAGTGGAATTTGGCAATGATCACGTGGTGCCACCAGTACGACACATCTTCAGTTGTGGTAATATTATGTGATAATAATATTAATAAGTATAATATTAACCTGTGATATAATATTAATAAGTATAATATTATAATATTAATAAGTATAATATTATAATATTAATAAGTATAATATTATAATATTAATAAGTATAATATTATAATATTAATAAGTATAATATTATAATATTAATAAGTTTAATATTAACCTGTGATACAATATTAATAAGTATAATATTAACATGTGATAATAAGTGTAATATTAACCTGTGATATAATATTAATAAGTGTTATATTAACCTGTGATAATAAGTGTAATATTAACCTGTGATAATAATATTAATAAGTATAATATTAACCTGTGATAATAATATTAATAAGTATAATATTAACCTGTGATAATAATATTAATAAGTATAATATTAACCTGTGATAATAATATTAATAAGTGTAATATTAACCTGTGATAATAATATTAATAAGTATAATATTAACCTGTGATAATAATATTAATAAGTATAATATTAACCTGTGATAATAATATTAATAAGTATAATATTAACCTGTGATAATAATATTAATAAGTATAATATTAACCTGTGATAATAATATTAATAAGTATAATATTAACATGTGATATAATATTAATAAGTATAATATTAACATGTGATATAATAATAATAAGTGATAATACACAAACATAATCAGAGATGTGTGAAACTATGGAAAGTCTGGAAAGTCTTAGGTCTTAGGTTTGAGTTCTTTGTGTTTATGGAATGGTCTTTATTGTCATTGATATAGTACAGGTACCAAACAACGACATTTGGGAGGGGGGGCTCCCCTGGTGCTAGGAAAAAAAAACTAAAAACAAGAAGGGAAAAGAGCTGGTTTACATAAATAAAAGCTATGTACACTATCCACTATACTATACTATACAAATAAAACACTGTGCTGTACTCTATGCTATGCTATACATATCCTAACATTTCCTATCTCTGAACCTTATGTACCCGAGGGTTGTCATATTGCACATAGTGTTATTGCACATTCATTTAAAGTGTCGCAGTTTGCAGGTTTGAAATGTTCACAGTTGTGTTTCAGTGTTGCACTTGATTTCAATCTAGTAGCTGCCATCAAATTGTCTAGATTATACCCCCCCACACCCCCACCCTGGGACACAATTACTCTCATCACTCTGTGCACTTTCGGGTTAGCCGCTAAACTGTATTTCGTTGTCTGTGGTACTTGTACTCTGCAATGACAATAAAGTCGAATCTAATCTAATCTAATCTTGTCGTTGAGTAAAGACTCCCCACAAAACAACTGTTCCAAAAACACTGTTGAGTGGGCTTTTCCGCTCAGCCAATGAATGTCCATGTCGTCTGTGATGATTAGATTAGATTACGTTCAACTTTATTGTCATTGCCGAGTACAACAAGCACCAGACAACGAAAGGCAGTTTAGCATCTAACCAGATGTGCAAATAGTGATATAAAAACAATCCATGTTCATGTCAGAGATAATGAGATAATGCCTTGTGGGTGGCTGGGGGCTGAGACAACATTGCATTGTGGGTGTTTTCTTCTCTCTAACAGTCTAGTGAACAGCTGAATGCAGTGGTGGACTAAAGCTGCGTGCACACAGGGCCATTGCGTTGCACCGGAAGTCAATGGGGCCGTTGCGTTGATCAGTTGCCTTGCTCTGCATTGCGTTTCTTGACCGTCAGGGTGCGGCAATCAGTCAAAAAATGTCAGCTTTTTGCGTTGCGTTGGATCCGTCAAAACAACTGGAAGTAAACCGGAAGTAGTTTCTTGCCCAGAGCTCTCGCCTCAGATTTTAAATCCTCCATTTTGGCCGCCATTGGCTAAAATCTGTAATTTGGCTCTACAAGTGTTAATATGTCATTTTATGAAGTTTTTATATGTTTTCAGGCGAGAAAGTAACCATATATATTCACAAAATGTGTCCAGTTTATCAAAATAACCCGTTTATATATCTGATCTGACGTTTTTTTCCCCACTTCTGTGGGAAACTTCGCTAGCAACACGAGTAGAGCTTTGCATCTGCATCGCACGTTGAAGTACGTCAAGTCCATCCCACCAGGTTGCGCCAGAACGGTGGGTCACGGTCCGCGGTGTGCACGGAGCGTCAGGCTGTTTGAAGGGCAGGGGGGGCGAAAAGAAAAAAAGGGCACCTACTGCACAACATGGGACCCCATCAGTGCACATGGTCAAGTTTAGACCATTGGAAGGGCATCAATAGGGCACGTCCTCTAATTTCTCCACTCAAAAGGGCACTTTAGTGAGACGTTTTTCAACTGTGGGGGCACATGGTCAAGTTTAGACCATTGGAGGGGCACCAAAAGGGCACGTCCTCTCATTTTTGCCACACAAAAGGGCACTTAAGACAGATGTTTTTCAACCGTGGGGGCACCAGGAGGGGCGGTCGCCCCCCCCCTGAGTCCGCCAGTGGCTGAATGCTACATGGATATCGATGTGACATCCCTGTCACAAAGTCGATTCGCTACGAACAGTGTTGGGGAAGCTACTACTGAAAAGGTGTTTATTAATGACTATCAATTACTTCACTTGAAGTTTAACTACTTGTACACTAAAGCTACGCTTGAAAGAAATACAGTTTGTCAAACTAAAAAACGACTTTGTCCAACAACATGATATGTCAGTTTACTGAAAGATGACCGAAAGATGAGACAGAAAATTGTACTGAGAAGTTGAACTACTGTACGCTAAAGCTACGCTCGAGAGAAATATAGTTTGTTCGATTCAAAAATGACTTTGGCTAGACCGCAAAAACGACTTCATGACTCCAACACAAGACAGTCAGTTATTGAAAGATAATCGGTCTGTGTGACAGAAAATGTACTTAGATGCTCTGAAATCACTGAGAGAGAGATCATGAAGGTACTGCTGCTGCTCACTGCTTTGCAATCATCTACCACAGTGCCTCTGTGCCTCTGAGCATCGTAAACAAGCCAGTCATGAATCACTCCACAACTTCCACTAGTTACTGAAGACCCATCTCTTTAGGCTACACCTTAACTGTCCCTCCTGAGACATCTACTACCCCCCTGTACGGTCCCTCCTGAGACATCTACTACCACCCTGTACTGTCCCTCCTGAGACATCTACTACCCCCCTGTACTGTCCCTCCTGAGACATCTACTACCCCCCTGTACTGTCCTTCCTGAGACATCTACTACCCCCCTGTACTGTCCCTCCTGAGACATCTACTACCTCCCTGTACTGTTTCTCCTGAGACATCTACTACCTCCCTGTACTGTCCTTCCTGAGACATCTACTACCCCCCTGTACTGTCCTTCCTGAGACATCTACTACCCCCCTGTACTGTCCCTCCTGAGACATCTACTACCACCCTGTACTGTCCCTCCTGAGACATCTACTACCTCCCTGTACTGTTTCTCCTGAGACATCTACTACCTCCCTGTCCTGTCCCTCCTGAGACATCTACTACCCCCCTGTACTGTCCCTCCTGAGACATCTACTACCCCCTGTACTGTTTCTCCTGAGACATCTACTACCCCCTGTACTGTTTCTCCTGAGACATCTACTACCCCCCTGTACTGTCCCTCCTGAGACATCTACTACCCCCCTGTACTGTTTCTCCTGAGACATCTACTACCCCCTGTACTGTTTCCCCTGTGTCATAATAATAATAATGGTCCCTGGCCTGAGCATAGATTATTTTCTCCTGCTATGACTGGTGTAGACAGATGACTCACTTATTTAGTCAAATGTATAAGTCGCTTTGGGCAAAGGCATCTGCTAAATGCCAAAAGTAAAATGTAAATGTATGTTAATGTAAATGTAAATATAAATCCAGAGTGACACAGACACTCTCTCCCTCCCTCTCTCTCTCCCCCCCCCCTCTCTCTCTCCCCCCTCTCGCTCCCTCTCTCCCCCCCTCTCGCTCCCTCCCCCCCCTCTCTCTCTCTCTCCCTCTCCCTCTCTCTCTCTCCCCCCCCTCTCTCTCTCTCTCTCTCTTCCCCTCCCCCCCTCTCTGTCTCTGACTCCCCCCCCTCTCTTTTCCCCCCCCTCCCCCCCTCTCTGTCTCTGACTCCCCCCCCCCCCTCTCTCTTTCTCCCCCCTCCCTCCCCTAGCCTAGCGAAAGCGGAAAACTCAAAGTCTGTAGTGCTCCATACCTGACGTCAGAGCCTAGGGAGGCCCTTTGATGTTGGTGAGGCATGGTGAGGTGATAATGAAGTGGCTGTGTCGTATGCTGGTTAGTGTACCCCCTGAACTGTTTATCTTGCCGTGAGTTTAGAATGATAAGGTTCTATCTCCGTTTAGAATGATAAGGTTCTATCTCCGTTTAGAATGATAAGGTTCTATCTCCGTTTAGAATGATAAGGTTCTATCTCCGTTTAGAATGATAAGGTTCTATCTCCGTTTAGAATGATAAGGTTCTATCTCCGTTTAGAATGATAAGGTTCTATCTCTGTTTAGAATGATAAGGTTCTATCTCCGTTTAGAATGATAAGGTTCTATCTCCGTTTAGAATGATAAGGTTCTATCTCCGTTTAGAATGATAAGGTTCTATCTCTGTTTAGAATGATAAGGTTCTATCTCCGTTTAGAATGATAAGGTTCTATCTCCGTTTAGAATGATAAGGTTCTATCTCCGTTTAGAATGATAAGGTTCTATCTCCGTTTAGGGCAGTTCAGAGATATTAAGCGTCAAAGTTTTTACATTCCATTATGTTTTATGAGATGGAACCTTTGTATTTTATGAATTACTAACTCAACACCACACATGCATTAATAAACACCTAATGGATCAGATTATGTAAAAAACTCAATTTTGACAAAAATTGAGATAGAACCTTATAATTCTAACGTCACGGTATGCTGGTTAGTGTACCCCCTGAACTGTTTATCTTGTGTCTTGTTTTAATTGAACGAACCATGAGGTTTGGGGGTGGGGAGTTAGTGACAGTAGCTTCAAGATCATTATTGAAGCTAGATTGGTCTTCTGACGCTGGCTTTCTCTGTGTACCACATGTACAAAAGAAGAGATTTGGTGAGGCTGCATTCTCATTTTATGCACCCAGATTGTGGAATGCACTGCCAGTTTATATTAGAGATGCAACCTCAGCAAATAATTATGTTCAAGTCAAGACTAAAAACCCATCTTTTTAATATTGCCTTTAAATTACTATCCCCCCCTCCCTCCGCCCTCTCTCTCTCGTCACCTCTGGGTCTTGGTGGTGAGCTGGCTGGGGAGGCCGATGTCCCTCTGGCCCAGGTGCA
>NC_137687.1:2700223-2807723 GCF_963989245.1 Nansenia antarctica
TCTTTCCTTCTCTCTACCCCTCTTTCTCGCTCTCTCAGGGTCGACAGAAGTTGGCGCGTTTCAACGCCCGGGAGTTCGCTACGCTGATCATCGACATCCTGAGCGACGCCAAGAGACGACAGCAGGGCAAAGGCCTCAGCAGCCCTACTGGTGAGAGGAGGAGAGGGGAGGGGTGGGGGGGGGGGGGAGGGGAGAGAGGGAGGAGGGGAGGAGAGAGGAGAGAGGAGGAGAGGAGAGGGGAGGGGGGGAGGGGAGAGAGGAAGGAGGGGAGGAGAGAGGGGAGGGGAGGGTGAGGGAGGAGGAGAGAGGGGAGGGGAGGGTGAGGGAGGAGAGGGGAGGAGAGAGGGAGGAGAGGAGAGGAGAGGAGAGGAGAGGAGAGGAGAGGAGAGGGGAGGGTGAGAGGAGGGAGGAGAGGAGAGGGAGGAGGGGAGAGGAGAGTGGAGGAGGAGGGGAGGAGAAGAGAGGGCAGTAAAGGGGGAGAGGAGAGGAGAAGAGGGGAGAGGGGAGGGGGTGTGTTGTGTTGTGGTGTGGTGTGTTGTGTGGTGTGGTGTGGTGTGGTGTGGTGTGCTGTGCTGTGTTGTGATTGTGTTGTTGTTTAACACCTTAACTGTCCCTCTTCAGACATCTACTACCCCCATGTTTCCATTTCCATTTTTGGCATTTAGCAGATGCCTTATTCCAAAGCCCTCCTGCTGTGTGACCCCTGACCCCTGTGTGTGTGTGTGTGTGTGTGTGTGTGTGTGTGTGTGTGTGTGTGTGTGTGTGTGTGTGTGTGTGTGTAGAGGGTGTGGACGTGGAGGAGCAGGCGGATGACGACCAGCACGACTACGACAGCGTGGCGTCAGACGAGGACACGGACAGCGAGCTGACCACCCAGAACAACAACAACACACAGAGGAACAACCGCGCCAAGGTACACACACACACACACACACACACACGTATAGACACAGACACACACACACGTATAGACACACACACACACATATAGACACACACACACGTATAGACACACACACACACACACACACACACACACATATAGACACAGACACACACGTATAGACACCTACACTCACACGCACACATACATAGACACACACACACGTATAGACACATACACACTTACACACACACACACACATATAGACACACACACACACATATAGACACACACACACGTATAGACACACACACACACACACACACACATATAGACACACACACAACAGTGAGTGATTGGCTGCAGAGAACCTTTAGACATGTTCCATTCTCTCTGATTGGCCACTCCCTCCCAGCCTGTCCCAGCATGCCTTGCAGGAGCAGCAGCCACATATCTCAACTGTGACATCATCACTGTTCTGGCATCCAATCAGAGCGGATTTGTTCTGCTAAGAGAGAAGGGGGGGAGAGGAGGGGGGGGGGGGGGAGCAGGAGGGGAGGAGAGGAGGAGGAGAGGAGAGGAGAGGGGAGGAGAGGAGGGAGGAGAGGGGAGGAGGAGAGGGGAGGAGAGAGGAGGGGAGGAGAGGGGAGGAGAGGGGAGGAGGAGAGGAGAGGAGGGGAGGAGAGGGGAGGAGAGGGGAGGAGAGGAGGGGAGGAGAGGGGAGGAGAGAGGAGGGGAGGAGAGGAGAGGGGAGGAGAGGGGGGAGGAGAGGAGAGGAGGAGAGGGGAGGAGAGGGGAGGGTAGGGGAGGAGGGGAGGAGGAGAGGAGAGGAGGGGAGGAGAGGGGAGGAGAGAGGAGGGGAGGAGAGGAGAGGGGAGGAGAGGGGGGAGGAGAGGAGAGGAGGAGAGGGGAGGAGAGAGGAGGGGAGGGTAGGGGAGGAGGGGAGGAGGAGAGGAGAGGAGGGGAGGAGAGGGGAGGAGAGGAGGGGAGGAGAGGGGAGGAGAGAGGAGGAGGGGGGAGGAGAGGGGAGGGAGGAGAGGAGGAGAGGGGAGGAGAGAGGAGAGAGGAGAGGAGGAGAGGGGAGGAGAGAGGAGGGGAGGAGAGGAGAGGGGAGGAGAGAGGAGGAGGGGAGAGGAGAGGAGAGGTGTGTGTGTGTGTGTGTGTGTGTGAGAGAGATGAGATTTACGATTTGTTTGTTCATGCCAATAAAGCCAATTTAATAGAGAAGGGTGAAGAGAGAGAATGTGTGTGTGTGTGTGTGTGTGTGTGTGTGTGTGTGTGTGTGACTTAGTTACATAATTGTGTAATTTTTTACCTCAGCAACACAGAGTTTTTTTCAGGTTTGCACCGAGATGAAAAAAAGAGTGATGTGAATATCCATGTGTTTTGGACAGGGACTTTATTCCATGTTACACAGAAGAACTATGTCTCAGGCTAGCAGGTTCCCTCTCTCTCCTCTCTGTGCTTTTCTCTGTGTACCACAGAGAGGAGATTTGGTGAGGCTGCATTCTCATTTTATGCTCCAGATTGTGGAATGCACTGCCAGTTTACATTAGGGATGCAACCTCAGCACATAATGTTCAAGTCAAGACTAAAAACCCCATCTGTTTAATATTGCCTTTAAATGACTAAATAATTAAATGATGATTATATAATGATTGGAGCACTTTGAGCTGCAACGTTTGCAGGAAAAGCGCTATACAAATAGTTATTATTATTATTATCTCCCAGCGAAAATATTTAGAGTTGCAGTTGGAATCTGTCCTTGGAGGCCACAGGTCCTAGACCTGCACACACACACACACATATAGACACACACACACACACACACACACACACAACCTGCCCTCTCCCTCAGTCTGGCATCTGGTGTCTCTGGGTGTTCACCGTACCAGGAATGTTTCACCAGGTGAATGGTGAGAGGCCCATAGGATATTGTACAATTCCAACATTGTGTGTGTTTGTGTGTGTCTGTGCGTGTCTGTGTCTGTGTGTGTCTGTGTCTGTGCGTCTCTGCGTGCGTCTGTGTGTGTCTGTGTCTGTGTGTGTCTCTACGTCTGTGTGTCTGTGTCTCTACGTCTCTGGTGTGTCTGTGTCTCTACGTCTCTGTGCATGTCTGCGTGTGTGCGTCTCTGCGTGTGTGTGTGTGTGCATCTGTGCGTCTCTCTGTGTGTGTGTGTGTGTGTGTGTGTGTGTGTGCGCGTCCCCCCCCCCACCAGAGCATGGACTCGTCGGACCTGTCTGACGGTCCCATCACGCTGCAGGAGTACCTGGAGGTCAAGAAGGCGCTGGCCTCCTCAGAGTCCAAGGTCCAGCAGCTGATGAAGGTCAACAACAACCTGAGCGAAGAGCTGAGGAGGCTACAGAGAGAGGTGAGGGGAGGGAGGGGAGGGGAGGGAGGGGAGGGGAGCTGAGCCTACTAGCTTAGCCTCCTGTGTCGTTGTTTGTACCTGCGTGTGCTGTCCCATGCTTCGTCTGTGCTTTTGACACATTTAGGTGACCTCCCTCCCCCCCCCCCCCCCCCCCACTCCCCCCCCCTCCCCCATCTCTACCGTAGATCTCTCGGATGCAGATGGAGAACAGTGCGATTCGCGGAGGGGGCCAGACTGTGGGGGGGGGTGGGGCTGGTGGTCTGGGAGGGGGGGGCGGAGGTGGTGGCAGTGGTGGAGGTACACCAACACATTGGCCAGGCGGGGTGAGAGGAGGAGGAGGAGGGGGAGGTGGGGGAGGAGGAGGAGGGGGAGACTCCAGCCTAGCCGTGTCCTCGTCCGCCGCGTCCCCCCACCGGAGAGACAGGCAGGCCTTCTCCATGTACGAGCCGGGGGCCGCCTCCCCCAAGCCCCACCACCACCCCCACCACCACCACCACCACCCGGGGGGGGCCCCGGCCCTGGACCCCCTGACAGGCCGCCTGCAGTCACAGCCCAGCGTAAGTGACGCCCCGCCTCCTCGCCTGCCTGTCTGTCTGTCAGTCCCTCTGTCTGTCTGTCTGCCTGTCTGTCTGTCTGTCTATCTGTCTACATGTCTGTTGGTCTGTCTGTCTGTTTGTCTGTCTGCCTGCCTGTCTGTATGTCTGTCTGTCTGTCTGTCTTCCTGTTCCTCTCTTCTAAATCCCTCTCTCCTTCTCTCCTTCTCTCCATCGCCAGGTGAGGAGGGCTGGTCCTTCTCCTTACGGAGGGCAGCATCTCTCTGGGTCCATGGAGGTGGGGAGGTACATGGTAAGGACATTGGACTGACCCCACAGTCAGTGTTGCCAGATGGGATTGTTTTCCAGCCTAACCACCGCCCAGTGTGATCATAAGTAGCCTGATTGGGCGGGAATACGCCCAATCTAAGAATGTGTTCCAGCTGTGAATTTGGCGGCACTGTCATGTCAGATTATGTCCGCCTGCCAAATAGTGTCTGTCTGATGTAAATATAAACATAAAAGATACATCTGATCTAAGTAAGTAAGCTAGATTTGATAAGTAAGTAAGCTAACTAAGTAAGTAAGCTAGTTAGCTATGATTGGAAACAAAGAAGTGTCCAGTTATGGAATCAGGCTACATTCATCACTACTTTGGCTGATGTGCTGCCCACAGTATTCCGGGGTCTCTCTCCAGGGTTTCTGAACAGCGTGGCGCTGGACTGGATTATCAAAACCTAACTGACTTGATGTCAAAATTCATGTAAAAAAACAACCTGCTGTATTCACTGAGGAACATAACGCTCTCACTTTCCTTTTAGTTTGTTTAACAACAATGTTGTCGTTGTATGCAAGATAGCTACTGTCATTGCTAAAACATATTGTTGTTGAATTTGCCTTGACATCCTTACATAGTGGCTCTGTCGTGCCAGATGAGGTCCGCCTAGCCAAATAGTGTCCGGCTGACGCAACCAATGTCTTTCGAACGCCGTTTGCTATGCCGTTGCTATGCCGATGCTTGCGATGTTCTTGTACTTGGATAGCATTGAGGTTGATGCAGGGCTCACTAGTCAGCTTTAGCTTTTATGTTGGCATGGCCAATGGCATTGTATATGAAAACACCTAGCTAGCATGCTAATTTCACATGTAATTCGCTCGGCTAATGTTACAGGGTTGGCTAGCTAACCCACATCACATCAGCCAAAGTAGTGATGAATGTAGCCTAATTCCATGACTGGATAATGCTTTGTTTCCAATCATAGCTAACTAGCTTACTTACTTATCAAATCTAGCTTACTTACTTAGTTTGCGTACTTATCAAATCTAGCTTACTTACTTATCAGACGTATCTTTTATGTTTATATTTACATCAGGCAGACACTATTTGGCAGGCGGACATAATCCGACATGACAGTGCCGCCAGATTCACAGCTGGAACACATTCTTAGATTAGTCTTTTGGGAGAACACTGATATTATTACTCATTATGCGGTTTGATCAGAACAAGCGTTGCGAAGCTCTGTGCTTTCATGCCTCATAAAGTAACACGTCTGACTTTACGTTTACCTCTACGTTGCAGCAGTAATATCCCTGCACAAGCACAAGAAGATGTATTATTAATCACGTTACCTTGACAACAGTGGAACAGTAGATTTGAGAACTAGATTTCTGAGTGCAGGGCACAGAAACAAACAGGAACAAACATAATCTATCACAAAAAGGTTTTATTGTTTTCTTGTCCTAGTTGTATAAAAGCAATCAGGCACTTCATCGTGAAACAAAGTCAACAACGCCCCTCGGCGCTGACTTAATTCACCATAAACCACGTCCTCTCGTTTATTTATTTGTTTATTTCAAAGGGACAATGGACAGTCATTGACTCTCCCTGAATTAGCTGGGTAGCTAAATTGCATCAGCAGTCCCTGGGCAGGTAAACCCACAGGGGAAATACGGCCTCAGATGTTTATAAACAATCTAAAACAGAACTAGAGGACATAATAAAATCACATAAAACAGAACTACAGGAAATGAAAGACATCACACTTCATGGCCCTCCATCTCAATGATGGGAACTCTGAAACTCAGGAATTCCCACCTGTGATCTCGGAGCTCCCGAGTTTCAAGGTCGGAAACTCCAAACATCATGAACACCTGCAGATAGATGGTGGCATTTTCCCCACAGTGTGTGTGTGTGTGTGTGTGTGTGTGTGTGTGTGTGTGTGTGTGTGTGTGTGTGTGTGTGTGTGTGTTAGGGGGAGGGATTGTTCAACAGAGTGTGTGTGCGTGTGTGCGTGTGTGTGTGTGTGTGTGTGTGTGTGTGTGTGTTAGGGGGAGGGATTGTTCAACAGAGTGTGTGTGTGTGTGTGTGTTAGGGGGAGGGATTGTTCATGAGAGTGTGTGTGTGTGTGTGTGTGTGTTAGGGGGAGGGATTGTTCATGAGAGAGTGTGTGTGTGTGTGTGTGTGTGTGTGTGTGTGTTAGGGGGAGGGATTGTTCATGAGAGTGTGTGTGTGTGTGTGTGTGTGTTAGGGGGAGGGATTGTTCATGAGAGAGTGTGTGTGTGTGTGTGTGTTAGGGGGAGGGATTGTTCATGAGAGTGTGTGTGTGTGTGTGTGTGTGTGTGTGTGTTAGGAGACAAGAGAGAGAGAGAGAGATGGAGGGAGACAAGAGAGAGAGAGAGAGAGAGAGATGGAGGGAGACAACAGGGAGAGAGAGAGATGGAGGGAGACAACAGTGTGTGTGTTAGGGGGAGGGATTGTTCATGAGAGAGTGTGTCTTCTTCTTTCGTGTAACGTCAGAGGTCCAACTCGGTGTCGCGTAGCCATGCCCGCATCTCTGGTTCTAGGTCGAAGAGGCTGGCTTCTGAGGGTGGTCTATATAAGGGGCAGATGGTGATTATGTGGTCGGCGGTCTGCTCTGGGTCACCGCACTGAGAGTGTGTGTGTGTGTGTGTGTGTGTGTGTGTGTGTGTGTGTGTGTGTTAGGGGGAGGGATTGTTCATGAGAGTGTGTGTGTGTGTGTGTGTGTGTGTGTGTGTGTGTGTTAGGGGGAGGGATTGTTCATGAGAGAGTGTGTGTGTGTGTGTGTGTGTGTCAGGGTTTCCGTTAACCGGTAATTCCCGGTCTTTGTCCGGTAAAATTAGTGGAAGTCCGACAAGTTGAAAACTCGTCGGACATAAATGTCCGGTGAAAATAATTCCCTCTAACCATTTTCAGCTGAGCACCAAACACACACACAGAACACTGCCCGAGAGAGAAGGACCCGCCCCCTTTAGTTAGCCTATAGGCTATAGGCTAACTAAAGGGGGCGGGTCCTTCTCTCTCGGGCAGTGTTACACGAGTGTGTGTGTGTGTGTGTGTGTGTTTGGTGCTCAGCTGAAAATGGTGTCCCGAAGCGGAGCGCTTTAACTTTATCGCACAATAACAAGGATAACAAACAAAACGGACAACATTTACACTAAGATGGAGACAAACTTCAGCGATATGATCTAACAGCCGGTCTTCAGGACGACATACAGACCCGTATGAGCTTACAGGGCTGCTATCTATCTGAGAAAAGGCATAGCCTAGGCTGTAACATCGAACGGAAATTAGCCTATACGCATTGCAAGTTAATTTAAAGCCTATTTATTTTCAAAGAGTTTTATTCTATTTTATTTTATCTGATAAAATGCATATGAACGGAAATTAGGCTAGCCGTGTCACGCCAGAAGCCTACATGCTTGCACTGTTACTGTTCAATAAAATGTTATACATCTAGACATTGTGGTATTTCTTTATATACGTATCCCAGACTGCCTATCAATTGTTTCTCAATAAACAGTTATGTTCTCCCCATTGTCATACTCCCGAGCTAAACGAAATGCCTTCCCAACCAGCGAGACCTGGTTATAGAAATGACGTTGTTTTATTGATTTAAAAAAAAAGGGTAAAACTGGAAAGAGAAAATAGAAAACTCACATTAATCCCAAACAATTTAACAAACTTCAGTTAACGTAATGTGGAGTCCGTTCATTGATCGATGCTGTCTGTTCAGTTCCCAGTGAGGCGCCCGTTCAGCGCTGGATTTGACGCATGGCATAGCGCGCATGCGTCAAATCATGTTATATTATTATATATTATATAGCTCGCATCTAATCGTATCGGATAAGAAATAGACATTAAATGGCATATATAGGCCGCTACACAACAGTAATCACCGCGACAAACAGCTATATTAGATTTGAAAAAAAGAAATATGATTTTGAAAAAAAAAAATTTTATTATATTTTAATATGATGACCGGAATATATCACGTTTGTCCGGTAAATCGAATTCTTCCCGGACACGATGTCCGACGGCAAATTTTTCTAACGGAAACCCTGGTGTGTGTGTGTGTGTGTGTGTGTGTTAGGGGGAGGGATTGTTCATGAGAGAGTGTGTGTGTGTGTGTGTATGTGTGTGTGTGTTAGGGGGAGGGATTGTTCCTCAGAGTGACAGCTCTGTGAAAGCAGCAGTTTTCTGTATCCTGCTGGTACAGGATCTGTACACAGTGGCGATGATGAAGTCCTTCATGATGTCGTTCTAATTAACTATCTAAGCCAAGACTGATGCAGTGACATGTTGTACATGGTCCCTGACAAACAAACAGACAAACAAACAAACAAACAGATATCAGCCGTCAGTATTGATTGTGTTGTTGATGTTGTTGTTGTTGTTGTTGTTTGTCCCCCAGGCCCCTAGGGGGGAGCGGCATGGCAGCGGCACGGACAGCGACTATGACAACACTCACACGTACGAGCTGTCGCTAAGGTAAGACCTGGGGCAGGGGGGGGGAGGTGACAGGGGGAGGCCAGGGGAGGCTGGGGGGGTATTCCACGTACGTTGATTAGTATATCGGCGATTAAAATAAAAGCCGCGTTCAGGCAACTCGGGATTGGAATTCAAGCCTCAGGTGATTCCTCGAACGAGGATCAGGCTTGTGTCATGAGTGTTCACAGAACACCGGTTTAGAAGTCCTCGATATGGGCGCGTGCACGCAGACATAAAGAGCCCTGAAGAGTCAAACTGTCGAAATGAAGATACTCGGTCCTACTTTTTGCGCAGCACTCCTACTTATTGATCTTTATGAAGACGAAAAATAAGATGTAAAATAGTGCAATACTGCCGCAATTAACAAGGCGAGGGAAATGGTTTGGCAAGAAATTGCTGACCGATTAAATGCGTAGGTCATACTAGCCCCAGTTATTGTTATATGTTCATATTTTAATAAATGGTGTGTGTGTGTGTGTGTGTGTGTTCCAGTATGGGTCGCAGCAGTGAGGAGGAGGGCCGGGGGGAGTCTGAGGAGGGCGAGGCGGTGGAGCCGGACCCCACCCTGCCCTGCACCGAGGACGTCATCATGAAGACGGAGCAGGTGACCAAGAACATCCAGGAGCTGCTGAGGGCGGCCCAGGAGTTCAAACACGACAGGTACGCTATAATAATAATAATAATAATAATAATAACTTTAATTTATATAGCGCCTTTCAAAAAGCCCAAGGACGCTTTACAGGGGAATGATCGGACAGACAAAACAGAAAACAAACAAAACAAAACTGAAACAATGACTAGGGGCCAAAGGCCTTGGAGAACAGATGAGTTTTGAGGGCTGATTTGAAGGAGTCCAGGGTGGGGGCGTTGCGGATCACTGTGGGGAGAGAGTTGCAGAGGGTAGGTGTGGCCACGCTGAAGGCTCTGTCCCCAAAGGTCCGCTATGACGCTATGACTCTATGACGCTATGAGTCCTGCCAGGAGTTCAAGCACGACAAGTACGCTGCCACACACATTCTTACATTAGTCTTTCGGGAGAACAGTGATATTATTACTCATTATGCAACGGTTTGATCAGAACAAGCATTGCAAAGCTCTGTGCTTTCATGCCTCATAAAGTAACATGTCTGACTTGTTTACCATACGTTGCAGCAGTAATATCCCTGCACAAGCACAAGGAGATTTATTAATCACGTTACCTTGACAACAGTGGTAGATTTGAGAAAAATATGTTTGAGTGCAGGGCAGAAACAAACAGAAAACAAAACATAATCTATCACAAAAGGTATTGTGTATACCATATTTTCCTGGATTTTATGGCAAATCTCATGAGACTTACCGAAATAAACCTGGATTTTCCATTAGGGACATTCATGGAATTACCCCCCTGGAATGTGGTTATTTTACTGTACATTGTACTTGCACAACTAGTTGTTGTTGTTGTTGTTGACGTTGACGTTCCTCTCCTCCTCAGCTTTGTTCCGTGTTCTGAGAAGATCCACACAGCCGTCACTGAGATGGCCTCTCTCTTCCCCAAGGTCAGTCTGTCTGTCGCTTCTCTTTCTTTCCTCTTTTCCGTTATTTTTTTTTAAAGTACTTTTTTTCTGAGTGGGGCAGACAGTCCCACTCATATTTTTGCTTTTTATTGCGATAGAGAGTAGAGATATGACAGAAAGGATGGGTGAGAGAGAGAGAGAAGGGTTGACATGCAGGATATGTCCGCGGCCGGAATCAAACCGGGAACCCTGCGGTTACGTTGTCGACGCTTAGTCCGCTACGCCACCTAAGCGCCCCCCTTTTTTCTGTTCTGTCACTCTTCATTCTGTACAAACACTAAGATGAAAGACAAGATAAGAGAAAGAAAGCCTTGTTATGCCAGCTCATGATGCTCTCTAGCCAGTATCAGTGTTAGGGATGGGTTAGTTAGAGATGGGTTAGTTAGAGATGGGTTAGTTAGAGATGGGTTAGTTAGGGATGGGTTAGTTAGGGATGGGTTAGTTAGGGATGGGTTAGTTAGGGATGGGTTAGTTAGAGATGGGTTAGTTAGAGATGGGTTAGTTAGAGATGGGTTAGTTAGGGATGGGTTAGTTAGAGATGGGTTAGTTAGGGATGGGTTAGTTAGAGATGGGTTAGTTAGAGATGGGTTAGTTAGAGATGGGTTAGTTAGAGATGGGTTAGTTAGGGATGGGTTAGTTAGGGATGGGTTAGTTAGGGATGGGTTAGTTAGAGATGGGTTCGTTAGGGATGGGTTAGTTAGAGATGGGTTAGTTAGGGATGGGTTAGTTAGAGATGGGTTAGTTAGGGATGGGTTAGTTAGAGATGGGTTAGTTAGGGATGGGTTAGTTAGGGATGGGTTAGTTAGGGATGGGTTAGTTAGAGATGGGTTAGTTAGAGATGGGTTAGTTAGAGATGGGTTAGTTAGGGATGGGTTAGTTAGAGATGGGTTAGTTAGAGATGGGTTAGTTAGAGATGGGTTAGTTAGAGATGGGTTAGTTAGGGATGGGTTAGTTAGGGATGGGTTAGTTAGGGATGGGTTAGTTAGAGATGGGTTCGTTAGGGATGGGTTAGTTAGAGATGGGTTAGTTAGGGATGGGTTAGTTAGGGATGGGTTAGTTAGGGATGGGTTAGTTAGGGATGGGTTAGTTAGGGATGGGTTAGTTAGGGATGGGTTAGTTAGGGATGGGTTAGTTAGGGATGGGTTAGTTAGGGATGGGTTAGTTAGGGATGGGTTAGTTAGAGATGGGTTAGTTAGGGATGGGTTAGTTAGAGATGGGTTAGTTAGGGATGGGTTAGTTAGGGATGGGTTAGTTAGGGATGGGTTAGTTAGGGATGGGTTAGACTGATTTGATTCATCGATTAGTCAAATGTCCTTTTCTTCCCCTCCCCCCCCCCCCCTTAGCGGCCGGCGTTGGACGCGGTCCACTGCTCCCTGCGCCTCCTGGCCTCCAGCGCGTCGCGCCTGCAGGTGGAGTGTCGCAAGGCGGGCCCCCCGGACCCCTCCGCCCCCCCCCACGCCGTGGACTACCAGCTGCTCACACAGCAAGTCATCCAGTGCGCCTACGACATCGCCAAGGCCGCCAAGCAGCTCGTCACCATCACCACCCGAGAGAAGAAGCAGTGACACTGAGGAGTGGACACTAGGGGGGGGGGGTGGAGGGAGGGATGGGGGGGGGGGGGTGGTAGGAGGGAGAGAGACACCATCACCACCCGCGAGAAGAAACAGTGACACTGAGTGGACACTAGGGGGAGGGGGGGGGAGGGATGGAGAGAGGAGGAGAGAGAGAGAGACAGGCAGGCAGGCTAGGGGACTGAGGGGAGAGAGGGAGGGAGGGAGGGAGGGATGGAGGGAGGGATGCAAGACAGACAGACAGACAGAGAGGGGGCTAGGAGAGAGAGACAGAGGGAAGGGGGAGATGGAGGGAGGGAGGGAGGGAGAGGGGAGGAGAGAGAGAGAGGCTAGGGGACTGAGGGGAGAGAGAGAGGGAGGGAGGGAGGGATGCAAGACAGACAGAGAGGGAGGGAGGGGTAGAGGAAGAGATTGGATGAGAGAGAGAGAGAGAGAGAGAGAGAGAGGGAGGAGGTCATGCCAGTAATGAGGAGGAAGTTGAAAAGCATTTAAACAGAGGAGGAAGCTGTTAGAATGGAAGACGGAGGGAGGGAGGAGAGGAAGAGGAGGACAGGGTGGGATTATGAAGACGGACGTAATCCCATATCTGAGAAACCCTGCTGCAACCACAGACAGACACACAGACACACAGACAGACACACAGACAGACACACAGACACACAGACACACAGACAGACAGACACACAGACACACAGACAGACAGACAGACAGACAAGACACACAGACAAACAGACAGACAGGAGGGTTCTACCGGGGGTTTGGGACCACGGACACCGTAACCGCATGCCAAGACAACAACACAGCAGCACGACACGACACGACACGGGTCGACTCTCCACACCTCCTCACCTCCACCCGTCTGTCATCCCTGCCCATCTCTCTCTCTCTCCACCAGAGTGGTGATGAACACATCTGGGAGGAAAAAACGGTTTGCGATCGGGACCCCCACCCCCCCCACCCCCGGTCAACCTCATCACACCGACACCAACCTGTCGCCCCCCCCCACGGGAGGGAATCTCCACATTCCACCTCTTCTCCCTCTCTGTAGCTCCACCACCACCACCACCGAGGCAGGGACAGCTGTGTTGCTTCCACCCCTCTCTCAGACCCCCTCCTCCCCCCCCCAGGCGGGACTAGGGAGAAGGCCCTGGTGTCTCAACCCCCCTCTGGAACCCCCCCCCTGGGACCCCCCCAACCCCCCTCCCAAAACAGCAGAACTTGGTGTCATCCACGGTCTTACTTTGTGTTTTTTTCTCCTCCATTTTCTTTTCTTTTTTTGTCGTGCCAATCATCTGTTGGCCTGCACCTCTGGGGACGCAATTACTGACTTATGAAAAACAAAAAACACTTACACTGGAATTATTGTGATGATTATTGTTATGCCTCTAATGTTTTTTGTATTATTATTATTGTTATTATTGTTGTTATTATTATTTCTACTGCTGTTATTATCATGTATGTATGTGTTTTATTTGGATGTCGTACGGCTCTCGTTCAGTGGAATAGGGAGAGGTCTCCCTTCTGTCTGACTGGGTCCTGACAAACGCACACGCACACACACACACACTCACACATACATACACACACACACTCACATGCACACACTCACACATGCACACGCACACACTCACACACACCAGGGGAGGCTGGTGGAGGCATAAACACACACATGCACACGCACACACACACACACAACTGTGAAATGGTCCCTTCACTCCTGGCTCCCTCCTATTACCTGTTGTTATTGTCAGGGTTGACATTTCAGTTTAGCCACCTGTCATGTTGTACAGTATGTCAGTAGCCACGGTGACCAGCTGCCAAAGGAGAAGGGGGAGGGAGGTGTGATACCTTATCAGTAGGGAATCCCTGGACACACCATGACAATCAGGGCTACACGTACCTAGAAGCTGTAGTGTACCTTACATGGTACTTTAAAGCAGTGGTTCTCAAACCCTCTCCTCTGGGGCCCCCAGCCGCTCCACATATTTGATCTGTTCCACCACCACCAGCACACCTGATAAGCAATTATGGTTTGTACTTGATTAGTTGAATCAGGTGTGCTGGTGGTGCTGGTGGTGGAACAGATCAAATATGATGTGGAGCGGCTGGAAGTCCCCGAGCGAGGAGAGGTTTGAGAAGCACGGCTTGTAGTTCACCCAAATGTACAAAATCACCACCGTTTGGTTTTCTTACAGTGAAATGAGTCTATGGACAAGGACAGACATCAGACTTCAGACTTCAGTCCACTCCTTGTAAATTCTGTTTATCAGGGCACTGAGTCACTAAGTAGAAGCCAAATGTACCCTCCCCAAATTAGCAGGACATTAAAACATTTCTTCTTTTTTGGGGGGGGTGTGGATTGAAGTCTGTCTGTCCGTGTCCTTACACCTTTCAGAGTAAGGAACCAAATATGTTTTGTTTTTTTTGTAATTCCACTTAACTATCCCTTTACCGAAGTTAGTTTGTTAACGTGTCGACCCGTCGATCGACCCGTCAAGCATCATACTTGATACATCTCTTGCGGCCGGGTTGTCGATAGAAATTCGTGACGTTAGAATTATAAGGTTCTATCTCCATTAGAACCTTATACATTTTTGAGTTAGTAATTCATAAAACACAAAGGTTCCATCTCACAAAACATAATGGAATGTAAAAACGTTGACGCTCAATATCTCTGAACTGCCCTAAACGGAGATAGAACCTTATCATTCTAAGCTCACGAATGAACGAACACGTTAAGCTACGAAGCTTTGGGGGAAGCCATGGGACATGGTTAGTGGTCATTGATGCTAAACTACAGACTTTTACCTAGCTAGCGGGAGGAAGATGACCTAGCCCGACGGTCCGATTGGGTTGCTTTAGCTTCATCTACCCACTCGATTGGCTGCTTCAGTTGACCAATCAAACTCATCTCAGTCAGACTACAGGTGTGTCTACACACACACAGCTTGCTCTAAAATCGGGCGGTTTTAGGTACCAACTTCGAGCACAAATTTGTGAGACAACAGACTGCACTTCGCTACCCCTGGGACTGTGGCTGAACCGACGGTTACTCAAGCAAAGGGATTGCGGACCGATAGCCCCCACATGTTTAGTTGGTTTCTCTGCTTCATGGACTGTAGTTAGTTAGGTGTCCTCCATTTCTGTGGAGAAACAGACCATTCTTAGCAGCGATAGGCGCCTACCTTCCACCCCATCGTACAGTACAGTACAGTCATCTTCTTGGAGTCAAACGCCCTTACGGTTTTCTTTTAGTTACTCTAAACCAGGGGGAGGCTGGTGGAGGTAGAAAAAGGGGGGGGGGGGTAGTGGTGGTCTAGTGGATAGTGAGTTGGACTTGTGATCGGAAGGTTGTGAGTTCAAATCCCTCCTGAAACCACACCACTACTAGTGTGCCCTTGAGTAAGGCACTTAGCCCTCAGTTACTCCAGGGGGAATGTCCCTGTAATTCGTAATTGTAAGTCGCTTTGGATTAAAAGCGTCTGCTAAATGGCAAAATTAATTAATTAAAAAATTAAAAAGGAGGACAGACTCCTGTAATGCCACGGAACGGAACAAGTCATGATGTCAAACTTCTACGTCATCATAGATCCAATCCAAGAGTGTCTAGCTACTATTTAAGTGAACGGAAACTGACCCCCCCAATCCCCTGATGACCACCCTGTCTCTCACATCAGGGGAGGCTGGTGGAGGTAGAAATCGGAGGAGGGAGGCTCATTGTGACGCACAGGGGACGGAATGAGGAACGGCGTCGAACGCGACATGTCTGATACCGTTCCTTACTCCGCGTCCATGTGTTACAATGAGCCTCGTCCTCCGATTTCTACCTCCACCAGCCTCCCAGCGTCTCTCACACACACACACTGAGCCAGTTGGACAGATCTTTACCTCCCCATCAACCAACCATGCAGTGAGCAGAAGCAGACAAACATTATATTTTCATTCTATTTTTTGTTTTGTTGTTTTTATTAAGCTATCTATGTTATTATTGTATTTTTGGGAGATATTTATGTTCTCTTTTGTTCGCCATAGTTGTGGTGAAAGCCGCCTTTGTTGTTATCAGTTGTTGGTGAAAGAACGAATGAATGAGTTGTAATCGTATGGTGATGACCAGGGGGCCTACTATGTTTAGCACTAAACTCATCTCATCATCTCAGTCGGAGGGGGGGTTGGGGGGGGGGGGGCTATTGCACAGAGGCACACCCCCTCCTTCATAGCGGACACTTTGCCTCCATAGTATGAATGTTTAAAAACGCTTTCCATGTTGTTAACAAGTAAACAACACAAACATGTATCCCGAAATGCACAATAACAACACATTCTGATGAACACACACACACGCAGTGACCCAGGTCTTCCTCGGATATACTCCTCTGACACATGTTGTGTGTGTGTGTGTGTGTGCGTGCGTGCGCACGTATTTCACAGTTCTTCACATGGGAGATCGGTGATGGGAGAAATATCTTTTAACAGATACTGTAAACTGTAAACTGTAAAAAATTAGAGAAATAAGAAAATGCTAAGCAAAACAAAAAAAGGATCAATCGTAACAGAACTCATAAGCTGTACATTTGTTATAAAATATTTAAAAAATAACTTTGGGTCTGTCAAGTCTATTTATTTCCTTTATTTAATTTACATAAAAAACTTGGTTGTTGTAGCCATCAACTACTGAAGCTAACATCGCAATATTCTACTTAAGAATATTTAAAAAAAACATTTAGTTTATTGTTGTTTTGAATCCCAGAGTGTCTCTTTAAGACTGCACATCTGGAGTCCAAGCCCCCAACTCCTGTGAAATAAATAGCTGGAGGGATGTAGTACCGTCTTCTTCCTCTAGGGGGGGTGATGCAGTACAAGACTTGGATAGGTGTCAGCAGGTGTCACACAGAATATTCAACCAATCCCATCTATGACCCGGGGGGGGGAGGGGGGTATTCCATCAACATTGCTAAAGGAAAACCCAGGCTTTTTTTGTTGACAAGTCTCATGAGATTTATCCAAAATAAGCCTGGATTTTCCTTTAGCAGCGTTGATGGAACACCCCCCAGGGGGAGCAGCACACGATCACCACATGGCTCGTACCCACTAAGTCCTCTCAGACACAGGAGTGTGTAGAGTGTGTAAGGACAAACTTGGAGCGTTCAGCATCAGTGCCATGATGACCGGAGGTCCCAGTGCCCCCCGCCCCCCCCCCCCCCTCCTACTGTCAGCATTGGTCCGCGGGGACGGGGACAGGGCAGGGAGAGGGTCAGAGGTCAAAGCCTTCCTCGTCAGTGCTGCTGGGTAGAAGGACACAGTCCTTCCTTCTGCTCTGCGACTTCCTCCTCTTCCTCCTCCTCTTCAGCCTCCTGCGGATGATGTCTACAACACACACACACACGCACGCACACACACACACACACACATTTTGGGCATTTAGCAGACGCCTTTATCCAAAGCGACTTACAACAAGAAGTACATTTGTCTAAGTAAGTGAATCATCTGTCTGTCAGTCATCATGAGAAGAAGTGATCTATGCCAAAACCAGAGGCCATTGGCAGCTACAAGGCTAGAAGAAGGAAGAATTATTATTTTTCTTTTTTTTACACACATTTTTTTTTTAAGAACAATAACAAAGGAACTGACAGTTAAAAAAACTCAAGACTCAAGAAAAGATTCAGACTGTAAAAAAGAAAGACCACTCTGTCAAAACCATGAATCTTTTGTGTTGGTTTGGTCTGCAGGGTTCCCACACCTTCACCTTCTTCACTAAGTCCTTGAAAGGTGCTTGAATGTGATGTTTAATTTGATGTTTAATTCAAGCACCTTTCAAGGACTTTCAAGACTCAATTCTCTCAATATTAAGCATAATAATAAGTCTACAAAGAACCAACATGGCATAGTTTGAGACAGAACTAAGTTGATGAGCTAAGTAAAACACTTTTTTTTAGAGAGATAGAGAGAGAGAGAGATAGAGAGAGAGAGAGAGAGAGAGAGAGAGAGAGAGAGAGAGAGAGAGAGAGAGAGAGAGAGAGAGAGAGAGAGAGAGAGAGAGAGAGAGAGAGAGAGAGAGGGGAATCCAAGCTCTTCCAATGACTAGGGGTGTAACGGATCACCTAACTCACGGATCGGATCGTGTCACGGATTTTGAGTCACGGATCGGATCATTTTTCGGATCAACACAAAACATTTTTTTTTAAAAATAAAAACAAAATTTTCCTTGAATTCTGTAAAAAGAGGATGCATTTGCTAATTCGCCGACAATTAGGATCCTCTCCTTTTCATAGAGGTCGGGCACAACCTTCTCACTGAAGTGGGGGCGCGAGGGGATTTTGTAACGTGGCTCAAGCACATTGATCATATTTTGAAACCCTCCGTTCTCCACAACGGAGTATGGCCTCATGTCTGCCGCGATAAACTTCCCAATTGAATTGGTAATGGCTTTAGCCCGGTCTGAGTCTGCAGGAATCGTCTGTTTAAATGACGTTTGGAGAAGTTGTTGTTGAGCTACTTTTTTCTTGCCCCCCGTCATCAACACACCAGGGTGATGTCGCGTTAAATGTGTGGCCATGCTTGACGTATTGCCTGCCTCATAAGATTTCCGCGTGGCACAATGCCTACACACCGTAACTTTCCCTCCTTCCATCATTATTATAAGTAACAGGGAAGCCAAAGTGCTCCCATACATGTGATTTCAATGACGAGGGAGGCCTTTCCAGTTCGCCAACGTTGCTAGCACTCGCCATGATACTTGTTGCTGTGGATTCCCAGCTTCACGTGGAGTGAGTACGTAACAGAGTACTTTTTTTGTGTGTTTACACAATCACCCAGGCTGCTTAGCGGGTGATATGACGTGATATAAGTGGGACAGAGATGAGTGAATGAATGTTGTTGTCAACTCAGTACACATGCAGAGAGTGAGAATAAAGCGCACATGATTGTTTTTCTACCGGTTACATTTGAATGAATGAATGAATGGTCTTTATTGTCATTGCTACAGCACAGGTACCAAACAACGAAATTTAGGAGGGGTGGCTCCCCTGGTGTTAGAAAAAAAAAAAAAAAAAAAACGATTTTGCTATTGATCCGCGGTACACATGCGTTCCGAACCGTGGAGGGCGATCCGAACGGATCACGGATTATCCGTGATCCGTTACACCCCTACCAATGACCCATGTCTAGTATTTTCAAAAACTTTTAAGACCTTGATTTCTTTTTCTCAATTTCTCAAATTCACAAACTTTCAAGGATTTCAAGTCAAGGACCCGTGTCCACACCACCCTGTACTGGCGTTCCCGAAAACCCGTGTGTTCGTTTTGTCGGCCCTGCGCCACGCTGCCACCCACCTGCCACGCTGTCGTACTCCTGGTCGGGGTCGTGCCAGTACAGGCTGGGCGCCGTGTGCCAGCGGCGGTAGAGCCGCGTGTGAAGCACCGACAGCGCCAGCAGCACCAGCAGGAAGCCCAACGCCGCCGCCGCCCACACCGCCTCCTCCGTCCTGGGCGTGAGTGTGTGTGTGTGTGTCCTGCTGCTCACACAGAGACAGAGAGGTGAGACAGGTGGAGGACACACAGCTAGAGAGTTGTCTATGTGTGTGTGTGTGTGTGTGTGTGTGTGTGTGTGTGTGTGTCCCACTAGCCTCTGAGGCGCTGCTGTGAAGACGGCCAACTTGTCACCTTAGCCGTTTTTACTTAGGTCAAAATAGGTCATCCACGTGAATCGTGTAGATCTGCAAAAAATATATTTGGGGGGGGGGGGGGGGTCTACGTCTCATCCAAGTCACATGATGACTATTCTTCTAACTACACCTCGTTCCAAATTATTATGAAAATTATATTTTTCTCAGATTTTCCTAAATAGTCGATGCAAATGACAATCAGTATAATTTTCAAGTCATCAACCGTTAGAGTATAATTCAAATTTTATTGAACAAACCTCCCAATGATAACAGTATTTTTTTTATTTTATAAAAACCTCAAAATGCACTGTTCCAAATTATTATGCACAACAGAGTTTCAAAACATTTTATAGGTTGTAAAGAACTAAAAATGGTAATTTTATGAATTTAGGGTTAGGAGGTCATATTAGGAGGTCATATTTACTGAAATCAAAAGCTATTTCAAACAAAAACATCTTAACAGGTCAAGTTACATGTTAACATAGGACCCCTTCTTTGATATCACCTTCACAATTCTTGCATCCATTGAACTTGTGAGTTTTTGGACAGTTTCTGCTTGAATTTCTTTGCAGGATGCCAGAATAGCCTCCCAGAGCTGCTGTTTTGATGTGAACTGCCTCCCACCCTCATATATATTTTGCTTGAGGATGCTCCAAAGGTTCTCAATAGGGTTGAGGTCAGGGGAAGATGGGGGCCACACCATGAGTTTCTCTCCTTTTATGCCTATAGCAGCCAATGACACAGAGGTATTCTTTGCAGCATGACAGTGGGCTCAGAAATACATGAAGACTAATTTCCAAACAGTCTTGTTTACTGATGAGTGCAGTGCAACCCTGGATGGTCCAGATGGATGGAGTAGTGGATGGTTGGTGGATGGCCACCATGTCCCAACAAGGCTGCGACGTCAGCAAGGAGGTGGCGGAGTCATGTTTTGGGCCGGAATCATGGGGAGAGAGCTGGTAGGCCCTTTTAAGGTCCCTGAAGGTGTGAAAATGACCTCGGCAAAGTATGTAGAGTTTCTGACTGACCACTTTCTTCCGTGGTACAAAAAGAAGAACCGTGCCTTCCGTAGCAAAATCATCTTCATGCATGACAATGCACCATGTCATGCTGCAAAGAATACCTCTGTGTCATTGGCTGCTATAGGCATAAAAGGAGAGAAACTCATGGTGTGGCCCCCATCTTCCCCTGACCTCAACCCTATTGAGAACCTTTGGAGCATCCTCAAGCAAAATATATATGAGGGTGGGAGGCAGTTTACATCAAAACAGCAGCTCTGGGAGGCTATTCTGGCATCCTGCAAGGAAATTCAAGCAGAAACTGTCCAAAAACTCACAAGTTCAATGGATGCAAGAATTGTGAAGGTGATATCAAAGAAGGGGTCCTATGTTAACATGTAACTTGACCTGTTAAGATGTTTTTGTTTGAAATAGCTTTTGATTTCAGTAAATATGGCCTCCTAATATGACCTCCTAACCCTAAATTCATCAAATTACCATTTTTAGTTCTTTACAACCTATAAAATGTTTTGAAACTCTGTTGTGCATAATAATTTGGAACAGTGCATTTTGAGTTTTTTTATTTAAAAAAAAAATACTGTTATCATTGGGAGGTTTGTTCAATAACATTTTAATTATACTCTAACGGTTGATGACTTGAAAATTATACTGATTGTCATTTGCATCGACTATTTAGGAAAATCTGAGAAAAATATAATTTTCATAATAATTTGGAACGAGGTGTAGTCTTCCTGTTTACTAAACTCCGCTGCTGCTGTTGAAATAACTTTTAGCTTCATGCAGCTAAGGTACAATTCTAGACAGTGTGGAGGACACAGTCACAGTAAGCAGCAACCTGTTTTCAACATAATTATGTGGGGTGTTAAGGTTAGGACCTCCGCTGAGACCACCGTTAGTGCTAGCGCTATCCACCCCAACCCCGTCAACAAAAATGTTATCCACACGTTGATAATTGTCTTAGTGAGAGAAATAGTGTCACCTTTTTGGGCCGTCACCAGTTTGCACCCCTGTGCTCAGCACGGCGGCACCGCCCTCTCCGGCGCCCTCTACTGGACCGGAGGCCTCGGCGGTGCTGCTCGGCTCAGTGTGAGGGGAGACACGGACACGGACGACAGCCTGCTGCCTCCTGGGCTCCTCGAGCTCCGACTTGGGAAGAAGGGGAAGGGGAGGGGGAGGGGGCAGCTGCTTCCTGGTTTGAGACGACTTCTTACTTTGGGCGGCGTCCATTTCGGGTGGTCGCCCGTTGGCGTTGTCGTCCATTTTGTGTCTTTTTTTCTGCACCTCTATCTCCTCCTCCTCCTCCCGTCTCCTCGGGAGGTCAGCTAGCTTGGCGTCCCCCCCCCTCGTGTCCCCCTCCTGTCCCACGGAGTCGGTTTCTCTCACCTTGCCTCTGTGTGTCTCCATCTCCTTAGTGGCGTTGTCGTCTCTGGCGAGGGACAGAAGAAGAGTCCCCTGTCCTCTGTCCTCCTCCGTACCTCTTTTGGGGACTATTTGGGGCTCCTCTCTCACTACTTCCTGTCTCACTTCCTGGTGTTGAGGTCTGAGGGTGGGGGGGCTGTATTTCTGTCCGTGGGCTCCGATTGGCCCGTCGCTGTTCAGGGCAGTCGTCTCATTGGCCGGTTGTCGTCCCATTGGTGGTGGTGGTCTGAAGGCGACTCTCCTCCTCCTCCTCCTCCTCCTTCCTCCCCCTCTCCTCCTCTGGTCTCTCTCCACATCCTCCCTCAAAGGGATCTCTTCTCCTCTCTTCCTCCTCCTCCTCCTCTTCTCTAAGCTGGCGTCATCCCGCTCCTCCACACCTCCGTCTTGGATCAGAGAGAGGCTGTCTGCACAGCAGCGCCTCAGAGACTAGTGGGACACGGACGGACGGACACACACACACACACACACACACACACACACACACACACACACAATCAGACCACCATAGAGACAACTCTCTAGCTATGTGTCCGACACCTGTCTCACCTCCACCTGTCTCACCTCTCTCTGGAGTGCGTGGGAGGGGCCTCCTGCAGGGCGGGTCAGCAGCAGGGTGTACTTCCCTCTCCCGGGCCCCGCCGCATCGCCACGGCGACCGCGTGAGGGGGCCGTTAACTCAGCTAGCCAATCACAGACCTCCGTGGGCGTGGCCAGGCTGGACAGCTCCAGAGTGCGACCCCACGACACCAACGCAAAAGGCTTCAGAGAGAGGGAGGGAGGGAGGGAGGGAGGGGGGAGGGAGGGAGAGAGAGAGGGAGGGAGAGAGGGAGGGAGGGAGGGAGGGAGAGAGAGAGGGAGGGTAGGAAATAGAGAGGGGGGGATTAATTCACATACAGATGAAGCACATATACTCTCTCCTTCCCTCCCTCCCTCCCTCCTTCTCTCTCCCTCCCTCTACCTCCTCCATCCCTCCTTCTCTCTCCCTCCCTCCCCCCTTCTCTCTCCCTCCCTCTACCTCCTCCATCTCTCTCCCTCCCTGCCTCCTTCTCTCTACCTCCTCCATCCCTCCCTCCTTCTCTCCAGAGGTACCATTTCAAAGGCAGTCTGTGACTCACGCTGTGTGAACTGAGGTTGGGATGAGATCCCTCTTTCTTTCGCTCCCTCCCTCCCTCTCTCCCCCCTTCCCTCTCTCCCTCCCCCCTTCCCTCTCTCCTTCCCTCTCCCTCTCTCCCTCTCTCTGTGACTCACAGGGACTTGTGTGTCCTCATGTTGGAATGAGGAGAACATAGTCTCTCTCTCTCCCTCCCTCTCTCTCTCTCTCCCTCCCTTTCTCTCTCCCTCCCTCTCTCCCTCCCTCTCTCCCTCTCTCCCTCCCTCCCTCCCTCTGTGACTCACGTTGTGTGTCCTCAGGTTGGGATGAGAAGGACATAGTTTCCCTCCCTCCCTCTCTCTCTCTCCCTCTCCCTCTGTGACTCACCCTGTGTGTACTCAGGTTGAAATGACATAGTTTTTCTCTTTCTCTCTCTCTCCCTCCCTCCTTCCCTCCCTCCCTCTCCCTCCTTCCTTCCCTCCCTCCCTCCCTCCTTCCCTCCCTCCCTCCTTCCCTCCCTCCCTCCCTCCTTCCCTCCCTCCCTCCCTCCCTCCCTCCTTCCCTCCCTCCCCCTCTCTCTCTCACCCTGCGTGTGCTGAGGTTGGGGTGAGGCGTCAGGACGTAGTCCGTCAGGCAGGACCGGGCCAGGACAGACAGACGGACGCGCTGACGGACAGGAGCGCACGGGTGGTGCAGGAACACTGGAGCTCCACGCTGCACACACACACACACACACACACACACACACACACACACACACACACACACACACACGAGACACACACACACACACACACAGACGCACACACAGATGCACACACACACACACACACACACACACACACATGAGACACACAGACACAGACACACACAGACACACACACACACACACACACACACACGAGACACACACACAGACGCGCACAGACACATAGACACACACACACACACACACACACACAGACAGACACACACACACACACACACACCAGACACATGAGACACACACACACACACAGACGCACACACAGATGCACACACACACAGACACACACATACAGACACACACACACACACACACACACACACACACACACATGAGACACACACAGACACAGACGCGCACACAGACGCACACACACACACACGCACGCACACACACACACACACACAGACGCACACACACACACAGACACACACAGACACACACACACACACACACAAACACACACACACACACACAATCATCAGTAGGGCTGAAACCCTGTAACAGATTTGTTTTGTAAACAGCTCCTAAACAAGTATGTAGGTTTCACTCCCTTGTCCCTTGTGAGATGATTAAATGGTGTTGAATGGCCTACAGTACACACTGGGGCGGCTGTGGCGCAGGAGGTAGAGTCTCCGTCTAATGATCACAAGGTCGGCAGATCAGTGGTTCGAGCCCTGGCAAGATACTGAACCCCAAAATTGCTCCCAGTGCGCGGGCCGGCGCCTTGCATGGCAGCTTGCCGCCATTGGTGTGTGAATGTGTGTGTGAATGGGTGAATGAGAGGCCGTTGTAAAGCGCTTTGGAGCAGCATTGGAGCAGCAAAAAAGGCGCTATATAAGTGCAGTCCATTTACCCTGGCCAGCGTGACGTGCGTGTGATAAGGCTACACACACTTCATTAACACTAGAAACCCCTGGGCCCTCATTAACCGACCACAATACCCCAACAGTCCGGAGACTCCATTAGTTGGCGTTAGTGTAATTCAGTGTGGTGAATTTCCCCAGTGACCCGTGGATTCTACAGACAGATAGAGGAGGAGAGCTTCTAACGGAGTCCAGCTCAGTGGCCTAGCCAGCTCAGCAGAGTGTCCACCCTGAGATCGGGAGGTCGTGAGTTCGATCCCCGGCTGAGTCATACCACCAAAGACTATAAAAATGGTACCTGATGGTACCCTGACTGCTTGGCACTCAGCATTAAGGGTTGGATTGGGGGGGACGGGGGGGTAAGACCCTGCGACATACCAGCGTCATGTCCAGGGGGGTGTACTGTACTGTACTGTACTTATACATCAAGCCGCCTCACGCCACGCAAACAGGAGATCTGCCAGAGGCTCCCAGGCTAAGGGCTGTCAGGCTCGAGAACCGTCGGTTCTCAAGGCTTACTTACTTAGGCTCTTGACTTCTAATGGAGGCAGGGATTTCAACCAAATTATTTTTTTTTATTTTTTTTTATTATCGATAAACTGAAAGCACACTGCTCCCTCTGCGAAATGCTGACATTGAAAACTCCCCATGTTATCATCACATGCAACGTAAAACACAACAGCGTGGGGGTGCATGAGGATGGCGATGGTGAGTCATCGGGTGCGAAACGTGACTCTGAATGTGAATGTGAATGTGAATGTGACTGACCTGCAGGTTGTTGAGCCAGCGTTGTGGAGGGCAGTACAGGAACTCTCCGCTCTCCGCCCCTACTGGCCTGAATGCGCCACTGCAAGACACACACGACAATGACTTCCAGGGGGGGTATTCCATCAACGTAGCAAAAAGGAAAATCCAGGCTTATTTTGGATAAATCCCGCAAGATTTATCAACATAAGGCTGGATTTTTAGACTTAACTTTTTAGCTCGGATTTAGCAGAATAATCCTAGATTTTCCTTTAGCAACGTAGATGGAATAGCCCCCTGGTAAACTAGTAATGTTGTTGTTGTTGTTGTTGCTGTTTACATTCCAGTCATTTAGATTATTTTTTATCCAAAGCAACTTACTATATGTCGATGTTGTCTAAAGTAACTGAATCAGCTATGCATGAGTCACCTTTCATGAAGGTTAATGAATTTCATTATTCATAAGAGCAGTGCAGGGAAGAAAGCAGAGGGAGGGAGAGAGGGAGGGAGGGAGGGAGGGAGAGAGGGAGAGAGAGGGAGGGAGGGAGGGAGGGAGGGAGGGAGGGAGGGAGGGAGGGAGGGAGGGAGGGAGAGAAAAGCGAGAGAAGAAAGCGAGTTTAGCCGGAGTGCAGTGGAGGTGAGATGTGAGAATGGCTCCCCGTAATGCATGGAATGGAGTTAGGAATGGTGTCATACCACCTTTGGATAAAGGCATAGCTATATAAGTGCAGTCCATTTACCATTTACCTCCCCGGGGGAGAGGAGGAGCGATAACATCTGACTGAGCTGAGAGGAAAGCATAGATTACTTTTCCCTGGTCCTAGCATAGATTACTTTTCCCTGGTCCTAGCATAGATTACTTTTTCTTATGTCGACTGTTGGATAGATGATACACTTTACTTCAACAAATGTGTTTGTAGTAAGTTTCTTTGGATAAAGGTGTCTGTCGAATGCCAACAATTTAAATGTGTGTACCCATCATTAACACCATTTGCATGCACTATTTGCGTATATCATGTTTTACAATATATAAATATATATATATATATATGATGTATATGTACACACACATGTTTTATATATTATCACTATTTGCACTTCTGGTTAGATGCGAAACTGCATTTCGTTGTCTGGTACTTGTACTCTGCAATGACAATAAAGTTGAATCTAATCTAATCTAATCTAATCAAAGCAGGATTGCAGTGTTACTGTTTTAAAGGGTGTTAGAAGTGCTGTGTTACTGTGTGTTACTGTGTGTTACGGTGTGTTACTGTGTGTTACGGTGTGTTACGGTGTGTTACTGTGTGTTACTGTGTGTTACTGTGTGTTACGGTGTGTTACTGTGTGTTACTGTGTGTTACGGTGTGTTACTGTGTGTTACGGTGTGTTACTGTGTGTTACGGTGTGTTACTGTGTGTTACGGTGTGTTACTGTGTGTTACTGTGTGTTACTGTGTGTGTGGTACCTGTGGGGGATGGTGTGGTTGTAGGTGATGGGCGTGTCCAGGCAGACTTGCTTGGCCGGCTGAGGGAGAGGCAGGAGAACAAAACAGACAATTATGCTGTTATAAATACACATGTAGCTACTGCAGTACAACGCAGGATGAGAAGCTGTGGTATGGGTTCCTGTCAGGGGTGTGGATACAGATAGAAATGGATGAGAGTAGATCATTTTTCATTTTCTAAATATTTATCTATCTATTCTTGGCATTTGTTTATTTCCTTACTATCCTCCTCTTGCTGTATTCTTTAATCGTGACGTTAGAATTATAAGGTTCTACATTTTTTTTACATAATCTGATCCATTAGGTGTTTATTAATGCCTGTGTGGTGTTATTTTTTAAATGTTGCATTTTTTTGAGTTAGTAATTAATAAAATACAAAGGTTCCATCTCACAAAACATAATGGAATGTAAAACCTTTGACGCTCGATATCTCTGAACTGCCCTAAACGGAGATAGAACCTTATCATTCTAAACGGAGATAGAACCTTATCATTCTAAACGGAGATAGAACCTTATCATTCTAAACGGAGATAGAACCTTATCATTCTAAACGGAGATAGAACCTTATCATTCTAAGCTCACGTAATGCTGTATGCAAAGCACTTTAAATTGCCCCTGTTGTATGAAATGTGCTATACAAATAACATTGCCTCGCCTTTATCAAACACATCTGTATATTGCTTCAGCCAACCCCTCCGACCAGGGGTGTATTCCATCAATGTTGATAAAGGAAAACCCAGGCTTATTTCTATAACTCTCGTGAGATTTATCCAAAATAATACTGGATATTTGGATAATTCTCGCAAGATTTATCAGAATAAGCCTGGATTTTCCTTAAGCGTTGTTGATGGAATTACCCCCCAGAGCTACTCATTCCTCCCATTTCTAACCGCACGGCTTTCTATAACTTATCTGTCCAGCAGTCATCACGCTCTCTGAAATAGCTCTTCTATGATTGGTTGGGGGTCAAAGGTTAATAAAAGTATGTGATCATTAAAACAATGCCAGCTTCCTTGTTGTGTTGTCTGTTTGGGGAGTGTGTCTGCTCACCTGTGGTGGATACGTCGTGTCAACACTGGGAAGCTTCTACAATCGGACAGGAGAGACAAGTGACTTGGCAGCATACTGTGATTTATGCTAAACCATTAAAACGTGCAAAACCCAGATAAAAACATCAAAACATCACTCAGTCAGCACCCATTGGCTAAACTAATCCATATATAGAGTATTGGGTCTACCGTGCGTGCGTGTGTGTGTGTGTGTGTGTGTGTGTGTGTGTGTGTGTGTGTGTGTGTGTGTCTGTATCTGTGTGTGTGTGTGTGTGTGTGTGTGTGTGTTTGTTTGTGTGTTAGGATCCCCATTAGCTAATGCCATGACATTAGCTAGTCTTCCTGGGGTCCGATACAAAAATCATATTTGAACAATTGTCAACATTATATACATACAGACAATTGTAAGTGTGTGAGTATGCATGCGTGTGTGTGTGTGTGTGTGTGTGTGTGTGTGTGTGTGTGTGTGTGTGTGTGTGTGTGCATGTAGTATTTAACAACATTGGGTTCAATAGGATAAAGTTCATGGTTACTATGGTTACCTGTATGGACTCTGGCCAGGGAGGCCCATCGCAGCGCCAGACAGCAGAGGGGGGCAAGTCTGTCTGCAGCATCAACTGTCACACCCAACACACACACACACACACACACACACACACACACACACACACAACACACACACACACACACACACAGACACACACACACACACCCAGAGATACAGACAGACACCCAACACACACACACACACACACACACACACACACACACACAGATACAGACACACACACACACACAGATACAGACACACACACACACACACACACACACACACAGATACAGACACACACACACTCAGTTTGTTATCTGCTGTTATCTATAAGCAACAGGCATAAAATAGCATTGAGAACATGAATGCATTCAACTATTTATTACTGACATCATCCAGTACTGTAGCTACAGACGAAAACACACACATATATATATCATAATATGGTGATAATTACCTTGTCGAGACTGTCACAGCCTAGCGACACCGACCCAGCATCCACACACGACCACAGTAGCAGCGTGGAGAGCAGAGATGCTGCCAGCGGGGACATGCCTACTGCCCCCCGGGACATACCTACTGCCCCCCGGGACCTACCTACTGCCCCCCGGGACCTACCTACTGCCCCCCGGGACATGCCCACTGCCCCCCGGGACCTACCTACTGCCCCCCGGGACATGCCCACTGCCCCCCGGGACCTACCTACTGCCCCCTGGGACATGCTTACTGCCCCCTGGGACATGCCTACTGCCCCCTGGGACATGCTTACTGTCCCCCGGGACATGCCTACTGACCCCTGGGACCTACCTACTGCCCCCTGGGACATGCCTACTGCCCCCCCGTGGCCACCACCGGTGTTGTGTACAAAGCTGCGCTCATATCGTATCTGCTAACTTCTCAAGTTCCACCCAAAGTTTAACAACAGTCAAGAAAGACATGAAACCATTGCATGAACCCAGAGATAGTTCATTAACCATTGCATGAACCTAGAGATAGTTCATTAACCATTGCATGAACCTAGAGATAGTTCATTAACCATTGCATGAACCTAGAGATAGTTCATAAACCATTGCATGAACCTAGAAGCTCCAAACGAGACATGCATTAGAAGTAAATCTGTGCAAAAGAAAAGAGGAAGAAAGGAAAGGCGAGAGAGAAAAGAAGCGAGGAGGCATCGATGCGTGGAAGAGAGAGGCTCAATGACACACCGAATTAAAGCGCTGTTTTCATTTCACCCGCGGTGCAGTTATCCCGTCTTGCGGTCTTGCGCATCTTGAATGATGTTGTAATCTGTTTTCACCCAAATACTTCACCACTCAATCTACGGCAGCTCCGAAGCGACACAAAAGGCATTCTGTCTGCTGCTCTCAAAGCCACACAAAAGGGGAGGGGGGGTGCCACAAGGGGGCGCCAGACTACCATGTCCGGACAGACTCTGTCTGAACCGAAACCCAATGAGGTGTTGAAGCGGCTTGTATTAAATTAACCCATCATCATTAATCCCGAATTTTTTTCCCCAGATATGAAAATATCCAAATCATTTGTTATTAGTAACCCTTTGAAATAATCATAAAACATATTAAAATATAACATTTCGTGGAAAAGTAGGTGGAAAAAGTGTTTTCTATGGTCGGTCACAATTGTGATCGGTGGGATAATGTGTTGTATTATTTATATATATATATATATATATATATATATATATATATATATATATATATATATATATATATATATATATATAAAGTCCTCCGGAAGAGAAGCACTTTTTGATGCCAGGATAGGAGGAGTTTAATGAAAAGTATGAGAATAGCTCCCTATATCTACATGGTCACTACAAGGAGGTGCATCAGTGCCCCAGGTGTGGATCATGAGGTGATAAAAATAATGTGGACAAACTAGCTCATACAGGGAAGAGCTCTGAGCACTGAGGTGGGAGACAGATCAGAACCGTAAGTTGCTGTCTTTCATTGTTTTTCACTGTCCAATATGATTAGGATGAACTCACATGCCTTTGTGTCATCTCACAGAATGATGTAGCCCAAACATATTACGCTAGCCAGCTGAATGTGCAAATAAAAGTTATTTATTATTATTATTATTATTATTATTATTATTATTGTTATTATTATGTGACCAGCTTGTGAAGGAAGCCTCAACCTGGTTTTGTCCATATGACAGTGATCTAGTAGGTTCAACTACATGAGACCCTACATAATAATAGATAATAATGACTGTCTTTACACAGGTCACTATTGACCAATCAGCAGAGCTGTAAGACTGAGAGTGATGAATACACTCTATGAAGTTGGTTTATTGTATGTTTTATGTTCTTACATAAATATTGGCTTGTATAATGAAAGTTAACTTTTATCTTTGATAATCAGTGAAGATCCAACTTCTATTTTACAATTACCACATTTTAGTAGAGCTAACTTCCTCATTCTCTGAACAGTGATGACTCTGTCATAAGTCTAAGGCAAGGCAAGTTTATTTGTACAACATTACAAATATTTGTACAACAGTATGAAATGTGCTATACAAATAAACTTGCCTTGCCTTGCCTAACTGGAGCTACGCTGATGTGGGTGATACAATCTGGCTTCTTATCTTACAGGGAAATCAAACCACAGGGAGAGAGACAGTTCTGTTCTATTGTGCACAGAGAGAGAGAGAGAGAGAGAGAGAGAGAGAGAGAGAGAGAGAGAGAGAGAGAGAGGGTGAATTTGTTGGTTTACTGTATGTCTTATTTTTTGTTACATAAAGATTGGCTTCTGTAATGAAAGTTAATGTTACATTTAGTCCACCTGTAAGTGAAGATACAACTTCTATTTTACAATTACCACATTTTAAGAGAGAGAGAGTGATAGTGGGTGATTGTCAGATGATGGGCGGCGACCGAGATGCTTTCCCCTTTCAGTCATTAATTAATAGATTTGCTCAAGTAGACAATTAAGATATAAGTTTATTCCCATACAGCGCTGGGTGTCCTCTCATCACAGCAGGCAGAGGAGAGACACACACAAATGACATCTTACAGTGGCTTGATATAGGCAAGAGTTGCTGATCAAGCAACCAGCTGTCTGTCATGCAAATCATCCCAAAGACAGGGCTCCGTTGAGTCTAGATAGGGTTGTTGACGAGAAGTCCCCATCTCCCATAAGTGGCTGGTTGTCCTGACAACCCAGCTACCTGACCCTGGTCAGCTGACTGGCTGGTCCCAAATATACTGACCTATTGACCCAGGTCCTATGCTGGTCTCTGGTCAAGTTCTCTGAGTCTAAATCTGGCTCCGTTCCAATTACACAGACAAGCCTGGTTGCAGTTTGTGCTGATACAGAGAGAGAGGTTGGCTCACTCTCAATAGTCAGATGTTACAACTTGCTGATAATCACTAATGATAAAGTATTTAGGGTTTACCTAAGCACAATGTAAAAACACATCCTATCAGCTCACTCTTTTTTTTCTCCTCTAATGGACAGTAACTTTAATTATTTCTCTTTCTTTCCCCATGGCTGAGATCTTGCATTCCTCCCCCGGAATCGTCATTAAATGACTTTTCCCATAGACAAATATAAGTCCTCAGTCATGTGGCCTGACAAAGTGAACAAACATCTCATTCCACAATTGACTTGGCATGAGTAAAAGGTCACTTTGTGGTTACTACTCTGATCAATAATCACCTTCTTTGGATAAAAACCTTTTGTTGTTTAAAGGAGAAAATATCCAAAGAGGTTTCTCATTACTATGTCTAATTCCTCATTACAAATGAGGTAGGTATCATTTCCATCATTAAGTCAAATCAAATGTTTTTCCATAGTTTGTTACATAATTATACATTTTTAACAAATAGGGATATCGTCAATTAGTTTCTTTAGGTGTCTTGGTTCTTTGATATCCTAGGTCGATCTTCAACAGAGGGACCATCATGCTTTTCCGGTCGCAATGAGGCACTATCTGAGATGCTGATGGAACATTCTTCCATTGTTGTCTTTAGCCTTGTCGTCCTTTTTTGTCTTGTTGCTATGTTATTGAGAGACTCACAGTAGAAATTATTTCATTCACCATCATGATGCTTGCTCAAATGTTTTAACAGTGTTATTGAAACTCTAAATCCTCACCCCCTACTTTTCTCTCCCCTTCGTTGTGCTATGTCCCCATTGTCTAATCTTAAAGGTTTAATCCTGTTGTGGTGAATACGTACAACAATCTTCAACAAACTGGCAAACTCCTGCAACTGAGTCTAGTGCGCTATTCGGTTTAAATCCCTGGATGTCACGACGCATGCGAACAAGATTAGTGTCAGAGTCTTCAGTTAAAGTAATGTCTGTTTCGTTAGTTAACACCCAGAGCGTATACAGAACCGATAAAATTGTGGCTATCCATCTTATCCACAACGAGGCCTGGATCACACGGTTTCTCTCGGCACGCATCGTCTGTCCAGTATCTCTTGTCCTAGTTTCAATCTTAATTCACAACAACATCAAGAATAATTGTTAATAGCAGAGATAGTCATCATTATGGTACTGGAATCAGTAATCGTTTGTCATAATACGTGTCCGTTTTCCCCTCTGCTTGGGTCTCATCGTCAGAGTTGAGAGTGGGTTGGGCTCCCTGTGGTCCCCCCCATCTAGTGAGTTATGCACTTGCCTGCTGAGACATTTTTAGATACAGGGATTGCACAATCGTTAAGTACAGGTAGACAGACATTTAGTTTCTCTCGAAAGGGTTAACTCGTCCTTCATCAATGCTCCTAGAGGAAACAAAAGGATTTGTCATTTGAGGTTCATGGGTATCAAACTAGGACATAGGTTGTGAAAAACCGTGAACCGTCCCTTTAATATCCAAATCAGTCTTCAATACTTAGTTTATTCACTGTCAATGTGCAATCTGAGTCAATTCCAATAAGCATACTTTTAATGAGGTAGATAGGTTCTATTCTACCCGTATGTTAAAAATTCTGATCACAATCGTTACTGATGGCTTGATACTTCCCCGTTGGTCTATGTACAGTATAAGCGTATTTTGTATTAAGGTTTAAATTTGCTGTGAACATTTAAATGTTCTATTCCTCTCTTATAATCAATATTTCTCAGTCAATCACCCGTTGGTTTTAGTAGATTTATCAGAGACATTCTTGAGTCAGTGTGAATGGTTCTTTATCATAAATGTTGCATCAATGTGTAATGCTCGTGCATTCAGCTGTTGGCCGATTAACACTGTTGATTGTGTGAAGTACTGTCATATTCGTATGTGTAATTGCTTTATCAAAGTCTGTAGTCTGTCATGTCATTATCATGTTTCCGCTTTCAAACAGAAAAACAACATTTTCATTTACAGTTACACAGAGAATTATCATTTGTGATCTGATTTCCACTTTCTCTCATCCGTCAATCGTTCAATATCATTTCCGCCCCACTTCTGTTAGATTGGCCCTCAGCAGCGCCCCCGTTTTAGTCCGTCGCTCAGTTTCTCTGCATTTTCTTGGTTCTGTCAGGAGATAGAATTGGCAAGAGTTGTCACAATGTTCTTGGTTCTGTCCGTTTGGGACTACCCTCCAATCAAATGTCACATATTCCTCTTTGCTTGTGTGAGCATTAAGTCATTAATGCATGGTCTATGTCTCTGTTCACTAAGTAAATTCAAATGTTACGTTTGCTGAGTCAATGCAGAATTGTATGATAATTACAATAAGAGACAACTACATTTACATGTCTAACACTTCTATGTGTTCTCTGCGTGTCTGTGTCTCTGTGTCACCGAGCTGCGTCTTGTTTGCAAGGGCAGTTCTATTAATAGTGTAGGTTCAGAGTGTCGTCTCTGGTGCAGCTTTGTGGAGCACAAGTGCACACGTCTCTTACCACTTTTTGCTGTTAGTACTAAGCTATTTCGCTTGTCCTGAAAATACAATAGTTATTCATTTCACTCTTTATCATTTGTTTACAATATGTTAATCAATACAAGGATTATTATTACTTAACTCAATGATTTCCCTATAACTAATCACTCGACATGCTTCACGTAAGACTTCATTACCCATAATGCTTAGTATTCATTCCATCCGTCTAGGTCCGTGTATTGCGCAAGCTCCAAGGCTTGTGATTGGTGTCGCTTATTAAACAATCCCAAAGCGTCTAATTCCCTTATTCGTTTTTCAATCAATGCTGGGGTCATTGAGAAAATGTCTGGTGTTGATAATTTGAAGTTTTTCGCATCGTCTCCAATACCATCTAGAATCATGTTTGTAAAGAATGCGTTAGGTTTGTCCTCTAATTCCAAATTCGCCTTTTCTCTCCAGGTATTTTGGAATCTGATTACAAAGTCAGACATTGTTTCATTAGGCTTACGTTTACAGTTCAGAATTTGTGAGATATCACGGTTTTGGCTGGCATGGTCGTTTAGAAATTTGGTTAATTGTTCAATGTGAGTATTCTTGTGTTCCTTATCAAACCATGGGAATCGTTCTTTAATTGTTTTTCCTCTACATGGCCCATCATTATTTTCATTCAAAGTTTCGCAAGCATTTATCAAAGTATCAATTTCAACATCTGGCATTAACGTGATCAGAATGTATCTTAAATCCGTGCCATTCAAATTACCATGTAGCAACATTGTTTTATACCAATTTATGAATCCTTTAGGGTTAATCAAGGGTTTAGGTGCGTCAACTATGATCGCAGATACGTCAGATAGGGTTAATGGTTTGTACAGGACTTTCTCTTCTATATTTAGCAGTGGTGCTTGCACCCGGACCACGCTGCGTGTCACATCCTGCTCAGCCCGCACAGGAGGAGACGCCCTCACGACCTCCTGTGTCTTGGGTATAGGTTTAGACTTATTGTGTTCCTGCTTTCTGACAATATTACCAGGCCATTGTTTAGACATTATTACCCATGCTTGATAGACTTCTTTCATGTAATCAATATCCCATATAGGGTCTGCAATCGATTTGTTTGATATCCAATATTCGTCAATAATCTTTAGTTTATTCTTTTCAAAACTCCCGATACTTGGGAAATTATCGTCACTCCATTCCGCAATCTTTGTTAGAAATGGTTCTGCATAGAATGGTCCTAATTTAAGTAAAATCCATCCTTTTGGTGTCACTGTATTAGTGTATTTTATCGGAATATCAATTATGTGTGGATCAATTTCCAATAGTTTCTTAATGGCTTTCCTTTCCCCTCGTGGCAGATCCCTGACCGACTTATACTTAATAATTCGTTTCTCACAATTTGCCGTCCTAGAAGTTTGATTACCCATGTTTGATTAATTACAATGCACACAATGTTAGTAAAAAGGAATTCTTTTATCTAAATTGTCTCGTTAGAGCTTTATAGTTACACAATTCGTGTTTATTACTTGTTATATACTTTAATTCAGTCTGTTGTATTGCGTCTCATCAAGGTCATTTAAATCCACGTCACACCTATTCTCACCTGTCTCAATAAGTCAATCTTGTCACTCAAATCTGTTAGCTTTAACATTAACACCATTACCATTTCTGTTCAAATTCATGTCGTCCTACAACTGTCTTTTTACCGCTGACCTTTATCTTTCATTATCCTGTTTCTTTACAGAATATACCCACATTACTTGACCTCTTATAAAACACTTTTCTTTAAATCACACTTCAAATTACATACCATAACCACTTGCGTGTCAATACCTTATTCATTTAACCATCTTAATCAACATTCTACTTCTGCATAGTTTCAAATCCTGTGCTATAACACAATACCTTATTTCTGTACCATACAGATAACCACAGTACTTTATTTCTGTACCTTACAGATAAACACAATACCTTAACTTTGTTGACTCAAGCGTGATCTGCAGTTCACCTTATTTCCTGTCAAATTAATACCTCAATATTTTTAAAATAAAAACCCACGGAATGCCCAATTCTGTTTAATCAATTCTTCTATGAATTAATCAATATCCAGTGTCAGTATATCTCCTCCAGAGTGACACCTAGCAGCTCTGTCCTTTTATAACGTATTATCCTATATGTGAATTAATGACCTTCATGTACACAACAGTACTCAAACTTTAATATTTAGTCCAATTTAGTCATTAGCCCCTCTTTCATCAAATTCATCCCCTTTCCTTTATTTAAGGAAAAAAATTACAGGTTTTTCCCTCTAGAACAGCAATTCAGGTTAAAGCACTCTAGGATCCTGTTCGTGACGCCAATTGATAGTGGGTGATTGTCAGATGATGGGCGGCGACCGAGATGCTTTCCCCTTTCAGTCATTAATTAATAGATTTTCTCAAGTAGACAATTAAGATATAAGTTTATTCCCATACAGCGCTGGGTGTCCTCTCATCACAGCAGGCAGAGGAGAGACACACACAAATGACATCTTACAGTGGCTTGATATAGGCAAGAGTTGCTGATCAAGCAACCAGCTGTCTGTCATGCAAATCATCCCAAAGACAGGGCTCCGTTGAGTCTAGATAGGGTTGTTGACGAGAAGTCCCCATCTCCCATAAGTGGCTGGTTGTCCTGACAACCCAGCTACCTGACCCTGGTCAGCTGACTGGCTGGTCCCAAATATACTGACCTATTGACCCAGGTCCTATGCTGGTCTCTGGTCAAGTTCTCTGAGTCTAAATCTGGCTCCGTTCCAATTACACAGACAAGCCTGGTTGCAGTTTGTGCTGATACAGAGAGAGAGGTTGGCTCACTCTCAATAGTCAGATGTTACAACTTGCTGATAATCACTAATGATAAAGTATTTAGGGTTTACCTAAGCACAATGTAAAAACACATCCTATCAGAGAGAGAGAGAGCGACAGTATGGTCTCCATCTCATGTTATCATACCAGAGACTGATGAATCAGTGCCTGAACCTGCACAAACAGGTTCATACAATAATAATAATAATAATAATAATAATAATAATAATAAAAACTTGGATTTATATAGTGCCTTTCATAAAACCCAAGGATGCTTTACAATTCTAAAGGAAATGGTCAGACAGACAAAACAGAAAACAAACAAAACAAACCAGAAACAGTGACTAGGGGCCAAAGGCCTTGGTGAACAGATGGGTTTTGAGGGCTGATTTGAAGGAGTCCAGGGTGGGGGGGGGGGGCATTGTGGATCACTATGGGGAGAGAGTTCCAGAGGGTAGGTGGGTGCAGCCGCTGAATGCTTTGTCGTTTGGTGCGGGGGGTGGACAGCAGGCCCATGTCTGAGGACCGCAGGTAGAAGAGGAACAAGGAAGAAGAGTGTCTGAAATATGTTTGATAGTCATCACCAAATGCCAACTGTTGATGACGTGCATCAATGCCCCATGTATGAACTTGTCTGCAAACCTGGCAGGGACTGGCACAAGCATACTATGTAACAATTTTCGGTTCATGAGAAAACATCTAAAATGTAAAACATTTTATTATTTAAAAATGGCCGGAAATGCAGAATATTGAGTGTCATGTTTTTCATCCGATCATGTTGGAATGTGGTACACGTCTGTCATACTACTGCCTTGATGCTCACCAAGTTTCACATTAATTAGCATGAATATGGTTCATTTGTAATTTTCGTGAATTAAGGTGACGATTATTCATCATGCTAACTGGAGCTACGCTAATCGGGCTTCTTATATTACAGGGAAATCATACCACAGGGAGAGAGAGAGTTCTGTTCTATTGTGCAGAGAGAGAGAGAGAGATGTGGGCATACACACACACACACACACACACACAGACACAAACACACCCACACCACACAAACACACCCACACCCACACAAATGCAAGGACGCTACTTGCCCTGTTCACACCTAAATACCTCAAAGATGAGATCAACAACAGGAGAGGGGAGGAGAAGACATGGCAGTAAAACAGAGTCAGGCTGAGTGTTTGTTTCTGGACAAACTGGTTCAGAGATCCAGTGATCCAGAGATCAGGAAAGGCAAGGCAAGGCAAGGCAAGTTTATTTGCATAGCACATTTCATACAACAGGGGCAATTCAAAGTGCTTTACATGCATTATTTAAAAATACAGCAAGAGGAGCATAAGAAAATAAAAATTACAATGAATAAAAGCAAATATAAGAAGTAAATAGATAAAACATTTAAAAAGACAATAGTTAATGGAAAAAAGACATTGATAGAAGTGTTTAACACAAAGTGTTTAATCATAACTGGTGCAAAACATGAAGGTTTTTAGCTTAGATTTAAATATTTTAAGGGTTTGGGCCTGTTTGATTTCTTCAGGGAGTTTGTTCCAGGAGCATGCAGCAGCGTGACTGAAAACTGCTGCACCGTGTTTTGTTTTTACTCTTGGAATTATTAGGAAAGAGAGTTGTTGTTATATAAACAGAGAGAGAGTCTGTGTGACTGACTGACTGTCTGTCTGTCTGTCTGTCTGTCTGTCTGTGCAGAGAGGAGGGGACCACTGCCTCTAAAATGAGTCTCTCTGGGGATGTTGAAGCCATGGGGTAAGAGAAGAGTCTCTGAAGGGCATTTACCATGAAGATGATGATGATGATGATGATGATGATGATGATAGATAGATACTTCATTCATAACCAAATTAATGTTAGAATGTTAATACTGTAGTAAATGTGTTCTGTAACAACAGACAGTGTTGCAACACTCACTAGAAGGCTTGTCCACGGAGGAGGAGAGTGGATCCTGGAGGGAGATGGCCACTAAAAACCTAAAAGCTACTTAGGCCTACAATACAAATATATTGATTTGGACTGACCACATGGTCCCCACTCTCCTCCTCCCACCCCACCCCAACCCTCCGTGGTAATGGGGATCCCCTGAATGAAACAACGATAACACACATTAACACTCCGCTCCTCCACCTCGGCTGGCCGACTGGCCCCACCACCTCTGCACAGCAGTCGTGCTGCCCGATCACGTCTCTTCACAACTCTGGCTCCCCGCTGGTGGAATGAGCTCCCCACGGCTGTCAGAACGGCAGAGTCACTACCCATCTTCCGTCGTAGACTGAAGACCCATCTCTTCAGGTTACACCTTAACTGCTCCTACTGATACATCTTCTGCCCCTCAGCACTGCGTCTCCTAAAGACACCCGCTTTCCCCTCTACTGTGTCCCTAAGAACTTCTATTGCCCCCCTTGTACTGTTTCTCTGTTCCTCCAGTATTAAAAAAAAAAAAAAAGTTTTAGAAGAAGGTGATAGGAGAAGGTTTCTCCTTCTATCAATGGCCCCGGGCCTGAGCTAGACTACTCTTCCTGCCACGAATGGTGGACTGATGATTCACATGCTTAGCATTCAAATGTATTGATTGTAAGTCTTTGGAATAAGGCGTCTGCTAAATGCCAAAAATGTGAATGTAAATGTCCTTCACAATGCCACACACACTAACTGGCCCTAGGAGCAAAGCTGATATACAGTAGTATATTTAAAAATACAACTCCACCTTGTAATCCAGGGTCCAGCAGGAGAGACCAGCCTCACCTGTACCCACCTGTGTGTCCATGAAGACTGACCGGTCTATGGACGGTCCAATAGAATTCAAAGAAAGACCTCCACATTCTGGTCAAAGGTTTGTTTGATGTTTTTTTCTTGAGTCAATATCCTGATGACACTCAGACACACACTCATGAACTCACAACATCCATTATCTTCTGTTAAACATGTGAGAATGTTGGTGTCTTTGTGTTTGACAGAGTCCAGCAGGAGAGACCGGCCTCACCTGTACCCAGCTGTGTGTCCATGAAGAGTGACCGGTCTATGGACGGTCCAATAGAATTCAAAGAAAGACCTCCACATTCTGGTCAAAGGTTTGTTTGATGTTTTTTTCTTGAGTCAATATGAATGAATGAATGAATGAATGGACTTTATTGTCATTGCTACAGTACAGGTACCAAACAACGAAATTTAGGAGGGGTGGCTCCCCTGGTGTTAGGAAAGGGAAAATAAATAAATAAAATACTTTAGAAAAAAAATCACAAGAAGGGAAGGAGCTGGTTTACATAAATAAATAAAGGCTATGTACACAATCCACTGTACTATACTGTACAGATAGACGACTAGGGTTGTCATATTGCACAATAGTATTGTTTCACGTTATTTAAAGTGTCACAGTTTGCAGGCTTGAAATGTACATGTTTGTGCCTCAGCACTACACCTGATTTTTTCAGTCCAGCAGCTGTCATACAATCCGTCCAGACTGTCCAGGGCCCAGACACACAGACACACACTCAAATGCTTTGTTCTGTACAGCCCCCCCCCCTTGAGAATGTGCTTCATACAGTACCAATAATTAAGATAAAATAAAATAAACAAGTCATAAGTATGGTGTAACACCTACTATACACTATACAATACGCTATACAATACACGATATACAAGTCCAAGAGAAATCAGTAAAACAAAAAAGTGCAATTCGCTTGATGGATGTATACATATGGTGTAGTGGTGTTTAAATATGTTTAAATATGGTGTAAAGTGCTTAAAGTGTCTGGTTTGGTTGGTTTGGTTTTTACTTACAGAGTCATTGAGAGTCATTGAGCATCCTGATGGCCTGGGGATAGAAGCTCCTTTTGAGTCTCTCTGTGCTGGCCATGAGACTCCTGTAGCGCTTGCCTGACCGCAGCAGTTCAAAGAGGCAGTTGTTAGGATGGCTAGAGTCTTTGATTATTCTCCTAGCCTTGGCCCTGCATCGCTTGGTGTAAATGTCCTGGAGTCTGCTGCGGTCATAATATGCGGTGGTATTCCCAAACCAGGAGGTGATGTTACCCGTCAGGATACTCTCTATTGTGCATGAGTAGAAGTTCTTAAGGATCTTCTGACTCATTTTGAACTTCTTTAGCCGCCTTAAGAAGTAGAGGCGCTGCCGTGCCTTCTTCACAACGCTGTCTATGTGTGTGGACCATGTCAAGTCCTCGGATATGTGAACTCCGAGGTATTTGAAACTGTTCACTCTCTCGACCGTTGCTCCGTTGATGCTGCGGGGGCTATGGTCCCTAACCCCTGGCCTCCTAAAGTCCACAATGAGTTCTTTGGTTTTGCTGACGTTCAGGGAGAGGCTGTTCTCCTGACACCACAGCGCCAGGTTCTCTACCTCTCCCAGGTAGGCCCTCTCGTCATTTGCAGAGATCAGGCCCACCACAGCTGTGTCGTCAGCACACTCGATGATTGTGTTGCTGTTGTGCTTTGCCACACAGTCGCACGTGTGTAGAGCGAGTAGAGAAGGGGGCTCAGAACACAGCCCTGGGGGGCACCTGTGTTGAGAGTGATGGACGAGGAGGTGCAGTTGCCTGCTCTCACCACTTGGGGTCTCCCAGTCAGGAAGTCCAAGACCCCACTGACAAAGGTCGTAGTTCAAGCCCAGGTCCCTGAGCTTGGCGATGAGTTTGGAGGGGACTATGGTGTTGAATGCTGAGCTGTAGTCAATAAATAGCATTCTCACATAGTTCCCCTGCCTCTTGTCCAAGTGTGATGCTGCTGTGTGCAGCACATGGGCTATGGCGTCCTCCGTGGATCTGTTGGGGCGGTATGCAAATTGCAGGGGGTCCAGGGTGGTGGGGAGGGAGGAACAGATCGTAGCCCTTCACTAGCTTCTCAAAAGCCGCTTTTCCACCACAGGGCTGTCGCCTACTCCTCCTACTCGTTCCTGGTCTCTTGTGTATAGTGGAAAACCAGAACTGTTCCAAAGCGTGCCGAAGCGTGCCGAAGCGAGCCGACCCGAGCCGAGCCGGGCCGATAGTGGAAAAGCGCCAAAAGCACTTCATGGCTATGGTCTGGTGAGAGCTACAAGGCGATAGTCATTGAGGCAAGTGGGTGTGGTTTTTTTCGGTACAGGGATAATGGTGGATTTTTTCAAACAAGTGGGGAACAGACTGTTCTAGGGACAGGTTGAATATGTCAGTGAATACCGGGGCTCGTTGGTCGGCACAGACTTTTAGGACACGGCCGGGGATGCCGTCCGGTCCTGCCGCCTTCCTGTTGTTCACTTTCTTAAAGGTCCTCCTAACCAATCTAGACAATCTAGACAATCTAGACAATCTAGACAATTTGATGGCAGCTACTAGATTGTAAACATAAGTGCAATATTGTAATACAACTGTGAACATTCTAAACCTGCTAACTGCGACACTTTAATGAATGTGCAATAATACTATGTGCAATATGACAACCCTCGTGTACATAAGGTTCAGATATAGGAAAAGTTAGGATATTTATAGCATAGCATAGAGTACAGCACAGTGTTTTATTGTATAGTATAGTAGTATAGTAGATAGTGTACATAGCCTTTATTTATGTCAACCAGCTCTTTTCTCTTTTTTGTTTTACCCTTGGCTCTCTTGTTTTTAGTCTTTTTTTCCAAGCACCAGGGGAGCCCCCCCTCCTAAATTTCGTTGTATGGTACCTGTACTGTATTAATGACAATAAAGACCATTCATTCATTCATTCACTTTCTTAAAGGTCCTCCTTACCTCATGCTCTGTTAGCCTGAACACTGGGTCTCCATTGGCAGTGGCTCTACACTCTATTGCAGTGGCCTGTAGGCTGTTGGAATTTACAGCCTCAAACCGTGCATAAAAAGTATTCAGCTCATTTGCCAAGGAGACATCATTGTTCAGCTTGGGGGGGGGGGGGGGTGCCTTTGAACTCACAACATCCATTATCTTCTGTTAAACATGTGAGAATGTTGGTGTCTTTGTGTTTGACAGGGTCCAGCAGGAGAGACCAGCCTCACCTGTACCCAGCTGTGTGTCCATGAAGAGTGACCGGTCAATGGACGGTCCAATAGAATTCAAAGAAAGACCTCCTCATTCTGGTCAAAGGTTTGTTTGATGTTTTTTTCTTGAGTCAATATCCTGATGACACTCAGACACACACTCATGAACTCACAACATCCATTATCTTCTGTTAAACATGTGAGAATGTTGGTGTCTTTGTGTTTGACAGGGTCCAGCAGGAGAGACCAGCCTCACCTGTACCCACCTGTGTGTCCGTGAAGAGTGACGACTCTATGTTACAACCACCGATATGCTTCAGACAAGGACCTACTAACCAAGGGTAGGTGTATCACGGGGGATGTGATGAACTAACTGTGAGCCTACACCACCTGTTCGTTTCATGAGGTCCTCAGGTAACTATAATGAACTCAGGTTCTACTATCAAGGATGCTATACAGCTTATAATCACATCATCTTCAGCTCTAGGAGCTCAGCGCATATTTATCATTAAAGGAAGAATTTCAAATTGTGTGTGTGTGTGTGGGGGGGGGGGGGGGTGGCTCTGTATACTGTTACTCTCCTCAATTCCTGGACAATCTGGCCTTAGATCAGCTGATGGGGCCACACAATACTGCACTAACCCAATAGCTAGAAAATATCGGACTTATCTAAGAAGTAATCTGAATCTTGTCAATACCCCTTTAATGACTGTCCAAAAGGCTTTGCATATCTACAGAGTGGCTTCAGAAGTAAAGCTGATGTTGTGGTTTTGACAGGGCCCAGAAGGAGAGACCAGCCTCACCTGTACCCAGCTGTGTGTCCATGAAGAGTGACCGGTCTATGGATCGTCCATCTAAATTCAGAGAAAGACCTCCTCATTCTGGTCAAAGGTTTGTTTGATGTTTATTCCTTGTAGTCAATATCCTGATGACACTCAGACACACACTCATATGAACACACGACATCCATTATCTTCTGTTAAACATGTGAGAATGTTGGTGTCTTTGTGTTTGACAGGGTCCAGCAGGAGAGACCAGCCTCACCTGTACCCAGCTGTGTGTCCATGAAGAGTGACTGGTCTATAGATCGTGGAATACACTTCACAGAAAGACCTCCTCATTCTGGTCAAAGGTTAGTTAGAGGTTTAATCATCATAGTGGTCTATGAGGCTGCCAATAACATTCAGTAGCGGTGTACACTTATAACCTATTTGGGAAACTGGGCCTCACATCACACTTCTCTGGATAAAGACATCTGCTTATTTCTTGTTTTTACCCAGAATCCCCAGTGACCAGGTGGAGAGACCAGAGTCAGAGATTCCCAGTGGTCAGTCTGTCCAAAGTCAAAGTGAACTGGCCTCCATATTCAGGGTGAGCTAAAGAGAAAGTTTGACATGGAAAATGGCTACGTATTTTTTTTCCTCGTTTCAATTACATGCCAAAGTCAAGTGATGTGATTTTTGTATTCAGTCTCTCTACTGTGTGTAAAGGCTTACCCATTATTAACTATCTCACTCCTCCTTTTTAATCTAAATGTTTCAGTTGCTGGAAGACAATGTCATCACTTTAGTGAGAAATCAGCTGAAGAGGTTCAAGAGGCTTATTTCTCAAGACTACCCAGAGTGCCTTGAGAGTCAGGGGGAGGAAGAGGAAGAGGAAGATGCAGAAGAAGAGAAGCAGGAGAGCAGTGCCAGAGAAGGGGCTCTGAAGATCACACTGCACGTCCTGAGGAACATGAACCAGAAGGAGCTCGCTGACACACTGGAGAAATGTAAGAGACATGTTTTCACAGAGAAGTGTTACTGGGCTGAAATATTATTGGAAATATAAACACCACTAACTATAATTACTATGTATATCCCTAATTGGTTACTCTTATATTATGTTGCCTCTAGAACTTAGTATCTCTGTAATTACTCCAGTAACAAGATTACGTGAGCTTAGAATTATAGGGTTCTATCTCCGTTTAGGGTAGTTCAGAGATATTGAGCGTCAAAGGTTTTACATTCCATTATGTTTTGTGAGATGGAACCTTTGTATTGTATTAATTACTAACTAAAAAATGTAAACATTTTAAAAATAACACCACACAGGCATTAATAAACACCTAATGGATCAGATTATGTAAAAAACTAAATTTTGACCAAAAATGGAGATAGAACCTTATAATTCTAACGTCACGATTAGTTGTTTGTGTATAATTGCATAGTAACAGGGTTGGACAGTTTCCTATAACACAGATGAAATAAGGACTGTTCTTTCCTAGTAGTAATATATAATTCAACTACACTACATACTATATACATAATTACTATAACAACTTGCTAATTAATACAACATGTAATTACAGTTACTGCAGTTATTGGGTCAACTGAACTTGTTAATTGTTTTGTAAATCAGATGAGGTCGCTGTGGTGTGCCAACATGAACTCAAGTCCACCCTGAAGAAGAAGTTTCAGTGTGTGTTTGAGGGAACAGCTAAGCAAGGCAAGCCAATACTTCTCGATAAGGTCTACACAGAGGTCTACATCACAGAGGGAGGAAGTGGAGAGGTCAATAAGGAACATGAGGTCAGACAGATTGAGACAGCATCCAGAAGACCAGCAACACGGGAGACACCAATCAAATGCACCAACATCTTTAAGCCTTTACCTGGACAAGACAAACCAGTCAGAACTGTGCTGACAAAGGGAGTCGCTGGCATTGGAAAAACAGTCTCTACTCAGAAGCTCATTACGGGCTGGGCTGAAGGAGAAGCCAATCAGGATGTCCAGTTCATATTTCCACTTCCTTTTCGGGAGCTGAATTTAATGAAAAAGAAGAAGCGCAGTTTGAAAGAACTTCTTGGTCATTTGTTCATTGAAATAAAAGAATCAGGAATCTCCAACTTTGACAAGTATAAAGTTCTGTTCATCTTTGATGGTCTGGATGAGTGTCGACTTCCTCTAGACTTCCAGAACAACGAAACATGTTGTGATGCCACAGAGTCAGTCTCACTGGACGTGCTGCTGACAAACCTCATCAAGGGGAATCTGCTTCCCTCTGCTCTCATCTGGATAACCTCCCGTCCTGCAGCAGCCAATCAGATCCCTCCTGAGTGTGTTGACCGGGTGACAGAGGTACGAGGGTTCAACGACCCACAGAAGGAGGAGTACTTCAGGAAGAGAATCAGTGATGAGAACCTGGCCAGCAGAATCAACACACACATAAAGTCATCAAGGAGCCTCCACATCATGTGCCACATACCAGTGTTCTGTTGGCTCTCAGCTGATGTTCTGGAGAGACTGTTGGGTGGAGCAGAGAGAGGAGAGATGCCCAAGACTCTGACACAGATGTACACACACTTCCTGGTCTTTCAGACCATACAGAGGAATGTGAAGTACCTTGGAGATCGTGACAGAGATCTACACTGGGATAAAGACCTAATTCTATCACTGGGAAAACTGGCCTTCAAACAGCTGGAAAAGGGCAATCTGATCTTCTATGAGGAAGACCTGAGAGAGTGTGGCATTGATGTCACAGAAGCCTCAGTGTACTCGGGAGTGTGCACTCAGATCTTCAGAGAGGAGTGTGGGCTGCACAAGGTGTTCAGCTTTGTGCATCTGAGCATCCAGGAGTTTCTAGCTGCTTTATATGTGTTCCTCACATTCAACAGCAGCAATGAGAATCCACTGGTCAAACAGGTATCCTCACTCTGGACGCTATGGTCATCACCCAGACGCAAACCTCTGATCGACTTACACAAGAGTGCAGTGGACAAGGCCTTACAGAGTGAGAATGGACACCTGGACTTGTTCCTGCGATTCCTCCTGGGCCTCTCAATGGAGTCCAATCAGAATCTCCTACGAGGCCTTCTGACACCGACAGGAAACAGCTCACAGACCAATGAGGAAACAGTCAAGTACATCAAGAAGAAGATCAGGGATAATCCCTCTCCAGAGAGGTGCACAAATCTGTTCCACTGTCTGAACGAGATGAATGACCATTCTCTAGTGGAGGAGATCCAAAGCTACTTGAGCTCAGGAAGTCTCTCAGAAGCCTCACTCTCACCTGCACAGTGTTCAGCTCTGGTCTTTGTGTTGCTGACTTCAGAAGAGAAGCTGGATGTGTTTGACCTGAAGCAATACTCCAGATCAGAGGAGGATCTTCTGAGGCTGCTACCAGTGCTCACAGCCTCACAGACGGCACTGTAAGTAGACGGACAGAATTACTCTAATTAAACGTACATTAGGATAATTTCAGTGTTATGAAAACCATTGTAGAATAGTAATTAGCGAGTAGGCAGCTTGATGAAAAATACAACCAAAAATCCTCTTCATAACAAAGCCTAACAAACAGTACCTGGTGTGAACTAAAACTAAATGAAAGACTTTGATCATTTAAAATAATTAATTGATTATCTAAAACATCACTATTGTGTACTTCGTCAAAAGTAAAAACATGGTCCTTGATCGCCTCCTTTTCATTCTTCATTGACACACAAATGTATTATTGATATCATAGTACACACAACAAACAATGCATAATTCATGCAATAGGCAAAGTGACTTCATGCTGTTTGATCACTTGTTAATGATTTACAGATTAAACTGAAGAAATTGAGTTATTGGTCAAAATTAATTAATTAATTATTTAGGCTTACCTGTTTTATTGACACACAATTATGTGACTTGCTCCATCATTTTCAGTCGCTTTGTGTCTCAACTCCCAATAATGAGCGACAAAGAGCCAGTTACAGTCATAGTACACTGGTTTGGAGAAATCCACTCCTGGCAATTACTTTATTTTTAACATAACGGCTATGGCAAAAATGCAACTGGAAATAATATAACAAATTATCAAATCAAATGTAAACATTTTTCTGAGTCAAAATTACTTAACTTGTATTTATTTCTCAATTCAGGCTGAAAGGATGTGACCTCACAGAGAGATGCTGTGAAGCGTTGGCCTCAGCTCTCAGCTCAGACTCCTGCCACCTGAGAGAGCTGGACCTCAGTCATAATGATCTACGTGACGGGGGGGTGAAGCTGCTCTCTGCTGGACTGGGGAGTCCACACTGTAAACTACAGACACTGAGGTGAGGTCTTAGACTATTCTTGTTGTCATTCCAAGGTGTCTTGTTGTCATTCTATAGAATGAGATATACTTGCACAGAAAGGCTCAATGGTGGAGATAGACAGTATTATCTTCCAATCAATTACTATATTGTGAGTGTGTGGTGGGAGGTGGGGTTGCTCTGTCTGCACTCTCTGAATATGTTTGCCCTCCTCAAATCCTGACCCACCTGGCCTTAGATCAGCTCATGGGGCTGCACAACACTGCACTAACCCAATATCTAGCAAATACATTATACCAGATATAGAAATCCAGTGACTACAAATATTTCCATGGTTGCTTGCTCCCCTGTTGAGAGCAACTACAACTCTCACTCATGAATTCTTGCATCACAGCGATCGTTTGGCTACATGTATTTATTTTATTTGTATTCTTCATTCAGGCTGAATGGATGTCACCTCACAGAGAGATGCTGTGAAGCGTTGGCCTCAGCTCTCAGCTCAGACTCCTGCCACCTGAGAGAGCTGGACCTCAGTAATAATGATCTCTGTGACAGGGGGGTGAAGCTGCTCTCTGCTGGACTGAGGAGTCCACACTGTAAACTACAGACACTGAGGTGAGGTCTAAGACTATTCTTGTTGTCATTCCAAGGTGTCTGTTACATTATCATTCTATAGAATTAATTATACTTGCACTGAAAGGCTCAATGATTGAGACAGACAATGTACATTATCTTCCAATCAATTACTATATTGTGTAGTGTGTGTGAGTGTGTGGTGGGAGGTGGGGCTGCTCTGTCTTCACTCTCTGAATATGTTTGCCCTCCTTAAATCCTGACCCACCTGGCCTTAGATCAGCTCATGGGGCTGCACAATACTGCACTAACCCAATATCTAGCAAATACATTATACCAGATATAGAAATCCAGTGACTACAAATATTTCCATGGTTGCTTGCTCCCCTGTTGAGAGCAACGATAACTTTCACTCATGAATTCTTGCACCACAGTGATCGTTTGGCTACATGTATTTATTTTATTTGTATTCTTCAATCAGGTTGAATGGATGTCACCTCACAAAGAGATGCTGTGAAGCGTTGGCCTCAGCTCTCAGCTCAGACTCCTGCCACCTGAGAGAGCTGGACCTCAGTAATAATGATCTACGTGACAGGGGGGTGAAGCTGCTCTCTGCTGGTCTGTGGAGTCCACACTGTAAACTACAGACACTGAGGTGACATCTTTTGGGCATGAGTATCTAGGGCCATTATAATGTACTTAACTTAAATACAATGGATTTAAAGCTGTAAAGATGTACATTAGTGAGGAGTAATCAGATTATTGATATCAGATGGAGTGACACTATTTCCCCAGGTTGTCAGGCTGTGGAGTCCCAGAGAAATGCTGTGCTTCTCTGGCTTCAGCTCTGAGGTATATCCCCTCCCACCTGAGAGAGCTGGACCTCAGCTACAATCACCCAGGAGACTCAGGACTGGCGCTGCTCTCTGCTGTACAGAAAGATCCACTCTGTAAACTACAGACACTCAGGTAAAGGCTGAATATGTGGCTGGATGCATCAATGAGATTAATGCACACTATCTATTTCCCACATGATTGTGAGTGTGTCATCCAACCACTGTATGTTCTTCTGTGGTTGATACAGTGTGGACCATGGTGGAGAGTGCAGGCTCAAATCGGGGCCTATCAAATGTAAGTCACCAACACTGTAGAGAACAGGACTGAAAAAACATAACAAGAATGAGAGGTTTCATGTCCAAACAAGACCTTGAAAAACTCATCCATGCATTTGTTTGGAGTAGACTTGATTATTGTAATGGTCTACTAACAGGCCTATCTAAAGGGGCTGTTCGTAAGCTGAAGCTCATCAAGTTTGAACACATTACATCAATCCTGAGATCCCTACACTGCCTACCAGTCTCTCAGAGAATTGAATTCAAAGTACTCCTAATTGCATACAAATCGCAAACTGGTCTTCGACCAAAATACATATCAGATCTCCTCCCACCCTATATAGATTCCCCTATATAGGCCCCTAAGGTCAGCTGAGACTAATCAGCTAATCATTCCAACAGTGAAAACAAAACACGATGCAGCAGCTTTCAGTCACGCTGCCGCATGCTCCTGGAACAAACTCCATGAAAAATCGAACAGGCCCAAACCCTTAAAATATTTAAATCTAAGCTAAAAACGCTTATGTGCAATATGAACTTGCAATAGTTATGATTAAACACAAACACTTCTATTCATCTTTTATCCATTAACTATTGTCTTATTAAATGTTTTATCTATTTACTTCTTATATTTGCTTTTATTCATTGTCAATATTATTTTTCTTACTATGCTCCTCTTGCTGTATTTTTTGATAATGTATGTAAAGCACTTCAAATGTGCTATACAAATAAACTTGCCTTGCCTTGCCTAGGACTGTGATATTACTCAAGAATCAGGGTACAGCAGAGTTCAAACAGAGCACCAGTATTGTATTCATATGTACATCTAACATATTAGTCAATGTAAATTAGTTGTATCCCTTGTAAAACATTTTAAATTAATAAGCAATATTGTGAAAAATAATTATGTTACCATAACAAGATCACATTGTGAATATTGTAAGTTATTCAATTGTATTGATTTGATTATTTTGGCCCTCTCAATCAGATGCCTGTGAGCTCACGCTGGACCCAAACACAGCACACAGAGAGCTCTCTCTGTCTGAGGAGAACAGGAAGGTGACGCATCGGGAAGAGGAGCAGCCGTATCCTGATAACCCAGAGAGGTTTGACTACTGGCCACAGGTGCTGTGTAGAGAGGGTCTGACTGGGTGCTGCTACTGGGAGGTAGACTGGAGGGGGTATGGGAATGTTATAGGAGCGACCTATAAAAGAATCGGCAGGAAAGGACAGGGTGACGACTGCGTGTTGGGATGCAACTCCTGGAGTCTGTTCTGCTCGGACTGGTACGGCAGTTACTCTGTCTGGCACAATAGTAACAGAACTCGATTACCTGTCCCGCCCGGTGGCTCCAGCAGGGTAGGAGTGTATCTGGACTGGCCGGCCGGCACGCTGTCCTTCTACAGGGTCTTCTCCGGCACACTGACCCTCCTGCACACATTCCACTCCACGTTCACTGAGCCCCTCTACCCAGGGTTTGGGGTTCCTCATGGCTCAGTGACCCTGTGTAAACTAGTTTTTCCGGGGCTCAAAGACGCTGACAATATGGGAAAAACAGAAAACACAGAAACAACAAGCAACAGAGCAACATGAGCGCATAGAACACATAGGGCCGGTTTCACAGACAAGGCTTAAGCCTAGTCCTGGACTAAATCACACTTTCAATGTAAAATCTCCATTGAAGATGCTTTTTAGTCCAGGATTAGGCTTAAGCCTTGTCTGTGAAACTGGCCCATAGTTAACAAACAGGCACAGGGAACAATTAACACAGCGATGTCCAGGAGGGGAGGGGAGGGGGGTGGCAGGGTTAGTGGAGATGGTTAGGGGTAGGGAAGGTTGTGTGCATGGGAGAACAGGTAGGTTTTGAGGTGGGACTTAAAAGTGTCTAATCTTTATTAATTACAGTTATTACAGAAACAGTAAGTGACGTTTTCCGAGAGCGAAATCTGTTGTGGTATTTAAAAATGGCGGTTAGCGATGAAATCTATGAACATCGGTATGACGATTTCCATTGACCAATCAACGGTCTGCAGCGTCGCACGTCACACACAGCCTGGCCCGAAAGTACCGTTAGCTCCTAGTAGTTCCTAGTCAGGAAGGGTAGCTAAGACGGCCCGGCTCGGCCCGGCTCGGTACGGCACGGTAGTGGAAAAGCACTAGGAGAAGGTTCTATCTCCGTTTAGAATGAGAAGGTTCTATCTCCGTTTAGAATGATAAGGTTCTATCTCCGTTTAGAATGATAAGGTTCTATCTCCGTTTAGAATGATAAGGTTCTATCTCCGTTTAGAATGAGAAGGTTCTATCTCCGTTTAGAATGAGAAGGTTCTATCTCCGTTTAGGGCAGTTCAGAGATATTGAGCGTCAAAGTTTTTACATTCCATTATGTTTTGTGAGATGGAACCTTTGTATTTTATTAACCGTTTGCGTCCACTCGCGATGTTGCTATGATACTTTTTGCCCGTCAGGTTGGTGGTTGTTAGGGAAGAAACCACGTGACTGAAAGCTATGAATACTCCTGCCTCAGATCCTATCTACAGCAGTTGATGACAACCAGTTGGTTATTTTCTCATTCTGAAATATGTGAAAAAGTGCAATAGACTGACAAAACAGAAGCGTGACATTTCTCTGTATATTCTTTTATCACCTTTTATTGTTTTTATTTTATTTCTGGAAATGCAACTAATTGTGAAACAATCCAGATGAATCATTATATGATCAATCAGACAGATGATGAACTCTGAGACCTGAGTCTCTGAGGAGAGAGAGTGGATGTGTGTAAGAGTTGCTAAAGTTGTGTGTTTTGAGTTCAGATGCTGTATTATGGAGCTATCTATCCAATGTACATATTGTGAATCTATTTTCTTGTGTGTGCGTGAATGTCAGTGTAGCTCTTGTGAAGCCCCGCAAGTCCAAATGGACAGATCTGAGGCTGGTGGTCAGAGAGGATGGTGCCTCTGTGTTTTAGTTGTAATTATTACAATAAATGTATCATCTTCTGCCTCCTCCTTCTCATTCTGACAGAGGCGCCATAGTGGCAGCACTAGTCTACTAGCCTGAACTAGCCCAGTAGTCAAGTTCCTTCATTTTAATATTATTATTATGATGATGATGATGACTGTGTCAATATCAATACAGTGTTTGTGAAACAAATAACTGTGTGACCTCATGATTACTCTACACTCTACTCTACATGTCAGAGAGGCATGTCTTGTTCTATGTGATGTATTTCTATCTGAACGCAGCCCTGTGCAGGACCATGGACAGCTCCTGATCAGCCCACCTGAATGGTCTCCATCTCATGTTATCATACCAGAGACTGGTGAATCAGTGCCCTATATACAGTATGTGCATCATAAGGTGATACAATGTGGACAAACAGGTTCATACAAGGAAGAAGAGTGTCTAAAATATATTTGATTGTCATCAACAAATACCAACTGTAGAGAAGTTGATAGAAGTAGGAGGTGCATCAGTGCCCCATGTTTGGATCATGAGGTGATACAATGTGGACAAACTAGTTCATACAGGGAAGAGCTGCATCAGTGAGGAGGAAGACAGAGAGCCGATCACAACCGTAAGTTGCTGTCTTTCATTGTTTTTCACTGGCCAATATGATTAGGATGAACTCACATACCTTTGTGTCATCTCACAGAATGATGTAGCCCAAACATACTATACTAGCCAGGTTCAACTACATGAGGCCCTACATAATAATAGATAAGAAATATAGCCTCAAGCAATTAGGGGTGCAAGGGTTATCCTCAAATGTACAACACATCTCTGTTCTGGCACTGTCTCAAAGCACACTGGATAGTGTACATAGCCTTTATTTATGTAAACCAGCTCCTTCCCTTCTTGTGATTTTTTAAAAAGTTTTTTTTTTTCCTTTCCTAACACCAGGGGAGCCACCCCTCCTAAATGTCGTTGTTTGGTACCTGTACTGTAGCAATGACAATAAAGTCCATTCATTCATTCATTCATTCACACTGAGATTGATTAGACTAACAATGACTGACACAGCCCTATTTGCATATGTCATCATTTATGGTACATATTAATTTTCATGTAGTGGTGTATTTTGTATGATCGTGTATGAACTTGTCTGCAAACATTGCAGGGCCTGGTACAAGCATACTATGTAACAACTTTTGTGTCAATTGGATTTGCGGCTCATGAGAAAACATTTAAAACGTAAAACATTTTATTATTTAAAAATGGCTGGAAATGCACAATGTGGTTGTAGCAGATTCGAGGCACAGAGGGAGGTCGGCACAGAGGAATAGTTGGAATAGTAAACCCGTTTATTACGTTCACACACCGTGAGCTTAGAATTATAGGGTTGGTTCTATCTCCGTTTAGGGCAGTTCAGAGATATTGAGCGTCAAAGGTTTTACATTCCATTATGTTTTGTGAGATGGAACCTTTGTATTTTATGAATTACTAACTAAAAAATGTAAACATTTTTAAAAATAACACCACACAGACATTAATAAACACCTAATGGATCAGATTATGTAGAAAAACTCAATTTTGACCAAAAATGGAGATAGAACCTTATAATTCTCTATCTCTCTCTCTCTCTCTGCCCAGCCTCACTGCCCCGGGGAACAAACACACACAGGTTAAAAAAGACCATTTGGATGATGAGTCTGATTGAGGACATCTGCGTCAATCAGCTCCACCACAGTCTGGGTTAGGGGTAAGGGTTAGGGTTACAGCTTTTCACAATATTCAAAATAGCAGATTTTTTGGGGGGGGGGTTGTATCCTATTTACGTGTTTGTCTTGTGGAGGCAGGTCAGCATTGATTTGTCTCTAGGACAAACGGTTCAAAAGTTACAGCCTCACAATGTTGAAAAATTATACGTGTTGCTGTAGCTCCCCCTTCTGGTATTTTGGCATCAGAATTGTTGTAAGGGTGTTGACTGGGGTCCTCAAGGTGCTTGCCAAAAAGCTAAAAAAGTTACCAATATTTGAGGAAGTCATGGGCATTTTTCAGTGGAACAGCTACACCTAATGACTGTGTATAGACTAGTCAACAGTCCTTACACAAGTCACTATTGACCAATCAGCAGAGCTGTAAGACTGACAGAAAGACTGAGTGTTGAATACACTCCCCTATGAAGGGTCAATTTGTTGGTTTACTGTATGTCTTATTTTTTGTTACATAAAGATACATTTATTCAACCTGTAAGTGAAGAAACTCATATGACAAAAGCGGCATCCGTAAGTACCAAAGCGCAAATAGCATCATTCAAGGTTGCATACTGAGTATGACTGGGTGGTGGATCCATTCAATGCAGCAGGTTGGTAGGCAATTTTGATTTCTAAATATAACTGTGACTATTTTGTGCTGTAGGCCTATATTTTATTAATGTTGTATGTATGTTACTAACTAACTACCTGGAATGGATTGTTGTAAAATTGAATCGTGTTGTGTTTAATATGCAATTAATTACAAATAAGGTATCTCTATCCGTAGCACCTGCTGATTTCAGCTCTGCTGAAGAGGACCAACTCATCGAGCTGACCTCTGAGTCCACCCTGAGGCTGAGGTTCAATGGTCAGACACTGAGTGAATTCTGGCTTGGTGTGGAGAAGGAGTATCCACTCATAGGGCAGAGGGCTGTCGGCATCCTTCTTCCCTTCGCCACATCCTATCTCTGTGAGGCTGGCCTTTCAGCTGTTGCTTCACTGAAAACAAAGTACAGATCTCTAGGCTCAACATTGAGCAGGACTTGAGAGTGGCAGTGTCAGGCCTGCAACCCCGTTTTGAAAAGATCTGCAGTGCCAAACAGGCTCATTGCAGCCACTAATGCTGTAGTGTTATGATGTTCTTGATTGTTAGTGTTCATTTTCTTGAGAATTGTAATCGAAAAATATTATTATTGTGTTTATTTATTATATTGTGTTATTTGTATTTTTAGGTTTTTTGTTGGGAGACAGTGTTATGTGGTTCAGTTCAATAAATGTTAACTTGTCCCCATGTTGTGACAGTTTTTTGGGGGTGAGGTGGGGCTCACAATTTTTTTGTCCTCCCAAGGGGGGCTTGACAGAAAAAGTTTGAGAACCACTGGCCTAATGCAATACACAACTTAGTATGTGGTAATAATAACAATAATAATTAAAATAATAATGTGTATTATGTTTTATAGTATACTAGTTTCGTTAATCATGGGACGAGTTTGAATGTATCTTTGATTTCGGCGCGCGAGATAGACAAAGACGGAAGTGAAACGGTCTCCGTTGATTGGATGAGGTGACATCGACCCGGTGGCCAATGAGAAGCCGTCAGAGCGAGCTATAAGAACGACGCTGAGAGCAACAAGAGTGGTATCGCTTGTTCTTCTCTTCAGCGTTCACGAAATCTTCACAATTGTTTTGGCTTTTAAAAAGAATCATTTAAAGGATAGTTTATCATTGACAAAATATATAGGATACGTCACTTTGAAGGCAACTGTTTGGGGGAGGGGCCAAACAAAGGAAGCGCGCGGCAGGGTTTAAGTGTTTGAATTTGTGGCGGCAACGGCGCGGACTGGGGGTTTATAAATATACAACGTTCTGTTAAGACTGGTTATACTCCAACTGAACGAGGGAAGATACCGCCATGGACCATAAGCAAACCGCTCGTAAGTCCACCGGTGGCAAAGCCCCAAGGAAGCAGCCCGCAAAAGCGCCCCGGCGACCGGCGGTCGTGTGTGAAGCAAACATGGCAGAGAGCATGGACTCCTTCAGCTGTCCGATCTGTCTGGAAATACTGAAGGATCCGGTGGCTATTCCCTGTGGACACAGCTACTGCATGGGCTGTATTAAATGCTACTGGGATCTGGATGATCACAAAGGGGTCTACAGCTGCCCTATGTGTAAGGAAAGCTTCACCCCAAGGCCTGTTCTGAGGAAAAACACTCTACTGGCTGAATTAGTGGAGAAACTGAAGAAGACAGGACTCCAAGCTGCTCCTCCTGCTCCTCCTGCTCACTGTGATGCTGGACCTGGAGATGTGGCGTGTGATGTCTGCACTGGGAGAAAGCAGAAAGCCCTCATGTCCTGTCTGGTGTGCATGGCCTCTTACTGTGAGACTCACCTCCAGCCTCACTATGAATCTCCTGCCTTTAAGAAGCACAAGCTGGTCAAAGCCTCCACACAGCTGCAGGAGAAGATCTGCTCCCGTCACGATGAAGTGATGAAGATGTTCTGCCGTACTGATCAGCAGTGTGTCTGTTACCTGTGTTCCCTGGAAGAACATAAAGGCCATGACACAGTCTCAGCTGCAGCAGAAAGGAGAGAGAAGCAGGTAAGAACCAGAGCTACTCGTTGGTGACTGATAAAGGTAGAACTGTCTGGGTCTCCTCACTGGCAGCTGTCTGAGAATCAATGATAGGGAGGACGGAGAAACAAGGAGATGTTAGAAATAAAGAGAGGAGAGTGTTTTTGGAAGGACTGAATGACAGGAGAAATGTTATTTATTGTTCATCATGAATGAATGAAAGCATTTATTTCGAACATGTGTAGAGAGAAATAGTTATAACAACAAAAGACAAAACAAACAAACAAACAAAAAAAACAATTTACTTAACATGTCCGAAAAGGAGTAGGAAGAAGCATAAGATTATTTAATCCTACCCCTTCTCCAATACTCAGAGATTAATAATTAATAATCAGCAGTTGACTTCAATATAAATATAATATTTTTTTGATTTTTTTTTTGATTAAATCAAATTTATTTACATATTGACCAACAATAGAAAACAGATCATGTAAATAAACAAATAATCTGTGAAAACAACAACTATCAAAGCCCTTCTTCCTCCTCGTACCTGGTGAAAACCATGCTTTTATACCGCTTTTTGAACTGGGTCATGCTTGGACACCGCTTTAGCTCCACACTCAATCCGTTCCACAGCTTCACTCCACATATAGAAATACAAAAACTTTTTAACGTTGTACGTACATGAATATGTTTTAAATGTAACTCCCCCCTCAAATTATAACTCCCATCTCTATCAAAAAACAATTTTTGAATATTCCTAGGGAGTAGGTTGTTATTTGCTTTATACATTATTTGTGCTGTTAGAAGGTGGACCAGATCCGTGAATTTTAATGTTTTTGATTTTAAGAATAATGAATTTGTGTGATCTCTATAACCGGAATTATGAATGAACCTTATGGCTCTTTTTTTGCAATATTAATAGTGATTGTAGTCTACATTTATAAGTGTTGCCCCAAACCTCCGCACAATAATTTAAATATGGTAAAAGCAGTGAGCAGTAGAGAGTGTGGAGTGATTTATGGTCCAGAACGTGTCTTGCCTTACTCAGTACTGAAATGCTTCTTGACAGTTTATTTCGGACATTTTTTATATGAGATGACCAGCATGATCATTAGATTAGATTTATTATTAGATGAATGTTCATGTGTTGGTGAAATGAACTGGGCAGGTATAGAGCTCAGAGTCCATGTCCATGTCTCTTACACTGAAGTGAGTTAACATTTGACCATGATTTTATGACAGGAGATATTTTGCTGTAAGAATTGTAGGGTCAAGGTGTAACCTAGTTTGGCAGATTAAAACAGTCATCGTGAATTCATAAAACCCTGGAGATTTTTTATATTTTCCTGAAATATATATTTATTCCATATGTTGCAAATTCCATGTTAGTATCAAATGAATATTCATGAAAAAAGTGGCATATCCTTTTTTTCATGATTTTCTTTCATCTCAACCTACATTTGAAATGTTGGTATCCATATTACTGTTAATGTGCACCAATATGGAGAGTCTGTTGTGAGTGTAGACTTCTCTTTTTCAACACATGATTAATTCAGATTTGTGTTTCATTAACAATTATCATATTGACAGAAGATCATATCATGTTATCATTTTCATAACAAAAGCATTGTTTGTCCACAGAGGCAGCTGGGGATGAGTCAGCAGAGAGTCCAGCAGAGAGTCCAGGAGAGAAAGAAGGAGCTGAAGGAGACCCAACAGGCTGTGGAGTCTCTCACAGTGAGTATTGACAAGAGGAAGAGGAAGGTGTGTGTGTGTGTGTGTGAGTGTGTGAGTGTGTGTATAACCGTGTGGAGGTTCTAAACTCACTCCTGTAGTTCAAATACTCCCACCTACGCTGTCAAATTGTTAGCTTTTTCGCTAGCGTAGCTTGTTATCAATGGGTAGAGATGGTCACGTGTGTTGGCAGGTCAGAGGTCAGAAGAATTCCATTTGCGGGCCAACAGTTTGCAACAACTTGACGTCTGTGTTCAGTGCCGTCACGTGTGTGTGTGTGTGTGTGTGTGTGTTAGGGCTGCACGATTTGGGAAAAAAATCGAATTGCGATTATTTGGACAGATATCGCGATTGCGATTAATTTGCGATTAATTTATTTTTAAATAGCAAAAAAAAAAAAAAGGGAGTTTTTGTAAAGTGTGGCCATATCTCCGGCTAGGAAGGTCGTATCAACGTGCAGTTTGTTTGTACGTCTTCAGGGGACTTAGAGGCTCCCTCCTCTAGCACCCCCACAGCCCGAGCTACGAGTGAAAGAACTAAACTTACATTGGGTTGCTTTAAAGTTGGGTTGCTTTAAAATCAAGCTTCAGATTAAAACATGTGATGGAGCATTACTAACCTGACTCAGGTGGTTTGTTTCACACAACCATCTAGGAAAGCTTAATTGGAAGCTGTTTGGAAAAGGGCAGGTACTTTCAAAAAATACTTGGCAGGTGATTGGATGAATCTATCTATCACCTATTTTCAGAGAGCATTACCACATGATACCATCAAACTATTAACTGCTCTAATTCTAATGCAAGGATGAGAACTTAAAAGATATGAATTGGGACAACATATTTATTTATGTTTTTTTTAAACAGCAACACCATTTTGTTTCTCTCAACAAGTGTCTTTTTTTTTTACGTTCATTGACGTTGACGTTCATTGACGTTGAATCCGACGCGCTGTATGACGTATCCCATACGGGTAGTGGTGTTTCTCAACCCTCTCCTCGGGGCGCCCCAGCCGCTCCACATATTTGATCTGTTCCACCACCAGCACACCTGATTCAACTAATCAAGTCCAAAGCAATTATGATTTGGACTTGATTAGTTGAATCAGGTGTGCTGGTGGTGGAACAGATCAAATATGTGGAGCGGCTGGGGCGCCCCGAGGAGAGGGTTGAGAAACACATAGTGAGTTGGACTTGTGATCGGAAGGTTGTGAGTTCAAATCCCGCCTGAAACCACACCACTACTAGTGTGCCCTTGAGTAAGGCACTTAGCCCTCAGTTACTCCAGGGGGAATGTCCCTGTAATTCGTATTTGTAAATCGCTTTGGATTAAAAAAGAGTCTGCTAAATGGCAAAAAAAAAAAATAAAAAAAAAAATAATAAATAAAAAAATCGCAGGCAAATCGCAGGCTTTGCGATTAGCTAATCGCGACATTTCAAATCGCGATTTCGATTTAAAATCGATTAATCGTGCAGCCCTAGTGTGTGTGTGTGTGTGTGTGTCCTAACAGCGCTCTGCACAGGCAGCAGTGAAGGACAGTGAGAGGATCTTTACTGAGCTGATCCGCTCCATTGAGAGAAGGCGTTCTGAGGTGAAGGCGCTGATCAGAGCCCAGCAGGAGGCAGCAGTGAGTCAGGCTGAAGGAGTCCTGGAGCGACTGGAGCAGGAGATAGCTGAGCTGAGGAGGAGAGACGCTGAGCTGGGGCAGCTTTCACACACAGAGGATCACATCCATTTCCTCCAGGTAACTACGATGACCCTCCATCTGGAACACTGAAAGGAGCTTCCTGTTCAGTTATTCATTCACCAGGCACATCTCTCTCTCTCTCTCTCTCTCTCTCTCTCTCTCTCTCTCTCTCTCTCTCTCTCTCTCTCTCCTCTCTCCCTCCCTCTCTCTGTCTCTTTCTCCCTCTCCCTCCAGAGTTACCGGCATTGGCATTCTCTCTCCAGTCCCAGTGTATGTTCAGACTTCCCCAGCATCATTGAGGGTCCTCTTCAGTACTTTGGAGATGTGACTCAGGCTGTGTCTGAGCTGAGAGATAAACTAGAGGACATCTTTAAGGGGGAGTGGTCCAAGATCTCAACTACAGGTGAGCTAAAACTCTACCTCTCGTCCAGGGGTGGGCAAACCTTTTGGCTCAGGGGCCACATTTGGTCTTGAATACCAGGTGGGACTCAGCAATACTTGTTACCAGAAATACAGATGTTGCATTGCAGTCAACACAGTTTGAATGAATTTACAGTGATTGAGTCCTCTAGCTCTGGCAAAGTTTACCAGTTTTACAACCACTCTAAGAACAACATGCTCTAGTCATTCTTATGCAGATAATTTGCTAGCATGCTTACTGCAACAAAACAAAAACAAAAAAGTATTGGTCCTCCATTCTCTTTAGAAAACACAACCTTTACTGTGGACTGTTTTTTATTTTTTATTTAATTTAATTGTATTATATATATATACAAACATTGTTTTTCTTCGAAAAGCTGTTGTTACGGTACATGTGGGAATACGGTACATGTGGGAAAACTAGGGTTAGGGCAGCGTTTCCCAAACTGTGGGGCGCGCCCCCCTAGTGGGGCGCGGGGGTACTGCATGGGGGGCGCAGAAATAAAAAAAATTAAAATTAAAACTGTGGGAATACTGCTGCTTTTTGCAACATCGTACCTGTGTGAGATAGGCTTTTCTGCTGTTGCTGCTATCAAAAGCAAATACAGGTCGAAGTTGAACATTGAGAATGAACTGAGAGTGGCAGTCTCAAAACAACAACCCCGCTTTGAGAAGATTTGCAAGGCAAAGCAAGCACACACAAGTCATTGATCGTAATTGTGATAGGAATGTGTGGAGTAAGAATAGTGATGCAGTAGAAATTAGTTAATGTTGATATGTTGAATATTTCAGTGGCACAGGATCATTTGCCAAGCACTTATGTTCCTTTTCAACCCATAATAACATATAAAACTATAGTTGGATATATGTGTCTTGTTATTATTAGAAGAGAAAATGTAATGTTTGTACAACTTTATACAATTAATTATATCAATCTAGGTGGGGACCGGGTTAGGGGGGGCTCGAAAATATTTCCAATTACCCAAGGGGGGCCTGATTGAAAAAGTTTGGGAACCGCTGGGTTAGGGTTAGGTGCTACGTTGACTTGGGGTGAATCCCAATTCACCACTCTGGCTCCGTTTTCACCCCTCCGCTCCGTTTTGCGCGTTCACGTGTAGCCGTAGTGGCGTCCCAATTCATTACTCGTTTAGGGTTAGGGTTAGGGTTTTCCATGGCTCCGTTCGGAGAAAATCTTGACCCTCGTTCGATTCGGAGCCATGAGACTCCCTTCCGGCATGCATTGCGAAACATCTACAGAAATGTTCTTTTCGCACTCGTAATACGGAAGCGAGCCTGAAATGTCATTAACTTTTTCTGGAATTACTTGTAATTAAAGACTTGAAAAATTATGATAACCATCGTATTATCTTAGTTCAATGTCATTACAATGCATTATAGACCTTTTATTTATAACAAGCATAACCAAAATATCGCTTTTATGTCGGTGCTGTGTCTAACGTTACAGTAACGCAACGCTGCATGACAGTAGAGCATTTCAGAGATGTACAATCATAAATCAATTATTACCTGTGGCGTTTGACAGCGGATGATGGTACACATATGTAAAGTTATCTATCAAACGTTCGTCTGACTTGTACGTGATGCGCATTTTGACCTATTTCCACCCGCAATCTAATCCGAGCAGTTGTTATTAGGTAATATTATTAATGGGTTGTATCATTCATTTAAATGCATTATAGACCTTTTCTTTATAACAAGCACAACAACAACAAAACGTTATTATGCCGATGTGCTGTGTGTCTAACGTTACAAGCTGATTTGTGCATGACAGCCGCGCATTGACATATTACCATGTCTGATGTCTAATGTCTGATGTACTAATGTCATTTCAATGCATTATAGACCTTTTCTTTATAACAAGCATAACAAAAGAAATCGCTGTTATGCCGAGGTGCTTAACATAGAAAGTTCCACAGCGCTTGGGACAGCGGGCAGGACACCGGAGCGCATTTGTCACAGGCTGCCCCGGCGTCAGCCTTCCCAATAGAAATAAATTGGTGCGCGATTCACACTTCAGAGATGTACAATCATGTTTATTTAGAAATAAATTATTACCTGTGGTGTTTGACAGCATGATAGGCGTTCCTGTCACATCGGATTTCGTAACGTCATAAAATTAAATCTGTAAGTCATGCATTTTTCCATGTTTCCCTTTGATGGCATATGTGACGCCGTAAATGTAACTAAAGTTCAGCCTCGAAGTTGTTGCACTGTTGTCCTAAATCAAGCAGGGTTGGGCCGTGTTAGTACCTGGATGGGAGACCGCCTGCTGTAAGCTTTTCGTTCCTCCGCCTTACCGAGGAGAGGCGCATGCCGCGGCCGAGGAGAGTGCACTCTTTCCGGATAGACATTTATGCATGCTCTCTGGGTTCGAAACATAACTTCCCGGGGTGCCAGCGGGTTGGTTGATGGCTCAAAATGACCGTATACCGATGGTGAAGTTAGCCAAGTAGTATTATGTTTGTACCACCTTCATAGCCGGTGTTATTCACGGACAAACACGGTGCCCGGAGGCACCCTTTGCGGGTTAATAGCTGTGGTTTACCGTGGGTTAGGATAACAATTCAAACGTGTCCGGATAGGGGAGAGGACAGGGAATCTGAAACCATTTGAATGGTGTCGATACGACACAAATCCCGGGTAGAACTTCTCTCCCCCATGATAATAAAGCATTATTCTTTTTTATTTGATGACTTGTTTGATCGATTGATAGCGTTCAAGTTCATTCAAGTTGTGAATGAATCGCAAGCGTCAATGCTTTTCTACGATACTACGTGTAATGTCACTTGGACATAGAATAATAAGACACTTGCCCCGCGGTGGTGTAGCGGTCTAAGCACTAACCACTAGTGCAAGCTGCCCACCGGGGACTGGGATCGAATCCCAGCTCGCCAGATCCGGATATGGCCGAGGCACACACAGGGAGCGGCATATTGAGCGGCCGCTCCCGAGGGCGGTATAGGAATAGTTCCGGACAAGGATCCGTCGCGCAACAGCGCCCCCGGGGTGCCGGAATAACGGTGCTGGGCTCGAGGAGCCAGTCAGCTAGTCTGCCTGGCGATCTCCTCTGGGGCTGCCGGCCACGGGGTCGTGCGGCGGATCCTACGCAATAGGCAGGGGCTAATTGGATGCTAGGTTGGGTTCAATTGGCTACCAAATTGGGTGAAAAAGGGGATAAAATCTGAAAAACAAATAAATAAATACCGTATTTTCCGCACTATAAGGCGCACCGGATTATAAGGCGCACCTTCAATGAATGGCCTATTTTAGAACTGTTTTCATATACAGGGCGCAGGCGGTCTCCCATCCAGGTACTAACACGGCCCAACCCTGATAAAAATACATCAAGTAGACTACAAACAGAGCAAAACAACACCAGAAAACAACCAATAGGCTATACAATTATAACCAACAACCAATATGTGACAGCTCCTGGTGAAATGTGCAACGTACTTTTTCAGTTTTTACACATGCTTAAACTACAGATTGTAAGCTTTCAAATGATGTGTCATACATTCAAATCAGAGAAAGATTGAACACGACAGGCGTATTTGAATGTTGGTTCACCTCAAACACTGAATGGGAGAAAAGTGACTCTGACCAAACCACAACAAACGCTGCTAGCGGCTAACAGCTAACAAAACACATCGCTACGAAGGTCTAAACTGTATTTTAATAACATGACAACATACTAGGAGAACATCGACATGCTAAAAACACATAACTAGATGAACACACAGTTCTTGCTTTTGAACACGAGCTAAAACGAAACTTTGTTTACAAGTCAACCCTCCCTTACCGGTAGCCTCCGGCAAACGAGAATAATGAATCCAATACAAAAATGCTAAGTGTTTAGTGATCGTTAAACTGTTGTTTATTATATCGAGTGGGTACTTTAAAACTTCAAGTTGAAAGCACCAAGAATCTCACTTTGTTCCCTCGGAAACTCTGTTTAGTCTTCTTTACTTGGGGTCTTACACAAGTGGTGTGGGACTGTGAGTAAGCACAGTATACCGGTGTTTACTGATTACCGTAATGCTGCAAGCGGTGCGGCTTTGTAGTTTACCAGTCGTACTGAAACATTTTGACAGAGCGCCTTGAGCGCCGTGTACAACCAGTATGGATCAACAAATTAACCAATTGATCCATATATAAGGCGCTCCGGGTTATAAGGCGCACTGTCGTTTTTTTAAAAAATTAAAGGCTTTTAAGTGCGCCTTATAGTGCGGAAAATACGGTAAAAAGAATAATAAGACACTTGAGTCTGGGTTCAACAAAGGTATAACCAGTTTACCTCGGTTCTCTCGACACCTGTCAGTCACCTAGTGGTATATCACGAACTCTCTCTAAGGCGCATGCGCTGTCCTGACTATGAATTAACCCATTCATTACACTACGGATGACGTATTAGGGTTGTCCCATGAAGGGTTGTCCCATGAAGGGTTGTCCCATTTCCCCCGGGGAACCACTACGGCTCTGGCTCCAAAACGAGTGACTCCAAAACGAGTGACTCCAAAACGAGCCGAAGTGGTAAAAAAGAGAATCGGGATTGGGCCTTAGGCAAGTTATTCAACTACACAATAGCACACAGAACAACAGGCTGAATAGGTGTCCGGTATGTTAACGTAACACATTAACAGTTATTCAGCTACACAATAGCATAAAGAACATACCTGGGAGGCTGAATAGGCTAAATTAACATAACAAGCCAGTGAGTCCAACAAGCAAGTTACAAGTAAGCAAGTTCACCAAGCTCCAGTTCATTTCTTCAGTGGTACCGGAGTGGCATATAGCCCAGAGCGCCCTCTCGCGGCTGTAGACGGTAATGTTTACTCCTTGGTTCATGTCAGTCAGTATGAAATTATATATATTTTGATATATAAGTCGCACCTGACTATAAGTCGCAGGACCAGCCAAACTATGAAAAAAAGTGTGACTTACAGTGGGTTCGGAAAGTATTCAGACCCCCTTACATTTTTCACTCTGTCATATTGCAGCCATTTGCTAAAATCAATTAATTTCATTTTTTTCCTCGTTCATGCACACACAGCACCCAATATTGTCAGAAATACACAGACTTGTAGAAATGTTTGCAGATTTATTACAAAATAAACACTGAAATATCACATGGCCATAAGTATTCAGACCCTTTGCTGTGACACTTGTATATTTAACTCAGGTGCTGTCCAATTCTTCTGATCATCCTTGAGATGGGCCTACACCTTCATTGGAGTCCAGCTGTGCTTAATTATATTGATTGGACTTGATTAGGAAAAGCACACACCTGTCAATATAAGACCTTACAGCTCACAGTGTAAAGTCAGAGCAAATGAGATCTTTATAACCTCTTTTTATCGTCCTTTAATAATTCCCTCTTTCCTCTTTTCCTTAGTGACTGGTGTAAGTAAGGCCAAAGTGACAACAGCGTCCTCTTCGGTTACCCAACGTACCCCTGGGCCTCCCCCACTGATCAGCACTCCTACTGGTGAGGCCCACAATGCTGTGTGTGTGTGTGTGTGTGTGTGTGTGTGTGTGTGTGTGTGTGTGCGCGTGCGCGCATGTGTATATAATGAATGACTTTGTCATATCCTCATGACATTTCTTCAACCCTCATAATCCGAGTAGAGAATAGGATAATATCAAAGATTATTATTAGTATTTATCTTGAGAAACTGTGTGTAATTTGAGATTTTTTTTATTTTTGCCAAAGGTACTACAGCAAGAGCATCTCCTCAAAGTTCCGTGAGCAGTCCTCAACTCACGGTCCACCATCGCCCCCCTCTGGTGAGATTCTAGATATCTACTACAAAAGTGCACATTTATTTATTGAAATTCCACTTCAATATGGAGTAAATGTGTATAGGCCTGTGTCACACACATGTTAATCAAAATAAAATACATATGAAACTTTTCTCAAAAATTAAATAATTAATTAATTTTGCCATTTAGCAGACGCCTTTAATCCAAAGCGACTTACAATTACGAATTACAGGGACATTCCCCCTGGAGTAACTGAGGGCTAAGTGCCTTACTCAAGGGCACACTAGTAGTGGTGTGGTTTCAGGAGGGATTTGAACTCACAACCTTCCGATCACAAGTCCAACTCACTATCCACTAGACCACCACTACCGCCTAAAATATTATGTCTATTAATTGTACTCTTAAGTAAGTAGTAAGTAAGTAAGTAACATTTATTTATATAGCACAAAATTTACAACGACAAGAGCCGCCCAAAGTGCTTAACAGATACAATATAAAGAGAAAAACAAGGTAAAAGGGATGCAGATTAAAGAAAAAAACGGACAAAATAGAAAAATACACTAAAAGCAGCAAGGTGCAGTACAAATAAAAGTGCAAAGAGTGCAGTGTCGGGAAGGCAGGCTCACCTCAGGTCAAAGGTCAGGGAGAAAAGATGTGTTTTTACTCGTTTTTTAAAAGCCTCTTAAAACTACATGCTGGACCTTCCATTTGATTGTTAATATATATCTGATCACTAATTCATATCTCCTCCCGTAGGACTCCCCATCGAAAGCACGCCTGGGAAACACTACCAACACTACTAGAGCCCCCTCCACTGCCCTGCCCCCCTTACCCACCGCCCCCCCGAACCCCACACGCCTGCCCCTGGAGGCCACCCAGACCTCACCCCCCCAGCAGCCTCAGCTGAAGCTGGCCCGGGCGCAGAGCCAGAACGGCATTGTGTTGACCTGGTGCGTGGCGGAGACGGACCGCAGCTGTGCTGCCGTGGAGAGCTACCACCTGTTCGGCTACCACCAGGAGGCCAGCGGCCCGTCCTCGGCCCAGCAGCACTGGTGGAAGATCGGGGAGGCGAAGGCCCTCCCGCTGCCCATGACCTGCACGTTGACTCAGTTCGTCTCTGGATCCACGTATTACTTTGCCGTTCGGGCGCGTGATGTCTACGGTCGCTTCGGACACTTCTGTGAGCCTCAGTGCACTGATGTCATCAGCCCCGCCTCAAGCTAAGGAAGGGGAAAAGGGTCATTTCACAGGACAGGAAAGTTGAAAGGACTGTTCATTTCTTTCCGTATGGTTTTTAGGAGGCTTGAGTGTTGACAAATACATGTATGAACACACACACGCACACACACACGCACACGCACACACATACACACACACACACGCACACACACGCACACATTCGGAAACACCTAAATGTATACTGATGGACTCAAGACTACTCCGATTGGGTAATAGGATTTGGCAACGGTTACTGCTGTGCCTACATACGTATTGTATATTTTTTGTGACTTATGAAGCTATTGTACATAAGTGGATTACCGCCCCCCCCCCCCCCCCCCCCCTCCGATATTTATGTTGATTTCTGGTTTGGATGTTGTTTAGCCTGTTGTTCACTGTTCTGCTTCACTTTGTCTCAGTCCTAACATTCCTCCTCATTGAAACCAGTCGTGATCAAAAAAACTAATCTGCAAGCAACTGAATCAACCTTCAACCAATCAGAACACTGAACCAAACCATCGAACCAGCCCCATTTTTTGTCGAGTACGCTGATTGGTCCAGCTGTATTTCAGGTTGTCGAGTGCCCTGTCTTTCGGCTAAATGCCAGATTGAAACAGATGATCAGGCTTGTTTCATCAGACTAGATGTTATTTGCTTTACAAAACATAAATGAAATGAAATACATTTTAACGTTCACGAAACTGCACAACAATGCATAAACGATAATGAGTGATCACATATATGAACTAAATATGAATGATGACTGTAATTTTTGGGGTTTTTTGTTAAGTTTTGTCTGGTAACCAGACTTTATAGGACTGGCAAGTTCAATAAAAGGTTCTATTGAAGTCACGTCTTTGTGTAATGATTGCCTGCTTGCTGCTGCTTGAGTCCCTAATTGCTTTTATTACTATGAGATTGTCATGGAGACCATTAAAGATGACACAAAATAAATACTAGAGTAGAAAGTATACTTCTAGAATTACTCTACTAATTGGTTGGTTGCTATGTTCCAATATTCACACTAGTGACATACCAATACATAAGCAATGTATTGGAAATTCTGTTTTAAGTGTGGACATTGAAACAGCATGAGACTGGACAATTAAAGTTTCTGTTCTCTCTGACAGAGGTTTCAACCATTCACAATGGAGTAAAATAAGTGATGCCACACCACACATTGTGTGTTTCTGTTTTCTTCTACTAGTCGTTCGCCCTCTCACCGAACGACTATAGTCCCATTGACAATCTCTGTAATTGCATTGAGCAAATAAACGCCTGGATGACACAAAACTTCCTCCAACTAAACAAGGACAAAACAGAGATAATTGTATTCGGTGCACCTGACAAAAGATTGAAAGTCAGTGCAAAACTTGATTCTCTCTCTCTCAGAACATGTACATGTTGTATTGACAGAGGAAGAGAACTGTCTTCACATCCACTCCCTGCTATCTTACACACAGCTCCATAATACAGCATCAGAACTGAAACACAGAACTTTACCAACTCTTACACACATCCACTCTCTCTCCTCAAATACCCAATGTGACTAACACTTATGGACATACACTGCTGCCCTCTAGTGGTCAGAGTGGGACAACGTCCTTATGGTCCCAGGAAGACATTTGGGCTGACAGGTCTCAGGCAGGACTACTCATCACAAGAGCTACACTGACACTGCACACGACACACTACACCCTAAACACTACACACTACACACCCTACACACTAAACACTACACACTACACACCCTAAACACTACACACTACACCCTAAACACTACACACCCTACACACTACACCCTAAACACTACACACTACACACCCTACACACTAAACACTACACACTACACACCCTAAACACTACACACTACACCCTAAACACTACACACCCTACACACTACACCCTAAACACTACACACCCTAAACACTACACACTACACCCTAAACACTACACACTACACCCTAAACACTACACACTACACACTACACCCTAAACACTACACACTACACACCCTACACACTACACACCCTACACCCTAAACACTACACACTACACACTACACCCTAAACACTACACACTACACCCTAAACACTACACACCCTACACCCTACACACCCTACACCCTACACACTACACAGCCTACACACTACACACTACACACCCTACACCCTACACACTACACACCCTACTACACCCTAAACACTACACACCCTACTACACCCTAAACACTACACACTACACACCCTACACACTAAACACTACACACTACACACCCTAAACACTACACACTACACCCTAAACACTACACACCCTACACACTACACCCTAAACACTACACACTACACCCTAAACACTACACACTACACCCTAAACACTACACACTACACACTACACCCTAAACACTACACACTACACACCCTACACCCTAAACACTACACACTACACCCTAAACACTACACACTACACCCTAAACACTACACACTACACACTACACCCTAAACACTACACACTACACACCCTACACACTACACACCTTACACCCTAAACACTACACACTACACACTACACCCTAAACACTACACCCTACACCCTACACACTACACACCCTACTACACCCTAAACACTACACACTCTACTACACCCTAAACACTACACACCCTACACACTACACCCTAAACACTACACACTACACCCTAACCACTACACACTACACCCTAACCACTACACACTACACCCTAAACACTACACCCTAAACACTACACACCCTACACACTACACCCTAAACACTACACACCCTACACCCTAAACACTACAACATCTATACATTCAACATCTCAGGGAAAACACACCACTATCCAACTACATGTGTGCAGGCTTGATCTTAGTGGAAAATCACAACCTTTGAGTTTGACAGGGTTCCTACAAGTTTCAACAAGTCAAATTTAAGACCTTTTTAGACCTCTTTGGGTATAATTTTAGACCTATTCACAACACCATGTGATAGCTTTTTGTCATCCTTGAGGTGATGAAATTAGGGATTTCACTGCCATACAGACAAAAAAGGAAGCGAATTTGCTTCGTGTCTTACACACATGTTCGCCTAGTATTTGACTGCTTGTAGCCCAATCACGAATGATCCCAGTATTGTAGCTTCAGACGGACAGGTTGGGTTGTTGTCGTGCTTGCTGCAGCAAGCCCACGATATGTTATTGCTCATATATATTTATTTTAATCATGTTATTTTACCAACTGCTAAGACAACAATATATTAAGCTAGTTACTTGATCTAGCTAAAGATATTGGCCCCACACTCTCGACAAGTGTTAACATGTCGTTTTATGAAGTTTTAATATGTTTTCAGGCGAGAAAGGAACCATATATATCCCCAAAATGTGTCCAGTTTATCAAAATAACCCGTTTATATGTCTGATCTGACGTTTTCGTTTTCCCACTTCTGTGTTCGCTAGCTACATTACGTTGCTTAGATACCTTCACTCAATGTTGCCAGATGGGCGGTTTTCCAGCCCAATTGGGCTAGTTTAGGTTGCATTGTGCTGGTAAAATTGGACTTGGGCTGGTGGACAGAATTTTTTTATATGTATTATAATATATCACATGCTATAATATTTCGGCTGGTTTTTTTAATCAATTTGGTCGGATTTTGAGCACTGATTGGCATGGTAAACATCAGACTAATCTGGCGAGTTCCACAGAAACATCTTAACATAATTGCTAAACACGTTGTAAAATGATTTGGGGGGCCAATATCTTTAGCTAGCTCAAGTAACTAGCTTACTATATTGTTGTCTTAACAGTTGGTAAAATAACATGATTAAAATAAATATATATGAGCAATAACATATCGTGGGCTGCAGCAAGCACAATAACAACCCAACCTGTCCGTCTGAAGCTACAATACTGGGATCATTCGTGATTGGGCTACAAGCAGTCAAATACTAGGCGAACGTGTGTTAGACACGAATAAACGTGGATTTCATGCATTTCAAGTGGCATATTTGTAATCATGACGACGTAGACATGTCTAAGAATGCATTTCACCATGTAGATTCCCAATATAGTGAAAATACCACCGCTTCCGTCTTGTTAACCCCAGCTAACCTAGCTTGAGACAGACCGTAGTTATTTTAAATATTGTGTTGTGGCCGTCACTCGTCATTTACGTTTTACTTTGTGATTGTGAACCTACCATAAGCGTGGAACTACAAGCCAAAATTGAGTACATTGTATTAATAAACAATTTAATTTGGCATAACTACGGCTCATGTGTCTTTTTATTGTACAAATTAAATAAATGTAGAAATGCAGGAACTGAATCGCTACCTTCCACAGGCTGATTTCCCCCTGCTTCGGCAGGCTACTTTATCTCCGCTGAGGTAACGACGGTAAGCTACGAGTTAGTTATAACTTACAACACCTTAGGGGTATGTATAAATATTTAGTAGTTACTAAGGTCTACGTCATAACTAGTGTGGTTGGTGCAACCCATTCAAGTTTAGTAGTGACTAAATCTTGATTTAGTAAATACTTACGCTATAACTAGGGTTAGTTTGTACTTAGTAAGACGTGGTGCAACCGGCTCCAGAAGACGGAAAAAATTGTCTATATCTAGAGATATATAAACGGGTTATTTCGGTAAACTGGACACATTTTGGGAATATATGTGGTTACTTTCTTGCCTGAAAACATATTAAAACTTCATAAAATGACATGTTAACACTTAGCCAAATAAGCCAAAATTACAGCTTTTAGCCAATGGAGGTTTAAATTCCCCGCTCCCGGCGAAATGCATTCTGGGAGGCAGTATGCATACTGTGTAAACGGTCGGCTGGTTTTCGCATACTTGTTATTAATTTAGTATGCAGTATGCAGTATATACCCATTTAGTATGCTAGTATGCAGTATGCAGTATAGACTCATTGAGTATGCTAGTATGCAGTATGCAGTATGCAGTATGCAGTATATACTCATTGAGTATGCTAGTATGCAGTATGCAGTATATACTCATTGAGTATGTTAGTATGCAGTATATACTCATTGAGTATACTAGTATGCAGTATGCAGTATATACTCATTGAGTATGCTAGTATGCAGTATGCAGTATATACTCATTGAGTATGTTAGTATGCAGTATATACTCATTGAGTATGCTAGTATGCAGTATGCAGTATATACTCATTGAGTATGCAGTATGCAGTATGCAGTATATACCCATTGAGTATGCTAGTATGCAGTATATACCCATTGAGTATGCTAGTATGCAGTATATACTCATTTAGTATGCTAGTATGCTAGTATGCAGTATATACTCATTGAGTATGCTAGTATGTAGTATGCAGTATATACTCATTGAGTATGCTAGTATGCAGTATGCAGTATATACTCATTGAGTATGCTAGTATGCAGTATGCAGTATGCAGTATATACTCATTGAGTATGCTAGTATGCTAGTATGCAGTATATACTCATTGAGTATGCTAGTATGCATTATTTAATTAAAATGTAATTACAATTTAATTAATTAATCAGTATGCAGTATATACTCATTGAGTATGCTAGTATGTAGTATGCAGTATATACTCATTGAGTATGCTAGTAAGCAGTATGCTAGTATACCATTCCGAACACAGCCATGGTCATACTTTTTGCTTATTCCTAGCACAAGTCTATTGATAGATCGCTAGCTAGCTATTACTAGCCTAAACTAGCTGTCACCTTCTCCCTCCAACAAGTTCTTTATCAGGAAAAAAAATAAAATAATAATTACAGTAGCTAGCTACATTATTTTATTTATTTTAATCGTAATTTATACAACTTTTTGTATGGCAATCAATGGCTTTACCAAATGGACGTCCCACTATCAAATGGCAAAACTTTGTTTAAGCTAATACATCTTCTTCTCTGGGTCTATGAGGTCTGATTGGCTATTTAGTTGGTCAGAAGATCCATCAAATATTAAATGTTGACGCTGATAAACTGTGTTACAAATGTTTATTTAACACTGTAAGTTTAGTAATTATATTGCCATAGTAAAAAAAAATATCGCTATTTTTTCTCTATTCTAAATTGTATTATTATTATCATTTTTACTATGCCAATTTTCTATGACAAATTGTTGCAATGCATTAATTCTTTTTTGTCTTTACAGGTGGTGCTTTTTGGATGAGTAGTAGGCTATGCATGTGTTCAATCCGCAGGTATTGCCAATCAGTCATTGTCTGAATCATATGCATGCATTTATTATACAAAAAATTCAACATGGGGTTTTGTTTTCGTGTGTAGACATTGAGTGCACATATATGTGAGACACCTACTTGTGGTTCTTTTTCTCTCTCTCTCTCTCTCTCTCTCTCTCTCTCTCTCTCTCTCTCTCTCTCTCTCTCTCTCTCTCTCTCTCTCTCTCTCTCTCTCTCTCTCTCTTTCATCCCTCCTCCACGTGGTACAGGAGTAAAGGCGGGGGGTGAAAGAGGGGCTTTGTCCTCTGCAGCGGTGGATCCGGGGGTTCATAGTGAGAGAGAGAGAGAGAGATGCTCACTCAACTGTGTCCAGTGCGCCATTGTCGCAGATTCACATCTATTCTCTGCCTTTTAAATGGCTCTCCTGCACTCCAGAACACTGGCAGAAGGGGGGGGTCAGCATGGATGCGAGGGGATAACATGCAACACATCCATGTTCTAATGTGCTATGGCAGCTGTGGCCCCAAGTCTCTCACTGCCGTGTTGATAATTAGCCATATGGAATAGGCATCGATCATAATTCATTCTGCAAGGGGATTGATTCCACCATGGTTCCCCATATTATATGAGTTTGAGTTCTTTCTTCCGGACCCTTTAAATTAATAATTGGCCAATTATAACTTTGCAATAATGACTTTTGTTCCTCAATAATCTGTAGGTTAGGTAGAATACAGTGGGTAAATAATTAAATTCAGCATTTGAGGGTTTTATTTGTTGATATGATATAAGATTATATATTTTTTACACTAGAATGCTCTTCACCTTGTGTTGTTGTCAAAATATACTAGTGATCCATACATTCTTTGTTGAGCAAAGTTCAGAAAGTTAATCAACATGTGTTTTGGGGAAAATAGCTGGACGAACAATGGGGCTTTTGCGCCTTTTTAGATGATTTCTGACACCATATGTTGATCTTTGATTAAAAGTTGACGGTGTGTGCATGGGGAAAATATGCTAAAAGGGAGAGAAACACAAAACCAGTGAGACCGTGTTCCGCGCCATTGAAATGCAAATATCAGTGAAGAACAAGGAGAGGTTGTGTGTGTGTGTGTGTGTGTGTGTGTGTGTGTGTGTGTGTGTGTGTGTGTGTGTGTGTGTGTGTGTGTGTGTGTGTGTGTGTGTGCGTGTGTGTGTGTGTGTGTGTGTGTGTTTTGTCTGTGTGTGTGTGTGTTTTGTGTGTGTGTGTGTGTGTGTGTGTGTGTGTGTGTGTGTGTGTATGCGTGTGCGTGTGTGTGTGTATGCGTGTGTGTGTGTTTTCTGTGTGTGTGTGTTGTGTGTGTGCGTGTGTGTGTGTGTGTGCGTGTGTGTGTGTTGTGTGTGTGTGTGTGTGTGTGTTGTGTGTGTGTGTTTTGTGTGTGCATGCGCGTGCGTGTGTGTGTATGCATGCAGGAGCGCAGAGGGGAGAGGAGGGGCGCAAATTGGGCAAGTTTGAGAGAGAGAGAGAGAGAGAGAGAGAGAGAGAGAGAGAGAGAGAGAGAGAGAGAGAGAGAGAGAGAGAGAGAGAGAGAGAGACTATCCTACTTTAGCAAAACAGCCACACACACACACACGCACTCCACGGCAGCTTCATATGACACGGGGGCGCAAGTCTCACGGATTTCCAATGTCCAGCCCTTTTTTTGATCGATTTTTATCCATGCAATGCAAGTAATCAACTCTCGATAGCTTCCTTGGCTTTAGATGCCGGTTCGAAATGTTAATGTTGTAAGAGTTCTGGAAGGGATTGCGGTGTTTATTGGCGGAGTTGCATGCAAATTGCAAGTGCGAAAAGTGGCCGAGCGCAGTTTAATTCGGCTGATGCCCCCCTCTCTCTCTCTCTCGTGAATCATGTCACGCCGGAAGCAGAAACGACCCCAGCAGCTCGTTAACTCGGACCCGGGGGGCACGCGGTTACTCTCGCACGGTGAGAAAGAAAAGTTATTTTTTTATTCTAACCTACTTGCATGTGTTTATTTATTTATTTGCATTGATCTTCTATTTATCTCAACCACCATGCAGGGATGAAGGGTCATGCAGCAAAGCAACGGGGTCAGAATTGATGATTTAATGATTTACACCTGTGGAAGATCAATGATCAATTGTTCTCCAAGTTCTCTATCATTTGTTTTTAGCTTGTTGTATTGCCTCCCTGCTTTTGCAGGAAACAATTGATTGAAGTTAGAGTTGAGTGAAGTTAAAAGGTCGCAGCTTGCTTGTTCATTTACAGGTAAACAAAAAAACAAAACAAAACAAAGCTGGGTGTAGTAGCCCAATGTTTATTTTCTTATTTTGATTGATTCAGATGCATTTACCTAGGCTTACTTGATGTGCACGGTTGTTTGTTTGTGTGTTGCTGTTTGCACTGATAGTCGATTTTCTTTCTTCTGTAGAAGTCTTTAAGTTTGTCAAATCAGTTACTCCAGGGCTGCTGGCCCCATAAACTAACTTGTCCCTGTGGTCTGAATGTGAATGGGTTACATACATCTGTGGCCATTTTCCTGTGATGTTGGTTCACTAGTAGGAAACTAGCAGGCTGCTTAGCTTGACTGCTGGAGAGGTCTTTTATTAGTTTAGAGAAGTCTCATATTCACCCACAATAAAGTGGATGGTGAGGGGAGGGGGAGGGGGGTGTTTTTGGTAAAAGATTAATCTCTACCACTCTATTCTCTTCTTGTCCCCCATGCTTCTTCTCTCTTCCCTCATGTTTCCTTGTTCTCCCCCTTTCTTTCCCCCCCCTCTCTCTCAATGCTCCCCTCCCCTCTCCTGCCCAGTTCTATTGACTGTATACTCCTACTCAGTTGGGGGTTCAGTGGGTAAAACTTTTGAGGGGGTAGTAGAATGCACCTTCACTTGTCCTGCTGCATTTGCAGCACAAACAAACCTTAGAAAAGACTTCCGTCAAAGAGGTTCTTCTACAAGGCAAATCTCCATATAAGGAAACAAGATGGGCAACATTATTTTGCATGCCTTCTTTTTGGTCTGTCCATAAGATTCCCCATAGATTGAGAAGCATTGCAGTACAGTCATTCATTCCATCACTAGGTATATCCCTTTTAGGAGGGAAGTTAGTTTGTCTTTCCATTGTTACTCCCCTCCCCCCTCTTTCTCTCTTTCTCACTCTGCTCAAGATTTTGAAAGAATTTGACCCCTGAGCTGGAAAGGTCAGATTAGCTGACCAATCACAGCCTCTGGACAGTGCCCAGGACCCTTAGCATGGCCTGACCTCTGGCCCCCTCGGTTACGTCAGGGGGGGAGGGTGAATAGGAGAGATGAAAGACGTAACTGCTGGAGTGAGGGGTGGGTTAAGAGGGGTTATGGGTTGTCTTGGCGATGTGCATTGTCCTCAGAAATGTGTTGTCATAGCAGCAAGGTGGTCTGCAAGCTTTTGTGCAAAAGACGTTTGAGGGTTTTTGCTGTGAAAAAGCAGCAAGATGACAAGGTGGCATAGACTGTATCCCTGTGTGTCCCTGTTTGTTTGTTTGTATCACGGCATTTCCTTGTTTTTCATTGCGTTAGAAGTTGAAACAGAATCATTGAGAGGAAATGTTGATATATGCAAACATAAGCAAATGTTCTAAACTGGCCATATAGCCTAAAACTTTCAGTTTAAACATTATGTACCCAACTTAATTTTGAGGAGGAGAGGCGGAGGCATGACTGAATCTATGAATTCTGGCTGTAGCCTAATCCCGAGTCTGTTCATTGTTACAAAAGTATATTTTTCAATAGGCGTCACATCACATCACTAAATCACATCACAAAAGTGACATTTTATTTGGTTGAATGTAGTGGTGAATGTAAGGCCTTAATCCCTCTCTTTCCCTCTTGTCCATAGATGACCAGCTGGCCGTGAAGTCACCGTCCACCTCTCTTGGCTCGGAGCCCACCTCTTCTGGGTCCTCCTCCTCGTCCCCCACCACCTCCCTCCAGGACTGCCAGCCCCCCCTGGCCCCTAGACCATCCCCTGGGGGTCTCCGCGCTCCCTCCCTCCCCAGCGAGAGCTCTCCGCCTCCCCACTGGCCCAGCCACATCGCCCCCTACATCACCTCCCTCCCGAACACTCACTCGTCCCTCTCTCCCGACTTCCCCCATCCCTCCCTGTCGTCCCAGACCCACTCCCACTCCCCCCGGCTTCTCAGTCAGACTTCTTCTGCGGGACTTCCGGGGCACACTCACACGCTCTCGCACCTGGGCCTTTCCCACTCCCACTCCACCATGACCTCGCTGCAGATGGGGGGGAGCGGCTCGGCCACCACCACCACCACTACCTCTTCCTCCTCCTCTTTCTCCTCTCTCTGCGCCCCGCCGTACCGGGAGAGGAGCACCAGTCCCGGCCAGCAGCATCAGGCCCCTAGCCCCCCCCTGGCGCAGGGCCAGGTGCCGCCCACGTTGGCCGTGCTCCTGGAGGAGCTGAGGGTGCTGCAGCAGAGGCAGATCCACCAGATGCAGATGACCGAGGAGATCTGTCGGCACGTGCTCAGGCTCGGGGGGGCGGTGTACACCCAGGACGCGGCGCCCCAGGCCGGCGGCAGGGAGAGTCGCCAGAGATCCGTGGCGGGATCCCCCTCGCCGCCGCACGCCTCCCCTGCTGCCCCTTTGCTAACATCAGTCTCCCCCCTCCTGTCCTGCCTGCCCTCCCTGTTCCCCCAACACCCCGTGTCCAAGCCCGGCCTTTCCCACATCAATGGGAACGGACACAGAGCGAACCCGCAACACTCCTCTACCTCGTCCTCCTCCTCCCCTTCCATCCTCAGTTCCTCCGCGGCGGCCTCCCTACACCCACTCGCTCTGTCCCTGGGCTTACCCCAGCGCTACCTCCACGAGAAATCCTCCAACACGTCCCCGTTGTTTGGCCACAGTAACGGAGTTAGCTTCTCCACCCCACCCACCCCCCACCCCACTTCCGGCCAGTCCCAGGAACACCTCCTCCAGCCCAGCTCCTCCCTGGGGTCCTCGACCGACTCAGCGAGCCGTCCTCAACACGCCTGTCGGTACTGCGGCAAGGTGCTGAGCAGCGACTCCTCCCTGCAGATCCACCTGCGCTCCCACACGGGCGAGCGGCCGTACAAGTGTCCCGTCTGCCTCAGCCGCTTCACCACCCGGGGGAACCTCAAAGCCCACTTCCTGCGGCACCGCGAGCAGAACCCCGAGCTGTCGCTGTCGCTGCTGCCCCCCGCCTTGGAGCTGCCCCCGCCGCCCACCCCCACGGCCCCGCAGAGGCGCCGGAAGCGCCGGGCGGAGGACGATGAGCCGTTCGGGGGGGTGAAAGGAGCGGTCGGGATGTCGGAGGGAATGGCTCTGGGTTTCCTGTCCGGGGCGTCTCCGCGGCCCTCCCCATCCTCTTTACCTCTGCCGCCCAGCATAGACATGGCCCTGCTGTCCACGGCGCACTCCCTGCTGCAGCTGAACCGAGCTTCCGCCGCCGCGGCCGCCAGTGCCGCCGGCAGCGCGTTGCCCTCCTCCTCCTCCACCTCCCCTATGGGAGGAGGAGGCCAGTTCAAAGGTGTGAAACAGCAGCGGTTCGACGAGAACACCCCTCCGTTACACCCGGGCAGCTCCCCTTACTCCCAGCTCGCCCACCTCCCCAAGATCCTCTTCCCCGGGGGGGGCGCGTCACCCCACCACCTCGCCCTCCTCCGTCCCCCTCCGACCCACCCCTCGGCGGCCTCCCACCTCGCTTCTTCCCATCACCAGGGGCTCCCCTTCCCCTTCCCTCCCTACCCCAAACCCCCCACATCCTCCTCCGCCACCGTCCCCTCCTCCACCCAGACCTCGGACACCTCCAAGCTGCAGAGGCTGGTGCAGAAGTTGGAGAAGCAGCCCCAGGGGGCCTCCTCCTCCCTCTCATGGAACCCGGCAGACGGCTCTGCTATCGGGGACTCCAACGGCCACGACCTGAGTACCACCTCCAACTCCTACCGCAGGGAGATGATGGCGGCCCTGGGCCTGAGCCCCAACACGAACCCCCATGGGGGGGCCATGGGGAGCAGCCAGGACCTCCTCCCTGGAGGCCCCACCAACCCGTCTTCCCTGGCCCTTCCCAACCAGTGCACGGTGTGCCTGCGCGTCCTCAGCTGCCCCCGGGCCCTGCGTCTGCACCAGGCCACCCACCTGGGGGAGCGGCCCTTCCCGTGCAAGCTGTGCGGCCGCTACTTCTCCACCAAGGGCAGCCTGCGGGCCCACCTGGCCACCCACCGGGCCCGCCCGGCCAACGGCAGGGCCCAGAACTCGTGCCCGCTGTGCCCGCGCAAGTTCACCAACGCCCTGGTCCTCCAGCATCACATCCGCATGCACCTGGGGGGCCAGATACCTCCGGAGGACGGCACGGAACTGCCCCCGGAAGACCTGGGCACGGACCTGGGACATACGATGGGCGGCGGCGCCTCTTCCCTAATCAACCCCCCCCTACAACCCTCGACCCTCCTCCCCCTCAACTTTACAATGGGCGTTTCCATCCCCAGGGCAGCACCAATCAGCAGCCAGGACTCAGGACCCTCATTCCCTACTAAACAATCCCCAGCAGCAGCTGACCCCAGCCCCCCGATTGTGAAATCTGAACCCTCCTCCACGCCGAGCATTAGCCCACCGTTGACCCATAATCCCTCCCCGGAGAGACAGGAGGAACACCCCTTGCCCCTGGGGGAGAGCCCTCTGGCTGTCGACAGCCCAGCCAACGGCTCCATGCACTGCGCAGCGGAGGAGACTCAGCAGCAACAGTCTAACGCTAGCCCTCTGAAAGCATCATTCTCCAAAAGACCCCAGCAGTCCGCCTCCTCTGTGGTCAATGGTGAGGCACAGGAGGATGAGGACACCCCCCTTTCTCTCTGTGTCTCCAGGCCCAGTGTGAGTGACGATAGTAGTAGACCCAGTGAGCTGCTTAGCTCCAACAATGCCTCCTCCTCTGCATCCGCAGATAACAAGAGCACAGATGAGCTCTTCCCCAGCCCCGAGTCCACCCCGACCCCGACCTCTCCTGCCCTGAACCCCGCACCTACACCTACACCTACACTCACCCCTCCCGCCAGCCCTAAAGCAGCTAGCCCTGACCCAGACGTGGTCCAGGCCCCCCCCAGCAGCAGCAGCAGCCGCCCACAGGAACCCAGTGTGGAAGAAGTCAGCCCTGAGTGGGAGAGTGAGGGTGTAACGCCCAGAGACAAAGACACCCCCCCGTCTGTGGTGGAACCAGAGAGAGAGGAGGAGCCCCCTCCCAGCCTCTCTACCACCGTGGAGAGGGATGGTTCTCTGGATGGTTCTCTGGATAAGGCTTCTTCCGAGGAGCATGCTGAGCCCCCTCAGCTGACCACCGCCCCAGCCCCGACACCACCACCACCACCACCACCACCACCACCACAGTCCTCCCGCCCAGAGAAACCCTACTGCTGCACACAGTGTGGGAAAGCGTACGCCAGCCGCAGTGGACTGAAGGTAAGGCGTAGGAAGTGTATTATTAGCCACATATTTGTACTAAAGTGCATCATGTAGTTTTGCTATTCTTGAGGTTGGTGGTTGAGGATGGTGTTTATTAATTTGTCAGCTTTATGGTTATTGCTGTGACCATTTTATGAAAATACATTTTCAAACCTTATTCCCTAACCCTAAGCCTTTACCTGACTGAACCATCATATTCCTTTTTCCGTTCCACAGGGGCACATGAAAACCCACCCCGAAGCAGTGACCAACATTCCCGCCAAGGTTCCTCCGCCCGTCAGCCTGACCAATGACAATACTGACACTACGGAGAATCCGAGTACCGGTACACACTCGGCCCACGGGAACCCTGAAAAGGAGGGTGAAAAGCAGCGATTGGCCGCCAAATCTCCTGAGAAGGATGGCGGCATCCTGGAGGCTCCGCTAGTCACCGGCGGCTCTGAGGAGGAAGGAGAGAAGAAGACTGAAGACACCACTACTGTGTAGGGCTGAACTTCATAGGCTTGAATGGGTGTCAATGTGTTACGAATGACCCCTGACCCTGGGAATGTATTTTTCATAGAATCAGAATTGATTGATTGTTTATTCTATGTGTTCTATTTAGCTATTAGTCAGTCGGTCGCGAATTTGCGGAACCTAGGATGGTAGGGGAAGGTAGGGCAATACCGCAACCTGATTGGTTGGCGAAGCAGGGAAGGTAGGGCAATACCGCTACCTGATTGGTTGGCGAAGTCGCCAGCCAATGAGGGGGCTCTTCACGAGTGCTTCGCCAACCAATCAGGTAGCGGTATTGCCCTACATTCCCCTACCATCCTAGGTTCCGCAAATTCGCCAGTCGGTTGGTCTAGTCGGTTCTTTAGTGCGGAATGTTTAGAATGTTCTCAAGTAGTAATAACTCAATGGACATGGATATTGATGTTACTATCTCAAAGATCACAGTGAGGCCTTATTGACATATCGGTATGTCGCAGAATTCTGTGGTGAGGAAGAAAAAAAAAGACACACAATGGAATTTGTGTGAATTTGTGTTTTGATTGGCAGTTGGTTAGTTTACCAAGTACTTCTGTTTTCTTTTTTTAGAGCACATATACCTCTGGTTAAACATGCTGTTGTGAACTTCTCATTTCACGTTGTGAGAAAGTGAAGGTTATAAATGGGAATCTACTCATTTAGGATGGTAGTATAAAACCTCCATGCCAAAACAGGCCATTTGTTTAGTAGTGGCCATTTATTTTGTAAATATTAACCACGGTTACTTACGGTTATTTTTGTGTTTTTTACTTACTTTTTTCCTTTTAAAACTGTCATGCTGCTGTACTGAATGTTTCAATGGAGTTGCACTGTACCCACTGCTGTATCCATCCATCCTTTTAAACAGAGATGAAGATGATGATGATGATGTTTATGTTAAAGTGACGAAGATATGTAAACAATTTCTTTGGCCAATCCTGACCCCTTCCTCCGTTCCTCACCTTTACTTGCAGCACCCTGTGAAATTGAACAACAATGACCTCTGTTTTATCAGTGATTGTAATTGGGTTAACTGTAAGTGATCAGATTGTTACGCACTGAGGGGGGTTACTCTGGATAAGGCTAGTATGTCAGGACTCATGTGGAAAACCTACTGGGAATCAGGATGGACCTTGTCTGATAGATTTACCTCACTCCTTCATGCCTTTTGTGTCTCTCTCCCCCCTCCCTCCTCTCCTCTCCTCTCTCTCAAAGCACTTGAGAGTAATGTTTTCTGCCCCCCTGCAGAAGTTATCTGCACTGTATCCTACCTTAGCTCAGTTTAGTGTTCTACTCTTTTGCTCTAAATAGTTTACCACCGTTGTTTTTTTGTAGTTATGTTAAGGAATGTGCTTCCCATTGTGTTGTCATAAAGAGAGAATAAAACGATGGTGATGGTGAAAAGAGCTTTTCGGTTTGTCTGTTGTTCAATTTGTTTCTCACAATCCGTATGGTAATAACTAGTCCCTCCTCGGCTAGACGGTTCATTCATCCGGTTAAGTATTTTGTATGCATTACACCATGTTCTACATGTCTGAGTGTACACACTGTTGCTGTGTGTCTCTTATGTTGCTGTGTGTCTATCTCTAGTTCTTTTGTCTGTGTGTTTCACTGTCTACTTACGGTACTTGGTCTGTTTCGTCTCTGAGTTGCTTTAAACATGTTTCAGATCCTCAGGTCTCTGATGTGTGATGTGTGTGTGTGTGTGTGTGTGAGAAAGGGATAATCAGTGGCTAGTGTGATTGAGAGTGCAGCTGTAGAGGCCCTCACCCCCTCTCTCTCTCTCTCTCCCTCTGTGTGTCATACTCTCTTTCAAACCCCACTCTCTTTCATTTTCTCTTTCATTTTCTCTCTCCCTCTCTCTCTCTCTGTCCTCCCCCTCCCCAGTGTAACGGGCTGACACACAGGAAGGTCCTAATCCTCACACAATGCCTCCCCTCATCCCCCCAGTGTGGCTGGTAGCGGGACCGGGGGGGGGGGGGGCAAGCATGGACAAACCTGGGCCAGCTGTCCCCAAAATGGCTGATAATCCCCCCACACTGCTGGGGCTCCCGAAACCATGACAACCGGTAACCAAGGAGAGGAATTTCGGGCAGAAAGGGGAAAGAGACAAAAGGCCTGAAAGGAGCCATGTGTGAGAAGTTTGTCCACATGCGTTCGGAGAGGCGACAGAGACACGTCTCAATCAAAAGCTAGAGTTAACGAGTGACGCTCCTCCACAGAGGTTGTCGGGTTTTGGAGGAAAGGAGGGTGGTAGGTATGTGTGGTGGTGGTAGTCACAGGTATCATACCTGAGGCCTTCAATGGCATACCTAGATATGCATGCAAGTCAACATGGTTATGTTACTATGTTCACAGTAAGTTCGTATTGTGTAAATGGTCAGCTATTGCTATTATTTTCATCACTCAATCATTTGAGAAGCGTAAACAATGTAGAACTGTATAAATCAAGTTTCACATTCACAAATTCACATGAATGTTCATTGATTGATTATCATCATGCTGCTTGATTGGCTCATTTCCAGCTACATTGAGGGACAAACTGCTGCCCTATGATGAAGACATCATCACACCCAAAGAACACAGGAGCATTGATCACACAATACGCATAATTACGTCAAGAGGGGCACTTAATATTGTCATTTGTCACGGTGTGAAAGGAGGGGAATTTGAGGGAAGGAGAGGGAATTTGAGATGTAGCACATCAAGTCCACAAGAGGGGGCTGTGGACCGTTATTTTTCATTCATCAGGTCAATTCAAGCGATAAGACAGAAGCAGAGAGCATTTGTATCAGATTGTCACAGGGGCCACACCAGGTCACGACTACTGACTGTAGGGTCCCAGAATATTTCCAGGAATATAACAAAACATCATCGTTTTGAATTTATGAGGATTAACTGAATAGCTTCTACGCTGTGAATATGTCACCCGAGGTCAGAAAGGGTATTAGCTATTCAGAGGGGAAAATCAATAGCCAAACCAGACCTTGACTTCACACAGCCATAGAATGTGTAAACAGGTCGATTGACCATGCCAAACCATGCTGACCACTATACTATCTCAAAGATTCTCTTGAGATACACTTGAATGGCTTTAAATGGTTTGTCATGCTTTTTTATAATTCCAATACATTTGACTAAAAGGTTTTTCTTTAAAGGGATTTTTTATTAATTCATAATGAGATATTCACAGCTTCGAGGGCAACAGAATCAACCTGCCTGAGAAGGTCGTGCACCACAGTCAGCGCAGACAGAGCGCCGGCTATCGTCTGCGTCTGCACCTGTCTAGCTCAGGTGTGTTAACATCCACAAAGTGCCTGGGCCAGACGGGACACCCCAGATCGGGTGCTCAAACGGTACACACCGCCGCGCCTGGCTGGTGTGTTCACGCATCTTCTCAACCTCTCAACCTCTCCCTCTCCACAGGTATAGTCTGCTCCTGCTTCAAGTCAGCCATCATTGTCCCTGTGCCGAAAAAGAGCAAGGTAACTTAGCCTAAATGACTATCGCCCCCCTGTTGCCCTCACTTCCACAAGTGAGCAAATGCTGTGAGAAGCTGGTCAAAGGGACTGGTCTGTGACACGCTATGATCACCTCATCTGGACCCCCACCGATTTGCACATTTTGCGATCGGCAAAACAGATCCACTGACGACGCCATCGCCACTGCTCTCCACACTGCCCTCACCCACCTGGACAAGAGGAATCCACTCCTATGTGAGGATGCTGTTCGTAGACTGCAGTTCAGCATTCAATTGTCATTGACAATTCAGCATTGTCCCCTCCAGGCCTGACACCAAACTCAGACACCTAGGCCTTAACCTTAACCCCGGCCTAGGCGACTGGACCTTGGACTTCCTGTCGTACCGACGCCAGGTGGTGAGAATAGGCTCTAAGCCCTCCGCCCCCCTCTAACCCTCAACACAGGAGCCCCCCAAGGCTGCGTCTCCAGTCCCCTCCTCTAACTCCCTGTACACCCCCACGACTGCGTAGGCCACACACAGCTCCTTCTCAGTGATTAAATTCGCCAATGACTTAACAGTTCCTTGGCTTCTATATCTCTGATGACCTCACCTGGGTCAACGACGTGCATATCAAACAGGTGGTGAAAAAGGTCACAGCAGCGCCTTTTTCACCTCAGACGGTTAAAGACGTTTGGCGTGGGGGTCGAAGAACCTGCGGGCCCTTCTACAGAGGCACTACCGAGAGTATACTGACTGGGTGCATCACTACCTGGCACGGCGACTGCACTGCCCTCAACAGAAAAGTGCTACAGAGGGTGGAGCGGACAGCCGAGCGCATCACCGGATGTGAGCTTCCCTCCATCCAGGATAGATACGACAAACGGTGTGTCAGCTGAGCCCGGAGGATCATCAAAGACTCCAGCCACCCCAACCACAGCCTGTTTGAAGTACCGATGCCATCCAAAAGACGAGGCCTCTTCCGGAGCCTTTAGGGCCAAGACTCAGAGACTAAACAGCTACTTCCCCCAGGCGATCAGGCTCTTGAACAAGCCCACTGTAGTCAGTTGACTATCTTCCCCTAGCTCACCCCTTGTACACGGACTACAGCAACCCTAAGCTCAAGCCACTTTACTACTGTGAACTCTATTATCACTAGGCATCGCTAGTGAAACCTGTCTTGTCTTACCTGCTATTGCCACCTTATCTTGTACTATGCCTATTGTTTTTGTCACTTATGTCCTGTACTTCTGACACTTTTATCTTGAATTATGCTTGATTTATTATCCCCTATGTCTTGTGTTGCAATGTCAGGATCCGAAGCCTCATTTTACTCTGTTACACTTGTAATGTGACGTAACAAATAAACTTGAAACTTTATTTTTTTAAAATGCTTATACATGCTCACTATCTGAGTCTCAATAGCTTAATGAATAGCTTAATGGAATGGTATGATTGAAAGGATCATATGGTTTTAAAAAATATTATTTGAAATTATGTGTGATTGATTTCAGGAGTAATGAAATTCTAACCTCAAATAAACTCGTCATGTCTCTGCAGTGTGTCATTATGTCCCAATGCTGCTCCCTAGCCCTCCCTATCTGAAACTATGATTATATATTGTGTGTTGGGTGTTGTGCGTGTGTTGTACACACACACACACACACACACACACACACACACACACACACACACACGCACGCACGCACGCACGCACGCACGCACGCACGCACGCACGCACACACACACACACACACACACACACACACACACAGAACATCAGAATGAATGTAAGTATTAATATAATCCTAGACTAGGATTCCCAGTCACAGATAGATCTATGCTCCCGCGCAGAGTTTAATTCTCACATAATGAGCGCAAACTGTACGAATAAAGATCAAAGACCAAGTGAGACTATTAACAGAGTCACCATCAACATCAACAGGTTTACAGGAGATACGATTCACGGTTGACTTCAGCGATCAAAGCAGAAACTAAACAGCGAACTAAACTAAAACAAAGCGTTTAGCCGGAGAGTAACTCTCAGTCGATTACAGCGTAATTAAACGTCGCATACAATCTAAAGGGTAAACCCATTGTCAAAGTACACAGTGTCATTATTACAAAGTAATTCACTTTGCGAGACCAGATCAATCCCACTCCTCCCTCCTTCGGCTTTGATAGTCACCAGTTGTTTTCACAGATTATTTGTTTATTTACATTATCTGTTTTCTATTGTTGGTAAATATGTAAATACGTAAATAAAATTGATTTATTAAAAATATATATATATATATATATTAATATTGAAGTTAACTGCAGATTATTAATTATTAATCTCTGATTATTGGAGAAGGGGTAGGATTAAATAAGCTTCCTACTCCTTTTCGGACATGTTAAGTAAATAGTGTTTTTTGTTTTGTTTAGTTTTTTCTTGTTTTTGTTTTGTTCTTTGTTGTTATAACTATTTCTTTTTTCACATGTTCGAAATAAAGCTTTCATTCATTCACTTTGCGAGACCAGATCAATCCCACTCCTCCCTCTCTCCCTCTCCCTCTCCCTCTCCCTCCCCCTGTCCCTCCCCTCCTTGGTGGCCGGTGTGTCAGAAAGCAGAAGTCCATCAGCTGATCAGATGAGGCGCACCTCCGGTCCGGTCCACAGGGTGAGCCGGTAGAGTCAGGTCGGTAGACGGCGTTATACTGTATACAACCGTTAGTTCCGACCAAGTAATTTGATTAAGAGAGAGAGAAAGAGAGAGAGAGAGAGAGAGAGAGAGAGAGAGAGAGAGAGAGAGAGAGAGAGAGAGAGAGAGAGAGAGAGAGAGAGAGAGAGAGAGAGAGAGAGAGAGGGACAGTGAGAGATAGAGAGAGAGAGAGAGAGAGAGAGAGAGAGAGAGAGGGACAGTGAGAGAGAGAGAAAGAGGGAGAGACAGAGACAGAGAGAGAGAGACAGAGAGAGAGAGAGAGAAAGAGAGAGAGAGAGAGAGAGACAGAGAGGGACAGTGAGAGAGACAGAGAGAGAGAGAGAGGGACAGAGAGAGAGAGAGAGGGACAGTGAGAGAGAGACAGAGAGAGACAGAGAGAGAGAGAGGGACAGTGAGAGAGAGAGAGAGAGAGAGAGAGGGACAGTGAGAGAAAAGGAAAGAACAGAGGGACAGAGAGTGAAGCAGAGAAGCTAGTGACTTCTTCTTCTTCTGGTGTAGTATCTAGGCCTTATGATCATCACTTTAGAAATCATTTAGAGAACAATAGTCATGTTATGAATACTGTGTTTCATGTAACAGTTTCAGTCGAGATGCTGCTCAGTTCAGATGAATGATGATATCAAACGGGGCTCATCATAGTGCAGAATACTACTAGAGCTACAAGACCAAGACCCAAGAAGACCCAAGTTCATCTTTAAGCGCATCTGATCTGCAGAACAAGGTGAGACCACTAACCCTATTGCTTTGCACTGTCTGTCATTAGGCTATACGTGGGATTTTCATTTGTAATATTGGTTAAATAGAGACTGTACGCTTTAGTTATATCAGTTATGCTTCAGTACTTTTTTACTTGCTATTCTACATGTGTTTGTACATTACGATTAGATTATTTATTAACTTGTAATGGCATTCCCGTCTTCTTTAGTAGGGCCTATGTACTGTATGCTCCATCAATACCTGTATTGTCCACACTCCCAACTTCCCTGTTGTGTGCTGTGTTAAGGTGGGATTTGGTCAAATAAAAAAAGCTGCATGCTTCCCAAATGTAGGCTATAGCCTACTCTAGACGAAGGTGAACTGATGGTTTGATACACAGGATATAACTTTGAGTATATTATAGTCTCTTTGAGTAGGCTACTTATCAGTGCCTCTTGGACCTTGTACTCTAGGTTCTAAGAGCCGGGCTCTTAATGTCTTCTACCCTCGTTGTAATCACGTGCATGAACTACCTACTATCCCTTTCACAATCATTCCCTGTTTTTCCTTGTGCCTGATGGGTATCGGAGCAAAGCTCGTGTGCCTGGGTATCACAGCAGCACTCCTCCATCTCTCCCCTTCTCCCCCATGACTCAACCCTTCCAGTCTGTATGTAGCTACTCCTTCTAACGTATTAACTCTCTCTTTCCCCAACTGTCTGTATGTGTATGTTGTTTTACCTGTCTAGACTGTCTAGTTAACTGATTATCTGGTTTAGCCTATTTGTTTTGTGTTGTTTTTCCTGATAGTACCTCAAGTCTGCCGCTCGATAGTATACATAGTATCTCTAATTCAATTTGTGCAGCCTATCTGCTTCATTGTGCTCTCTATCTTTACCCCGTCGACTGCACATTTGCTACAGAGCTCAGTTTTGTTTTCGTCTGATTCACTGTTCTGTGTCGATTCATCAATGTCCCTGTCTTGTTCTATTGGTCAAGCACTGCCTGGTTCACCACAATAGTTTTGTCATTGTCAGCATTATTATAGCTCACTACAGGGCAGCTATAAATGTCTTTTAGACAACCCCTTTTACTATACCCCCATGATCAACTTGTTTAAGCTTGTGTTCAAGGAATGATTGAAGCAGTAGGGACTCACAGAGCAGGGACAGACAGGGGATGTGTGTGTTTGAAGCATGTGTGCTGTGGATATGAGGCAGCAATATGTAGCTATGTGCATAAGCTGCCCAACATGAGTCTTTCTCATCATTAAACTTCATAGATGCTGAGGGTAATGAATGTGTGTGTGTGTGTGTGTGTGTCTGTGTCTGTGACGGTGTCTGTGTGTGTGTGTGTGTGTGTGTGTCTGTGTCTGTGTGTGTCTGTGTGTGGGTGTGTGTGTGTGTGTGGGTGTGTGTGTGTGGGTGTGTGTGTGCGTGCTTGTGTGTGTTCTATTCTATAGAATATGTAAATGCTAAAAACTAAAGATCACATTGGCGGTCACAGCCGGTAACATTAGTTGTAGTTGTGTTTTTAGGCCTGTTTGCCTTTCTCCCTCTCTCTGTCAATACACTCAGCCATTTGCTGAGATCTCTAATGGCTCTCAAATTGCCATCTGTAAAAACCAATAACAAGCAGAGAGTGTGTGTGTGTGTGTGCGTGTGTGTGCGTGTGTGTGTGTCCATATTTGTGTTCTTTAATAGCGACGCCGACAACTTATTTAGTCTCACTGGTGTCGGGAACGCAGAAACATTAAATCTTTTACAAATGTATCATTCAGAAAAAAAATACGATTGAAAACACACAACAATTCATGTTCATGTTGCATTTAATTACTGTGCCCATTCGGCAGATCTGTCCCCATGGTGACACCCACGTACTGATCTGATAACACTTTTATGTCTCCCTTCACAGATGTCACCAACAGGACGATAGCTGGGAAATTGATTCAAACTAACTTCAGACAAACTAGAATCCCACTGACTGGAAATCTGATCCGACCGCTGTTCTCTCTTCCCCCACGTCACCTTTCGTTAATCCCCTCTCTCTCTGAACACGATGGCGTCATACGGCCCCGCGCCCACGCAAGAGCCGCCGTGCCCGTCCAACGACGGGTCGTCCTCCCTGAAGTCCGGCGGCGGCTCGGGCAACAGCATGAAGCTCAAGAAAGAGATCTCCCTCCTGAACGGCGTGTGTCTCATCGTGGGCAACATGATCGGCTCGGGCATCTTCGTCTCGCCGAAGGGCGTGCTGATCTACAGCGCCTCCTACGGCCTGTCGCTGGTGGTGTGGACCATCGGCGGGGTCTTCTCCGTGTTCGGGGCGCTGTGCTACGCCGAGCTGGGCACCACCATCACCAAGTCCGGCGCCAGCTACGCCTACATCCTGGAGGCCTTCGGGGGGTTCCTGGCCTTCATCCGCCTGTGGACGTCACTGCTCATCATCGAGCCCACCAGTCAGGCGGTCATCGCCATCACCTTCTCCAACTACATGGTGCAGCCCATCTTCCCCACTTGTATAGCGCCCTACGTGGCCAATCGGCTGCTCGCCGCGGCCTGCATATGTAAGCAACGTTTGACATTTTCAAGTTTTATTTTTACTGTGTGGTGTGTGACTGTGTGAGTGCTGCTTTGCTGTGGTATCGTAAAGTAGGTATCTACCAAGATGTGTGCGAGACGAGGACTTTGGTGGTGGTGGTGGTGTGTTGCGTGAGTTTGAGTTTTCAAGGGTGGTGTTATGGGTGTACGACGTGTCTGTGTGGGTGGAAAGGGAGAACAGAAATTAAATGACTCCCTATACTAGGTCAGCACTTGAGTGTTGTAAAAAGTGTGAAAGAGGAACAAGACTACAGACATCATCAGCACATGTTTCCTGTCTAAAGGGGGGTAGAGAATGTGAGAAAGGAGAATTTAAACTACAACTTCAGAAAACTAATTTAGGTCTGTGTGTCACGTCTCGTGCCAGGTATCATGCCAAAAGAGCGTTCCGAATTGCGAAAGTATGACAGAGAGAGGGAGATAAGGGGGGAACACGTTGAGTAATGACATAGATTACAGTACATAGACAGAGAGGAGTAGAATGTGTTGATTCATGGCTTTTATTCTTACAGGCTAGCGGATAACTGGAGCCCTCAGCACAACCACTCATTCTGTGGGTCTGAACGATCTCAGTTAGTTTAACTGTCATACGTAGGAGTCGAAAAAGCTAGGGTATTGCATGTTGGAACACTGGAACAAATGGATAGAACATAGAACACAGGGACAGACAGATCAGAACTCTGAGGGCAGATAAACAGAATACAGAGACATATAAACAACAGACAACACTGCGAGAAGGTCAATCGCATGGCAACACTGTGGCATCCTGACAGAACACTGAGTCGTGAGAGAGTACTTGAAAAGGACAGGCCAGCAAATATCTTAGATAGACCTTAACCGTTAAGTAAAAGCTCTGTGCCAATAAATACTAATAACTCATTCATCCACCCGCCCACCGCCCACCTATCCACTGACTATCCATGCGTGCACCCACAAACAAGCAGATAAGCAGTGCTTTTAAGGTAGATGAAAAACGCTGATAGTTGTAAGTTAAAGTCCTCGTCTCGATGAGACTCTGACCTCTCGCTCTCGGCTTAGTGGCAACTTTAAGTGACAGCTCAGCATGGCGCTGCCCTGGGCAAGGCCCTGGAGAAACCCAGACAGGGCAGTCCCGCCAGTCCCACCTGACATCTGGTCCACATCTAAAGCGACTCGACTGCCAACCTGATCTCAACCCTCTCCCACCCTCCTTCTCTTACACTGTCAACACAACCGCACCTTTTCCATCTGTGTGGCGGGGCTCTTTCGCTCCCGTCCTCCTCACTGGTCTCTCTGTCTGGACGTTGTGATATGTTATGCTTGAGGAGCCCACCTGTAGACAAGAGACTGTTATGATCCTCGCTTCTAATGTAAGGGGGAAGAGGGGGGGTGATGGTGTTATGATGATCTGGTCTGTTTGAGGGGGGAGGGAGGGGGTTGATGTGTGTCAACTAACTGTCAGGTCCTTTTTTTTTAAGCCAGAACATGGACTTGAGGTATAGATTTGAGAAACTTGAGTTTCCTTGATCTGAGGAAGATTGTACTACCATTGTAGACCAAATGTAGCTGCTTGGATTTGTTCTAAGTAAAATGTCATTGCTGGACAAAATATCAGCATTTTTTCCAACGTGACAAAAAGATCACGAGATAATATTTTGTGAATGACCTTAGTAGGGGGTATGTGTTTTTATGAGAGTCCGAAGACTTTGAAGATTAAACACATTTAACAGTCATCATTTGGGAGGCTATCTCCAGGTTATGAACTTGTGCGAGTACCCTGATTATCAACCCTGATTACCGCCCAGAGAGATAAGACCTATAGATTCTAGTAGAAGGACTCTGGTAAACATGTTTTCTCAAGACCGTGGGAGTCGCTCCAGAAGGACACAGGGAACGTTGAAGAGCTGAACCTTAACGTATCAGTCAGTCAGTCAGTCTGTCAGTCAGTCAGTCTGTCAGTGTATCAGTTGGTTAGCAAACTCTTACTGCTGGTCTGTCATAGAAGCCATATAATCACCCGAGTTAGCCTTGTCACATTAGATCAATCCGAACAAATGTACAGGGAAATGGTATTTGTATTGGAATGGTCTTTTCCAGTGTCGTGACCTTAGAATGATAAGGTTCTATCTCCGTTTAGAATGATAAGGTTCTATCTCCGTTTAGAATGATAAGGTTCTATCTCCGTTTAGAATTATAAGGTTCTATCTCCGTTTAGGGCAGTTCAGAGATATTGAGCGTCAACGTTTTTACATTCCATTATGTTTTGTGAGATGGAACCTTTGTATTTTATGAATTACTAACTCAAAAATGTCCACATTTTAAAAATAACACCACACAGGCATTAATAAACACCTAATGGCTCAGATTATGTAAAAAACTCATTTTTTTGACAAAAATTGAGATAGAACCTTATAATTCTAACGTCACGCGGTGTGTCTGAATCTTGTCTCTGTCTGCCACCCTCTCTCTACCCATGTCCCTGTATGTGCTGCTCACTCAGCTCTTTCCCTCTTTGAAAAACAACTACGGTAACTCGCTGACTGCTGGAGTCAGCAGACCCGTTTCCTCAAGACACGCAGACTATGAACCAGAACACCACCCCCCCCCCCCTTCCTTATTGCTAGTGAGGGTGGCCTTCAGGGTATCTTTATACCTTTTCCTCTTACCTTCACGGAAGAACAAGCCCTGGCGGAAGAGCTGGCGGTGTTTGACACACAGAGTGGTCAAACTACCGATGAGTGTATTGTGTATGAGAGTATTGTGTATTGAGAGTATTGAGTAGTATGTCCAGCTGGGTTTGGAGTCCAGAGTAGCCGTGTTACTGGTCTGAATGATCAAAGTTCCACACGGTCATTGGGATTCAGAGGTCAGTGGCATACGTAGACCTTGGATGTCAACGCAGCAGGAAAACATGTTCACTAGTGTTATATAGTATGTCATGTATATGTTACGGTACATGTGGGAATACGGTACATGTGGGAAAACTAGGGTTATGGTTAGGTGCTACGTCGACTTGGTACATGCTGGCATGTCTAACCCTAACCCTAATCCTAACCCTAAACCTACCCCTACCCCTACCCCTAACCCTAACCCTAACCGTAGCACCCTAGCACCTAACCCTAGTTTTCCCACATGTACCGTATTCCCACATGTACCGTAACATATAGATTGATAGAATAATACTGTAGTAATTAAAGCAGCTTAGCGCTCTGCCACTTAAGCCAGTGTGAGTGTGTGAATATTAATTGATAATGTATTTGTGAGGACTGATATCATCTCTGATTGGGTCTGTCTGTAGTAGGAACATGTGGATCTAGGTTAACCCTAACCCTAAGTAGGAACATGTGGATCTGAACCTCTCTGTCTGCCTCCCCTCCTGCAGGCTTGCTGACCTTTGTGAACTGTGCCTATGTGAAGTGGGGGACTCGTGTCCAGGACTTCTTCACCTACGCCAAAGTCATCGCCCTCATCGCTGTCATCATCACCGGCCTGACCAAGATAGCTCAGGGTAACTCACTCAGAATATCTTTCATATTTTACATGACATTTTAAATTTTTGCGCATTTAGCAGACGCCTTTACTCACAACAAATACATTTGTCTAAGTAAGTGAATCCCTCAGTCATAGCAAGACAAAGTTATCTATGCTAGGTGCCAGGGGCCATTGGCAGTCATAATGCTAGAAGAAGGAAGAATGATGTTTTTTCTTTCTTTCTTTAAAAAAATATATTATTTACAGTAGATAAACTGCACAGGGGAGGTAGAGGGGATAAAGAAGTCTTAAGAGGGACAGTTACGGTGTAGCCTGTCCTCTCAGACACACAATACAAATGGCATTAAAATGTACTCACAATGATCAACTGCACATACATACACACAAACACATTGTCATCACTCACACAAAGATACTGCATATCATCTACACACATCCTCGCTCGTTTCAGGAATTTCTTTGAACGAATTTGTGTTGTGTTTCTCAGGTCACACCCACAACTTTGAGGGTCTGTTTGACGGTTCGACCAGAGATCCCGGGGACATCGCCTTGGCCCTGTACTCAGCCCTGTTCTCCTACTCTGGCTGGGACACCCTCAACTTTGTCACCGAGGAAATCAAGAACCCTGAAAGGTGAGGTGGGCAGGGAGGGAGGGAAGGGAAGGAAGGAAAGTGGGAAGGGAAGACATGAGAGGAGAGTACTAGCTAGTGGGCAAGGCATGGTGTAGGACCCAGACACAGAGAGGAGACCAGTCGAGCGAATGCACTTCAAAGGCAAAAGACACTTTAATGAGGTAATCCACAGGGATACAAAGGAAACACTAGACTAGAGAAATAACAAAATGCAGGGATACCAAAAGAAACAACCTTGAGGATTCCCGAGCAAAGACAAAGGAAACGACAGAAGACTCTTCTTACGGGAAGGGTCCTAATTAGCAGTAGGTGACACCTGTGAGCCAATAGTCTCTGAAGTGATCTCTGGCGCCCTCTGGCAGCCAGGGAGAGCCATGACATGTACTCCTTGTAATGTACATGCCAATGAACAGTGAAGAAATAAAGGAGGAATGAAGGTATAGTAAAAGAGATACAGAGGTAAGGAAGGTAGGAAGGAAGGAATAGCAATAGCATATGTAAGATGAGAGGATTAACTTAACCCCTTTCGTAACACATTCACTCTCTCATCCTCTCAATTCTCAAGTCGTGACGTTAGAATTATAAGGTTCTATCTCCATTCAAAATTGAGTTATTTACATAATCTGATCCATTGGGTGTTTATTAATGCCTGTGTGGTGTTATTTTGTAAAATGTTGAAATGTTTTAGTTAGTAATTAATAAAATACAAAGGTTCCATCTCACAAAACATAATGGAATGTAAAAACGTTGACGCTCAATATCTCTGAACTGCCCTAAACGGAGATAGAACCTTATCATTCTAAGCTCACGAAGTGTATGGATTGGTTCTGTATATGCATGGAAAAGTGAGTGATAGTGAATGGGACAGAGATAGCAGACAGTATAGAATAGGTAGATCTGAGTGTTTTGGGCAGGGCGGGGGAGGGGGAGGGGGAGGGGGAGGGGGAGGGGGAGGGGGAGGGGGAGGGGGAGGGGGAGGGTGGAGCTCCTCTTGGGGAATGATGGGAGCTTTCGCTATGATTCACCCAGCCAGACGCTGATCAAATGAAGCAAGACAGACATGTGATTAGATCACAAGCTACTCCCGGAGTTCTCAGGCAGATTATGTGACAAACACCCTCCCCACCCTCCCCACCTCCACCCCACCCTTCGCCCACGGGGTCAACTCTTGACCCCATAGTCATGAAGAACCCTGAACCTGAACCACTTCATAATTGCTTTCTTGGCTGATTTATTTATTTTCTCCTAAATTGAACTGTGTTCTGTCTCCCCCTGGTGTGTGTTTGTGTGAACTGCAGGAACCTGCCCTTGGCCATTGCGATCTCCATGCCCATCGTGACAGTGATCTACATCCTGACCAACGTGGCGTACTACACTGTTCTGCCGATCCCTGCCATTCTGGACAGTGACGCGGTGGCTGTGGTGAGAATTCTATACTAGTCATAGTAGCTCTGTAACTGTGTGCAGGTCACATGGTGAAATTTGAATGATGGAAGTGTTTGGATTGGTTACATATAGGGGAGGCTGTGGTAGAGTCGTCGTCTAATGATCACAAGGTTGGCAGATCAGCGGTTCGAGCCCCGGCTGGCCACATGTCGAAGTGTCCTTGGGCAAGACACTGAACCCCAAAATTGCTCCTAGTGAGCGGGCCGGCGCCTTGCATGGTAGCTTGCCGCCATTGGTGTGTGAATGTGTGGGTGAATGAGAGGCCGTTGTAAAGCGCTTTGGAGCAGCAAAAAAGGTGCTATATAAGTGCAGTCCATTTACCATATAACTGATTTATCCCGCAGACGTTCGCAGACCAGGTGTTTGGTGTGATGAACTGGACTATCCCAGTAGCAGTGGCGCTCTCCTGCTTTGGTGGACTCAACGCATCCATCCTTGCTGCCTCAAGGTGAGTGAGAGTGACAACTGTTCAATCCCCCATCTTTAACTATCATCATTATCATTTCCATTATCATCATCATCATCATCATCATTACAGATAGCCCTGTGCATGCGTGTTTGTGTGTAACTAGTCCAGTGTGTGTGTGACATGCGTGTTTGTGTGTGACTAGTCCAGTGTGTGTGTGACATGTGTGTGTCTCTGCAGGCTGTTCTTCGTGGGCTCCAGAGAGGGTCATCTCCCAGACTACCTGTGCATGATCCACGTGGAACGCTACACACCCATCCCTGCACTGCTCTTCAACGTCAGTCCATTGCTTAACACCACTGTCTCTGTGTGTGTGTGTGTGTGTGTGTGCGTGTGTGTGCGTGTGTCAATGCATTAACATTAACATTTTCTCTGTGTATTCTATTGATCATTTGTCCATCTTACTGTGATCATTTGTCCATCTTACTGTGTTTTACGCATGTTTTGTTGACGTTTTGTCCGTCTGCCTGAGTGTTCCATTCAAACCATTGTTTTGTCAACCTTGAAGTTCTGTCTGCCACAGAGTTCTGTCTGGCCCAGAGTTCTGTCTGCCCCAGAGTTCTGTCTGTCTGTTGGAGTGTTCCATTCTTCTCACTACCTGGGTATTCTGTCTGCCTCAGGGTTCTGTCTGTCTGTCTGAGTATTCTGTTCACTCCAGGGCTCTGTCTGTCTGAGTGTTCCATGCTTCTAACCCATTGTTCTATCCATAAAGCTTCTAACCCATTGTTCTATCCATAAAGCTTCTAACCCATTGTTCTATCCATAAAGCTTCTAATCCATTGTTCTATCCATAAAGCTGTGTAGTGGTTCTGTCTTCCTCAGAGTTCTAAGTCTGTATATATGTTGTGTTACTCTGCAGGGCGCCATGGCGCTGGTCTACCTGTGTGTTGAGGACATCTTTCGACTGATCAACTATTACAGCTTTAGCTACTGGTTCTTTGTGGGCCTGTCCATCTTAGGCCAGCTCTACCTGCGCTGGAAACAGCCTGACAGACACAGACCTCTTAAGGTAACAACACCATCCACAACACCGCCATAACACACAAACCTCAACACGTCCAAGTGGAAACCTCCATTTGGTGTTTGGTGATTTATTAGTGAAATTGAATAACTGATCTCATTCATTCATTGCTTGAGATAGCAGTGATGATTATCTTTCCTCTCTGTCTCTCTCTCAGCTCAGTCTGTTCTTCCCCGTGGTCTTCTGTATCTGCACCGTGTTCCTGGTGGTGGTGCCCCTCTACAGTGACACCATCAACTCCCTGATTGGCATCGGCATCGCCCTATCAGGAGTGCCCGTGTACTTCCTGTGTGTCTACACTCCCTCCAGCAAAAGACCCTTGTGGATTCGCAAGTTCATTGGTGAGAGTCCCATTCAATCAGAGCGTCAGCAAACATAAACTGCGAGCATGCCACTGTCCTGTACGGTCGTACGCCAGCTATTAAATCCAGTAGGTCTAGAAGACAGTGTGAACATCCCAACAAAATGTATGTATTTACATTGTCTTGAAGAACTCACTCAGAGACATTTCACAATGAGGCAAGATGTCTACAAATAGACACAAATAAATGTAACGGGATACAGAATACAGAAGTATATACTTACAAAACAAGCAAAGTAAAATACAAACAGCGTAAGATGTAAGATCTTGCTTGCAGATATTTATCTTTGAAATACACTTTGGTCACCTCCACACTCGGTTCTGATAATAATAATCACATGGGTTAACTTTCTCATCCTCTCTTCCGTAGCCGACTTTGGCCTGGTCATTCAGAAAGTGTGCTACTCAGTCCTGACAGAGATGGACACAGATGACAAGGCAGAGTAGGAGTCTTAACACCACCAACACACGAACGCCGAAGACTGAGAACACCACCAGCAAGAGGCTCAACCACACCACCTCCTGGTCACATGACCTCCCACTGGGCTGCTAACAGCAGGGTGTGTTCACCACTGCTGAATCTCTGGAACCTCCAGACATCGCCATGACACTGTATGTTAAATGGACGATGGGGTCATTCTATGGCCAGGATGACACTCCAGTTGAACTATGACACCACAGAGGACATTCCAAACTCCAACACTCCAAAAATACGAAACCATTCCTTGGCTCGAAGGTTCTATGAGTCACAACTCACAACTGAAATCTGTGAAGTGGCATTAGAATATAATGACTTTCAATGAGGAAAACCAATGGTGGAGATAAAAACTGAAGTATCGAGAAGGGCCATTTAATTGTCTATGGTTAATTAATTGTAAGGGAATAGATCCAGATCATCATTGAATCTGAAAAGCACTGATGACAATAAAAAAAAACATGCTTTATAATACCTGTAATAAAACACTAGTATAATAGAATGTAGGTAACTCTGGCCACACTTTTTTTGTGGTAAGTGTTCATTTATATTTATTCTATGTAAATGTGTATTCTACCTACAGCGTTAAGATCTTAGTCAGGAAAAGGGCTATTTTTTGAATTTTGTCAAGCAAATTCTATAGAAATATTTTTTACACATTCTCAAACGTTTGGGTTTATCTAAATGTAGGGCAGGGAGGGGGAGTGTGTTGATTGAGTTCAGGGATGGTAAATAGTTGACTGTATTTATAATAAATTACACATGGACCGTTAAAACACGTTTTTTTTCTCATCAATTCCCAGTAAGTAAGTAGCATTACACAAACGTTGTTGTGAGCTCCATTGCAATATGTTTGGGTGACACATTCCCAGCACACCTGATATCAGAAGGCACACATCAAGGGGCACTTAGGTGGCGTAGCGGGTTAAGCGTTGACCATGTAACCGCAATGGTTCCCGGTTCGATTCCGGCCGCGGACATATCCTGCATGTCATCCCTTCTCTCTCTCACCCATCCTTCCTGTCATATCTCTACTATCTCTATCACAATAAAAATGAAAAAATGAGTGAAATGAATGAAAAAAAGGCACATCACGATGGACATAAACAAGGCAACCGACGTTTGCTCTTTAATTGGTATAACACATACATAATGACAACCCTCCCCTTACCCATCATTTCTACCAATCCCTTCACACATTTCTCTCTCCATAAATATGTACACATAATTCATTGGGCCTTCAGATTGTCAATCATCCTCTTTTTCTATCCAATCGTGTCTTCCCATGGCCTCTTCTTGCCACTGGTTGCCTGGGACGCTTGCTTGGCTTTAGCGGACACTGCTGCTGCGATGGGCGGTGCGATCTGCTGCAGGGGGTTGTGAGTGAAGGTCTGCCTCAACGGACCTGGTTGGAGAGGAGAGAAGGACAGACATGACGGAAATCCTCTACTACAGTCAGCTGAATACAGAGATGGTGTTTTATTGTTTTATTGATTTAACCAGGTTAGTCTCGTTGAGATTTTCCAAGAAACACCTGGAATTTGATGTAGAACAGACTGTGTCTGCGTGTCTCACCTTTAGCAGCAATGTCAATGTCAGTTAGCTAACACTAGTAAGCGCTAGTTAGCTAGTGCTAGTTAGCTAGTGCTAGCTAACTAGCGCTCGGCCGGAGCGTGTGTCTCACCTTTAGCAGCGATGTCCAGGTGGTTCTTGATCCTCCTTTCCCTCTCTTCTAGCTGCTGGGCCACCTGAGCGTTCTTCCAGCCTAGGAGAGACACCGATCAAAACAGTTAAACAGGGTGAAAGACGATAACGTGGCGTGTGCGTGTGTGTGTGTGTGTGTGTTAAACCCAGCATCCCACCCCTTCTTCCCCCCCACACAAACACAAACCTTTCTTCATAGTCTCAAAGAAGCCCTCGTCTGGCCCGGCCGCGGTAGGATGGATGATCCGCTCTGGGATCCGCAGCTTCTGCCTGATCAGCGGGTGTCTGAGCAGGGCCACCTGGCACAGCGAGAAGGTGTTGGACGTCATCCAGTACGTGAACACCGCCTGAGGAGGAGGACCAGAGAGAAGGACACAGAGAGAGAGTCACATTTCCAGACTATCTGACTGAGAAGCGTGGAGTCAGACACACTCGTCTCAACACTATGACCCTGCTGCTTTCTATCTCAATAAAGTATCGGATTTTAAATCAAACAATTACTACAAGGTTAAAGCGGAGATTCTCAGCTTGTGTTTGATGGTTTTGGGGACATTTGTGTACGTAAGTAAGTGTGCTCCTGAGTAAGGCACTTGGCCCTAAGTTACTCCAAGAAGACTGTCCCTGTAATCTGTCATTGTAAGTCGCTTTGGATAAAAGCGTCTGTTAAATGGAGGAGTACCCTGAAATGGGTACCTTGTGTACCCTGAAATTTATAAAACCTGGTACTTTTGGGGACTACGCATAAAACCTTGTGTCATTTCTGAATGGTGAAACCAATATGTACACAATACCATAAAATAAAAGAGAATCTCTACTTTAACATCATAGTAATTGTTTCATTTAAAATCCAACATCCAACAGAGAGAGAGAGAGAGAGAGAGAGAGAGAGAGAGAGAGAGAGAGAGAGAGGGAGAGAGAGAGAGAGACAGAGAGAGAGGGGGAGAGAGAGAGAGAGAGAGAGAGAGAGAGAGAGAGAGAGAGAGAGACTTACCGTGGGGAAGTTGATGGTGAGGGGGAGGATGACGAAGGGCATGATCCTGAACACAGTCTTCATGGCCCGCATGTTGGGGTTGTCCACTCCAGACTCCGCCCCCAACTGAGAGGCGGAGAAGAAGAAGACAGCAGGTTAGGCTATTATTATTATTATTATTATTATTATTATTATTATTATTATTATTAATTATTTACATGTTAATAATAGTAGTCATCATTTGGTCATTTCACTGAATACTTCATAAATCATAAAAGGTAATTTTTTCAGGGAAAATATGCTTAGCCTGTAAAATAGATAACCTGCCAAGTTGAGTCTTTCTTCTAGACTTAAGGCCAATGCACACAGCGTGTGATTTTGTCGCACCGGGAATTCGATTCCATTGTTTTGAATGAGACAATGCACACGGCGTGCGATGCGATATTTTGGCACAATTCACCCCACCGAAGTCAACAACACGGCCCATCTCATATGGGATTACAAGACACCTATATTACATAATAATAACAATCGAGCATGTAGGCACAATATGCCCAGTTGTATCTTGTAGAAATTGTGGAAGCAAGGCAAGCAACATTGGTAGAGCCTATAGTAATCAGCCTGCCTGGTCCAACTTCGGTGGTGTGAATTGAGAATCGAATGTTGTCGTGCGACAAAATCACACACCGTGTGCATTGGCCTTTAGCTTCACAATGGCTTCTTACCTCCAGGATGGCAAACATAGTCCCGGTCACTAACACTGGGAGGATGTAGAAGGGGTCGGCTGCTGTGAGGTCTGAGAACCACAACATGCCGCCCGTCTGCATACTGGGAACCGGGAGGTAGGACATCTTTCTGAGGGCGATGAAGAACGAGATGAAGACTGGAGTCTGGAGGGAGAGAGGCGGGCGATTACTCTTCAGGGTATATACAGGAATCTTGAGGTTAATTTCAACACCTTTCTAAGACTTTTTAAAGACCTTGTCAATATTTTTCCAGACCTGACCGCCACTTCGAGCTGTAACCGTTTACATCAGTGACACCTTTAACTTAACAGTTTTAGTTTGCATAATAGACTAGACCACTATCATACAACAAAATGTCCGGTTCATCTTTGATTTTTAATAAAACGAATAAATTCATGAACTTTTGAAGAAGAAAAAATGTTGGACTCAAACTCTTTGGACAGAGTATAATTCAGAAAGATACCTACAAAATTCAAGACCTCATAAAATCGTGATAAGACTTTCTAATACTTATTAAGGGTCTTGATTTCCCCAAAATGTATTTATCAACTTTTAATACTTTTCAAGACACCGCGGATACCCTGCATGAAAACCACCAGAGGGAGACACACTGAAAAACATCCACATTGGGAGACTATCTATCCAGTAAACGTTTGTTTGTTTTCTACTGTAGCTAGTAGTGAGAGAATACACAGGACTAGACAGAATACGCAGGCATTGGCTAGTCTGTCGGAAAGAAGAAGGAGAAAGAATCTGACCACGAGAGTGGGGGGTTACATAGAAATATATGATATATTTTAATGTTTGATATTTGTAATTTAAAGTATGCTTTATATGTAAAATGTTACTTGTAATGTATGTTTTAAATGTGGACTCCAACTAGATATATAAGTGTTTTATATTATGCCAAATGTAAAATTGTATGATATATTTTAATGTTTGATATTTGTAATTTAAGTATGTTTTATATGTTAAATGTTATTTGTAATGTATGTTTTAAATGTGGACCCCACTAAAAGTAGCTCATGCCTATGGGTATAGCTAATGGGGATCCTTCCAATAAATAAACAAATAAATAAATAAACATAGAAATATAGTTGAGATATATTTCTGTAGATGGCTGCTGTACTGACCTGCACCAGAGGGACCAGGAACCCACGCAGGGGATTCACGTCGTGCTTCTTCTGGAACAGCGTCAGGTCTGAGTACGCCTTGGCAACTACGAGAGAGAGAAGAGAGAACCTACGATGAGAAACACTGAGACTGATACACACACACACACTCTGATAAAGACTAATAAAGATCAGAGCACATAGAGGGAATAGTTCGATAGTTAGAAGAACACTCACAGTCAAACTTGTTTCCGCTCTGTTTGGCCTCGTTCATTTTGTTGGTGAGTTTGGTGATCTGTGGCATGACGTTGTTCAGCTTGGCCGCCTCCCTCTGGCCTTTCACGATGACGGGGAACACCATCAGACGAGCGATGACCGTGCCTGTGTGAAGAGAGGGAGGAGGAAGAAGATGGGAAAAAACGAAGAAAGTCAGCACGGCATTATAATGACGCATCTCTTTTAATTTATTTTTTTAAAGTTTAAAGTTTAAAGCTTTTTTCTGAGTGCAGTCCCATTTTATTGACAGATACAGTAGAGGTTTAGACAGGAAGGATGGGTGAGAGAGAGAGGAGGGATGACATGCAGGATATGTCCCCGGCCGGATTCGAACCAGGGACCCTGCGGTTACATGGTCAGCGTTTAACCCGCTACGCCACCTAAGCGCCCCATAATGACTCTAAAAGCCTCTTACAACCATCTGAAAGTCACTGTGATGCCAGCTATGTTTTGGTAAATGGCCTAAATGGACACAGTGATATCGTGAGCTTAGAATTATAAGGTTCTATCTCCGTTTAGAATTATAAGGTTCTATCTCCGTTTAGAATTATAAGGTTCTATCTCCGTTTAGAATTATTATTTTTTAAATTTGTTTTTCTGATTTTATCCCTTTTTCACCCAATTTGGTATCCAATTGAACCCAACCTATTATCCAATTATCCCCTGCCTATTGCGTAGGATCCGCCGCACGACCCCGTGGCCGGCAGCCCCAGAGGAGATAGCCAGGCAGACTAGATTCGATCCCAGTCCCCGGTGGGCAGCTTGCACTAGAGGCTAATGCTTAGACCGCTGCGCCACCGCGGGGCTCCTCCGTTTAGAATGATAAGGTTCTATCTCCGTTTAGAATGATAAGGTTCTATCTCCGTTTAGGGCAGTTCAGAGATATTGAGCGTCAAAGTTTTTACATTCCATTATGTTTTGTGAGATGGAAGCTTTGTATTTTATGAATTACTAACTCAAAAATGTCAACATTTCAAAAAATAACACCACACAGGCATTAATAAACACCTAATGGATCAGATTATGTAAAAAACTCAATTTTGGACAAAAATTGAGATAGAACCTTATAATTCTAATGTCACGATATGTCTGATAAAAGCAGGATCATCATCATCCCAGTGGTAGGATGACATGACCCTGAAACATTGACACATCTATGGTCAGTTTTGCGATTTTTCCCACTGATGCTTAAGGTTAGGTCAGGTGAAGATGAAGAGGAAGCTGATTCTAGACCTGCTTACCTACGACGATGGCTCCCCACCAAGGCAGTCCCATGTCCACATGCATGAACTCCAGCATGTTCTGGACCAGGCCGACAGGAGTGGCGCAACCCAGACCCAACTCCGCCAGGGTGACCTCTGCCCCCGCCCCCTGCAGGACGTCTAACGCTGTGGGCGCTGCCTCTGCAAACTCAGCGATTGGCTGTAAGTTTATGGGGGTGAGGTCAGGGGTGAGGTCAGTGACGACTGGACTGGGGATGGACCCCAGGTCCAGGACTGGAGATGCAATGGGTGCAACAGGTTCAACTGGAATCTGGGGAAAATGTATGTGACATAGAGATCATCAGTTAAGGATGGTTAACTTAACACACAATTCCATCCTAACATTATGGGTGGAGGGTTTTTTCCAAAGGGATAAGAACAACTGGTATGTCATGTGACATGTGACAGTATTTATTGAAGGATCATTTGCAATCCTCTAAATGGTAAATGGACTGCACTTGTATAGCGCCTTTTTATTGCTGCTCCAAAGCGCTTGACAAACGGCCTCTCATTCACCCATTCACACACACATTCACACACCAATAGCTAATCCTCTAGTACTGGTCAACTGAATATTACGCCATTGGCTTTGACACATCATCAGGTCACTCAGGCAGGTTAACAGTTTATCACACAACAACGGTCCTTCCTGCACACTGACGAACTCACCTGTGAGCTGTTGTGCCTGACGGCCACCGCGCTGACCAATAGGAACCTCCCATGGTGACGTCGTCCGAGGGCAGCCCTAGTCGCCGGACTCCTGCATTCTATTACTGTGTGAATATGGGACCTCTGCAGAAACCTCTGTTTAGAGAACACAGACACAGTATATATGTTACGGTACATGTGGGAATACGGTACATGTGGGAAAACTAGGGTTAGGGTTAGGTGCTAGGGTGACTTGGTACATGCTGGCATGTCTAACCCTAACCCTACCCCTAACCTTAACCCTAGCAGATGTACCGTAACATATATATAAGCACAACAAACATGGCAATTCTGTTACGTCTTAAAGTTTACTTCCAATGTGTTGTCATACTCATAAGGATCAACTGTGAGGGTTGAGGAACCAGCATGCTTGTATGATTATGTAGTCAACCAGTATGTGGCTGGGATGAGTTTAAAGAGATTAAAGCCCAGAGCATGATGTTATTATACACGTCCTCAAGACATGTTATGATCACAGCATAGACTGATTGAGAGACATGATGATGTCCATTGTCCACACATGTTTATCCACCTTCTCACTGGTTATTTTCACTGTTATGGTGCCTTTATTGCTATTGTGCAGACAGGTGAGACCCTACAGTCTATCTATATCGACAAACACGATCATGTAAAGCAATATCATGGACATATATCTGTCCATCTAGCCAGCTGGCTGTCTTAAATTGCCTTTAGTTAGCCAGCCTAACATGCTAGCTTCTGATTAGCTAGCTGCAGTGCCATTGGCTGGCAGTGTCAAAGTCACAGGCATGCACAGCTAAAGCTAAAGCATAGCTGAAGGTTTACAACCTGACACACACACACACAGAGAGACATTAGTAAACCCCACCTGGCTCCATGTCTCTGACAGTGAAGGGTTGCCCGGGCTCGGTGTCACAGCCTGTCTGAGGAAACATCTCGTCAGGCACCCTGGAGTCACCCCACTCCTGATCGCAGCCATATTGAAACTACTGGTAAGGTGGCTACGGGAAGCGTCGAGGGACAAACCAAACCAAGCCAAGTGCGTTTAACTCGAATGTCGAATTTAATATCATTAGATTCTGCAGGTCTTTTGAATGAATGAATGAATGAATGGTCTTTATTGTCATTAATACAGTACAGGTACCATACAACGAAATTTGGGAGGGGGGGCTCCCCTGGTGCTTGGAAAAAAGACTAAAAACAAGAAGGGAAAAGAGCTGGTTTACATAAATAAAGGCTATATACACTATCCACTATACTTCTATACAATAAAACACTGTGCTGTACTCTATGCTATGCTATAAATATCCTAACTTTTCCTATATCTGAACCTTATGTACACATGGGTTGTCA
>NC_137687.1:2815223-2847723 GCF_963989245.1 Nansenia antarctica
GTAGGGAGGGACAGGTCATTACCCACACACATCACACTTATACACACACACACACACACACACACACACACACACACACACAAACTTACACATATGCAACCATTGATGTACAAAAGAACACTCTCAATCAACATACAATCATTTGTACAGTAGATATAGCTATAATATATATGTATATATATATACCAATATATATTTATTTATTTATTTATGTGTATATATGTTACGGTACATGTGGGAACACGGTACATGTGGGAAAACTAGGGTTAGGGTTAGGTGCTAGGGTGCTAAGGTTAAGGTTAGGGTTAGGGGTAGGGATAGGATTAGGGTTAGGGTTAGACATGCCAGCATGTACCAAATCGACGTAGCACCTAACCCTAACCCTAGTTTTCCCGTATTGTACCGTATTCCCACATAAATATATATATATATACACATACATATACATACATATATAGCAAACACACACACACACACACGTGTCCTGACAGTACCTGACAGTAAACCAGACACAACACCAACAGCCTCCATGACTGTCAGCTCCAGCCTCTCTTTCTCCACCTGTGAGAGGATGGGGCTCTCCCTGGGAATCCAGGTGTGGATCCTGATTGGCAGCAGAGTGTTTGTGGGCGGGGCCAGCTGTCTGCGCTTCCTGTTTAGTCTCGGGGATGAAGCAGCAAGTACAGATACCGATGGAGGAGTAATCTGGCCAGGGTGAGACAGTTGGGATGCAGTTGTGTCCTCTATGCCAGTGTGTGGTGTGAGTGGAACTTCCTGCCAATGGTTGGCGCTGACACTGCCATCTGTCTTTATATGGTGAAGACCATCTTGATCTGTGGGTGTAGTAACGACTCTGACTGAGGGCTGCACCTCATCAAAGATGCACTTCTCCAGGGTGCCTGGCAGCCACACCATCACCACCAACACCACCCTCCACATCCAGAGTTGTTGAACGGAGGGTGTTGACACCATTGTTGTAGCGTCTCCACATTTGGCCGTATCTGGAGGAGAGACCCAAGAGATGTATCAAGCCTGTTTTAAGCACTACGGGCCGGTTTCACAGACAAGGCTTAAGCCTAATTCTGGACTAAAAAACATCTTCAATGGAGATTTTACATGTAGGGCTGGTTTCACAGACAAGGCTTAGGACTAATCCTAGACTAAAAAGCATCTTCAATGGAGATTTTACATTGAAAGTGTGATTTAGTCCAGGACTACGCTTAAGCCTTGTCTGTGAAACCGGCCCTGAAAGTGTGATTTAGTCCAGGACTAGGCTTAAGCCTTGTCTGTGAAACCGGCCCTACGTCTCCTAAAGACACCCGCTTTCCCCTCTACTGTGTCCCTAAAAACTTCTATTGCCCCCCTTGTACTGTTTCTCTGTTTCTCCAGTGTAAAAAAAACACACAAAAAAACAAACAAACTAGGTTTTAGATTTAGAAGAAGGTGATAGGAGAAGGTTTTTCCTTCTATCAATGGCCCCGGGCCTGAGCTGGATTACTCTTCCTGCTACGACTGGTGGATTGATGATTCACTTGCTTAGTATTCAAATGTATTGATTGTAAGTCGCTCTGGAATAAGGCGTCTTGCTAAATGCCAAAAATGTAAATGTATTTTTCTTTAAATGACCTCGATTTTTTTTTACTGATTAAAGGAGGCAGAGAAGGTGACACCAAAAGTTACACATGATGATGCATAAGACAGGTCAGGTCACTGGTTAATACTGTCCATATTAATGAAGGCACTGACTATTCTTTTTGGATGCAGCATTCAAATGTTTCTGCAGTATCATACTATAGGTCAACATTGAATCGAAAAACATTTTTCTCTAACTTTGGTAGAAACTTTTGGTGATTTGGTAAGAACTTACAAGCTTGAGTCGCCCACCCAATAACGCATCCTTTCTCTGAGCATGTTAGGTATGCCTATACTACCTCACTGAAAGACATTTCGTCATGGAAATGTTAACAGTATTCAAGCCAACAATATTTTACTGGAGTGATGTGAGGGGAAACCTACGGAGCCCCCCTGGGGTCACATGGTAGAATGTGAGAACATGGTAAAATATTTGATGTGTGAATCCGTTCCCTCGGTTTAGTAATTCGTTAGGGTTCGGGTTAGGCCCTACGAGCCAGAACGATCGCAAGGGTTAGGGTTGGGGTTATAATCCTTCCTTCTGGCTCGTAGGGCCCAACCCTAACGAATTACTAAATCGAGGGAACGAATTCACACATCAAATACATTTTTTCTACCATGTGACCCCAGGGGGGCTCCATAGAAATGCGTGCGTAATGCTTTTCCACAAACGAATGCAAACTGTCAGCCCGAATCAGTTCCAACAAGTCTCACACTCTCTCTCTTACAGGTCAACTAAATACCACAACGTATAAGTTACAAGATACAACGTTTCTCAATTAACATTATGTATCCAAATCTAGTCTAGTAAGTAAAAAAAGATTATCAGCCGCAGTTGTGATTGTGATTACCTGGTAGTGGTATCCTCAACCCCGTGGCGACATCAACATGTTAAACCATATTGTTGTAGTGATCCTCCACATCTCAGATAGCACTACTAGTGATCTCTCCCTGCGCAGTAGACTGCTTCTCTCTGCTTCATTTGACACCCTGGTACTTCATGTACCTGTCCTCTGAGGAGTCATTGCCATGGGCGATTATAAAGAAAGGGCTTTTGAGAAACAAGTCACATTGGTGTGATGAGTTCTCAGGAGACAGAGAACAATGTCACTAAATGCTGCTTACAATCCTCCTTTCATCTACCAATGACAATGACAGCCCTTTACTTTCCCTCACATTACCTACATCGAGGTGTCATGCATCCCCCATTTCATCTCTCACTCACTACCACACTCTCACACACACACTCTCACACACACAACAAATACACATCAGGTCAGAATAAAAGTGCAAATTGTTTAATCTCTGTGGGGTTCGGCCACATCTTTGTCTATGTACAGTGAAATTGACCCAAATAAAAATCATTCTCTCTCTCTCTCCAATCCTCATTACATTAGCAAGTTTAAAACGTGTCTTCCAACCACTCCATATTTAATTGAATACATTCAGTACAACCACATAAACGAAACAATTAAAGAAAAAAAGAAAGTAAAATTCTGAATTCTGAATAAAAGCAAAACAAAAAAGAAAGATATGATATACAAATGGCACACTAAAAAATGCTTAATTCATTGTCAGTTGTGTGGTAGAATAGAGGGATCAATTCATTCACACAGGGGTTGTAAAATTCTAATTGAGGTCATTGTGACATAGTGACTATTCTGATTCTAATCTGTGTCACATCACAATACACACATACAACTTCAGGCACCATGGGGATTGTCTTGTGAGTTGAGAGACAAACTTGTGTGGAAACGAGTGCACGCACACACAGACACAGACACAGACACAGACAGACACACAGACACAGACACACACACACACAGACACAGACACAGACACAGACACAGACACACACACAGACACACACGAGGGTACCCAACGATTATTGCCAGCTTGCAGAATTGTCATGCGTTACCATTTTAAAAAGCCATTAATGCAGTCATGAGTGTAACTGCACACCAGACTGTGTGTCCAGTACTGTGTGTGGAATCGTTTCGATTTCATCGAATCATCTACGGGAAGCTCCTCAAAAAGGCACTTAAATAGGGGTAAGATGTGTGTGTGACCACTGCTGTAGCCGCCAATTCTGCCTAACACACACCTCACAAATACTAAAAATGCACGTGCATTCATACATGTGCAGTCACACCGAGACGTCAACTTTTTTGGGTGTATTAAAATACCCTTAATCGTTAATTTGACAGTAGATTATATTAGATAAGAGAATATGGTCGGGAAGATTCTCTGTGCAAAGTTCACCTTCTTCAGACTCTCAAGGGATAAGTGCACATCCAATACACACACACACACACACACACACGCACACGCACATTCTCAAGGAGGTTTCACACACACAGTTACATAAAATCATCAATTAAACTAAATTCTTTAGTTGGGAGAAAACCAACCAACCAATGCAATTCAAAGGCACCAGACCAGCACAGAGAGAGACCTTGCGGCGCTCCTACGCTTGAGTCATAATTTAGTAAGGGAGTGTTGGGGAGGGGGTGGGGGGCTTCAGGTGAGCAGGGGGACATCATCCTCTGAGGTGGTGTCCTCAGACAGGGGGATGAGCAGCACATCGTCCTCTGAGGAGGAGGAGGAGGAGAAAGAGGGGGAGGCCGAGAGGGGCAGGGAGGTGTGGGGGGAGGAGGACGGGGAGGACCTGAATAGAGAGATACGCCCCAGGGAGTGGAAGAAAGAGGCTAGGGAGGGACTGGGGGGGGGGGGCACTGCCATGGGGGGGGTGTGGGAGGGGCTGGCAGGGGCTAAGGCTAGGTATGGGGGGAGAGACTGCGGTGGCGGGGAAGAGGGCGGTGGTGGTTGTTGTTGCTGCTGTTGGTGTTGCTGCTCTGTCTGCGGTAGTAAGCCTAGTTTCTGAGGCAGCGGCACGTTGATGGCCACCACAGCCAATGAGGAAGTCGCTGGGCTTGACAGACTGGGTTCCGCGTCGGTGGGGAGGGTCTCTGTCTGCTGCGGGGCGGAGCTGGAGGTCTGAGCGGGCCTGGAGGCGGGTCTAGGGATCAGGCCCCAGCGACGCATGCGACGGACTGCCCGGCGGACGAATCGGGGCCGGCGCCGGCGACGCGGCGAGTTGGCGGTGTCCTGTCTCAGCAGCTGGAGGATGCCTCTCAGAGAAAGGGAAGAGGACTGAGGGAAGGAGAGAAAACGGAAGAGATCTTTGTTCAGGGTTCTGAAAACACACGTTCTGAAACATCAAATTCAAGCACCTTTCAAGGACTTTCCAAGACTCCATTCCCTCAAATTCAAGGACGCCAACACGGCATAGTTTGAGACAGAACTAGTTGACAAGTAAAACATTTGTGAATATTTTTTTTTTTTGGACCCATGTCTATTTTCAAAAAACTTTTAAGTTACTTTACTTGATTTGAAAGTGTGATATACAAATGAAATGAGTAATTATCATCATCATCATCATCGTCATCATTCAATTCAATTCAACTTTATTCGCCATGTGCAGTGCACTAGGAACATGATTTGGTATTCAACCATACCAAACAAGCTGCAGTACATACAACAACAAGACGACAACATGACAATACTCAAGACAATATATACAGTACCAATATGAGTGAATATTATGAATAAATATACTGTACAACTAAGTGGAAGAACATGTAAAGTGCAAGATGCAATGATCAGCAGTTATTGAGAAGGGCTGTGGCTTTGGGGAAGAAACTGTTCAAGTGTCTTGATGTTTTTGACCTGGTGGCCCTGTAGCGCTGTCCAGAAGGGAGTAATGTAAACAAGCTGTGAGCTGGATGTGAGGGGTCAGACACAATCTTGCGTGCTCTCTTCATTAAATAACTAGGTTAAGATTTACATCAGAAGATTCCTGCCTTGGGGGAGCCATTCAATGACAGTGCAAAGCCAGGAGGACAGAGAGGGGTTTGTCTGAGCTAAGCTCCCCTTCCCCGCCGCCGCTAGTAAAGAGGCTCTGTTGTAAGCCTGTGTAACTCAATCTACCAGACCACACTCGCAGACTTTACTCTCGTGTCTAGACTCAACTCATTGAGCTCATTTGGGATTTCGTCGTCAGCACGGCAGCAACTACGTCCATCCCAGCCATGGTATGGGGTCCGAGAACTTCTCTGAAATGTGGAGGGTTGGATGTAGTTGGACTATCCGATATCTGTGGTCTGGTGTGCATTTGGCATCCTATTGGGTAGTTCAGGTTAGATGCCACTGTAAATGGTAAATGGACTGACTTATATAGCGCCTTATTCCAAAGCGCTTTACAACGGCCTCTCATTCACCCATTCACACACACCAATGGCGGCAAGCTACCATGCAAGGCGCTGGCCCGCTCACTGGGAGCAATTTGGGGTTCAGTGTCTTGCCCAAGGACACTTCGACATGTGGCCACCCGGGGCTCGAACCACCGATCTGCCAACCTTGCGATCATTAGACGGCAGCTCTACCTCCTGCGCCACAGCCGACGGTTGGATGTAGTTGGACCCGATGGATATCTGTGGTCTGGTGGTGCATTTGACATCCTATTGGGTCGTTCAGGTTAGATGCCACTGTACAGCAGACAGGGACTACATGTTTACTACTCCCTGGAGCTCTCACCTCGTTAGGGTTCTCTGTAGGGAAGTCTTCTACTGGAGGAATGATCCCCTGCGCAATCAGCTGACCGTAGGAGGGAGGAGCCTGCTGCTGGATCATCTCCGCCTCCTGCCGGCTGATTGGAGCAAACATGCTGCGGGAAGACAAGAGATATCAATGGCAACACATTGAGGTTCTATGCTAGAGATACTACATCGATTGAGAGTGCCACTTTGATTTTGGTCATACTCGCTGCCAAAGGGGGAGGCTTTCTTTGACTTTTGGAGTGTGTTTTGTACAGTAGATGTTACTTCCTACATACGTATCACCGTTTTTGATCAGTCCATGAATGAGTGAATTGAGGGTGAATTTGACACAGTCTAAATGTTTGTACTGTTAGATCTTGGTGGGATTTTCTAGAAACATATATGCTTATGTCACTCACACACACACACATACACCTACATACACACACATATACACTCTATTCTCATGTCACTCAGACACACACATAACACATACACACACACACTCTATTCTCATGTCACTCACACACACACATAACACATACCCACACACATACCCACACACACACACATTCTGCTTCTTCCAGGTCAGCCTGATTCTTCAGTACGAAGGAGCTCTTGTTAGTTTGAGGCCGTGTCGTCTAACCTGTATTCTCGGGTCCTCAGTGAGTAGAGTTTGCAGGTGCAGCCCATAGCGATGACCAGGAGCAGGCCGCACACCAAGCTGCCCACGGTTGCCGCGGTGATGACCTTACGGGGCAGGGTCACTGTGCAATCCACCTCGTCTGTTCCGTCCTTGCAGTCCACCTGGCCGTCGCAGCGCCAGCTCTCAAAGACGCACCTGTGACCAAGACAAATCTTGACGTTAGAATGATAAGGTTCTATCTCCAATTTTGTCCAAATTTAGTTTTTTACATAATCTGATCCATTAGGTGTTTATTAATGCCTGTGTGGTGTTATTTTTAAAATGTTTACATGTTTGAGTTAGTAATTAATAAAATACAAAGGTTCCATCTCACAAAACATAATGGAATGTAAAAACTTTGACACTCAATATCTCTGAACTACCCTAAACGGAGATAGAACCTTATCATTCTAAGATCACGAAATGGGTTGCTTATATAATAATAATAATAATAATACATTAGACTTATATAGCGCTTTTCTAGACACTCAAAGACGCTTTACAAACTGAAAAGATCGAGTAGTAGTAATAAAAAAAATATATATAAATAAATAACAGAAAGTATAGGGGTCTAATTCATTTTTAGATTACTAAATCTAAGTCTAAGTGTCTTCGTAGGACAATCTACTCTGTATACTGCAACTACCCCTAGATTTCGGACAGAGAAGCGGCGAAGCGCCAGCGTCCTCTCTCGACCGGCATTTAAAAAAAAAAAAAAGTGTATACTGTATATAAAATTCGGAATTCCCAGCGATACTTGGTAAACTAATATTAAATCTAAATCTAAGTGTCTTCGTAGGACAATCTACTCTGTATACTCTATAACCCCTCTGTCTTACACACGCACACCCCCCCACGCTACCTGTCACTGTCACAGTGGAAGGTCCCGGGCTGGCAGATAGTGCAGTCTCTCTCGTCGCTTCCGTCGGCGCAGTACAGCTGATAGTTGCAGCGCTCCTTGGCTGGGAAACAGACGGGGCGGCCCACGAAGTGCCCCGCGGCCACGGCCCTCTGCCCCGCCCCCCCGCAGGCAAACTGGTCCCTGGGGCAGCCCCTGCACGCCTGCTCGTCATGGCCCGTCTCGGGGCAGTCCCAGTGGCCGTCACACCGCTGCTCCTGGGTGTAGCAGCCCCCCGCTGGGCCTCCACACCAGCCCTCCCACGGCAGGCAGTAACCCCCCACCCTGTACGTGGCGTTGAAGCCCCGCCCCTCGGAGCCCGGCAGCGTGCGATAGGTCAACAAGAGAAGGCCTGTCCGGGACTCGACCTGTACTGCCTTGTAATTGGACTCGCTGGTAATCTGTCAAAGACAGGTAGAGGGAAGAAGAGAGAGGAGATGAATTCATTTTGTTTAACTTAGATTTTTTTTTTTTTTTTTTTTTTTTAAACAACCTCAAGTTAAAAGACATCAGAGAGAAATTTCTATCCACCCACACGGGGGTTTCCTTAGTAACAGTAGTTGTTGCTGTTTCCTTCCTGTTCCTGTGACTGAACTATGACACACACTCACAGAAAAAAAAAAATCTGAGTGGGGCAGTCCCACTCATATTTTTCATTTTATTGACAGATACAGTAGAGATTTAGACAGGAAGGATGGGTGAGGGAGAGAGGAGGGATGACATGCGGGATATGTCCCCGGCCGGAATCGAACCGGGGACCCTGCGGTTACATGGTCAACGCTTAACCCGCTACGCCACCAAAGCGCCCCTCACACTCACAATTTTGATGAGTTCGCCTTTGAAGTCGCCTTTCTGGTGGTCCGCGATGGTCAGCGTGTCGCCCGGCCCTAGCTCCAGCTGCTGCAGGTCCAGCCTGAGTGGTCTGGAGTCCTGGGGGTCCAGAGTCCACACGCAATACAGAGGGGGTCCCCTGATTGTAGGGGGAGCAAACGTCCCGTAGAAGGTCTGCAGCAGCCCCCCGCAGGGCCACTCGACGGGGGCTCGCGTCACACTGGGGAGTCTATGGGGCTGGGATATCTCTCTGATATCCACAGGCTCTCCTTCCTCCTTCTCCTTCTCCTTCTCCTTCTTCTTCTTTGGTTCAGTGTTCTCCCCCCCGGCAGCCCCCCTGTCAGGCTCGCGGTCCCTCTCCAGGTAGGACTCTGTGGTGGCCCTGGGGCGGCCGTCCCTGGACACCCCTATCCCGACGTCACAGTCCTGCTCGTCCGTGCCACGTCCTAACCCTTCCCCCAAGCACTCCACCTGGCCGTTACAGCGCCAGGAGAACGGCAGGCAACGCCCCCCCAAACACTCGAAGTCTGTCACTGGACAGGCACCGGAGTCTAGAGAGAGAGGGGGGGGGAAAGAGAGATCACGTTCTCATTACGTGACGTTAGAATTATAAGGTTCTATCTCCATTTTTGTCAACATTTTGTTTTTTTACATAATCTGATCCATTAGGTGTTTATTAATGCCTGTGTGGTGTTATTTTTTAAAATGTTGACATTTTTGAGTTAGTAATTAATAAAATACAAAGGTTCCATCTCACAAAACATAATGGAATGTAAAAACTTTGACGATCAATATCTTTGAACTACCCTAAACGGAGATAGAACCTTTTTGCATTTTTACAGAAGGGTTTCAATGTTTTCAGTCATATGATGATTAGCAAGTGATATGACACACAGCACCAACCTACCTCTGATGTAACTCAGGCGAAACACAGACACAGGGTAAAAATGTGGAAAAAAGTGGTGCGTCACTGTAATGTTTCCCCCTAGAAACTCCATCGGCCGTGGCAGCATGTAACCACAGAGGGTTATGGGCGCGCTGTTTGATGATGTCACAGTGACCCATTCCTTGTTACACCGTGCAGAGAACTGGGAAAAACTACAAAGAGATAATTACATTATTAGGGTTAAGTAAAGTAGGTCAGGTAAAAACATTTTTTAATTATTATTTAGTAATAAATTACCTATCAATTAAAACACTGGTGTGTGAACATTCCAAACTGTGCCCCCTACTTAGGGTGCATTCGTAAATACGCTCTGGAAATCTGCTCTGGTTTCAGAGCGCTCTGGGTTCAACGGTCAATTAAAAGTCTTTACAAACTGACAGTGACATTCTAGCCTAAACGCAGACTGAAGACAGAGTTGATAAGATATTGTTTAAAACAAAAAAGGATTATCTGATATTTTATTTAGGTGGACTGAATTATCAGTTTCCTTAGGGTCAGATTCCCAAATAACAGAGGAGGACTGGAGAGAGATATGTGAGACACAGGCCACTACTACGAACTAGGAGGGAGTTTGGGTGGAAGAATCTTAGTGCAATTTTTTTATCACTCCTAAGTTAACAGCACTGCAAACAGGCACACAGAGCCAGGGCCGGTGTTGGAGGCAATGTGGATCCTCGACGGATCCTGACCACTTCCATTTATCTTGGGCCTGTCCAAAAATACAACCATTCTGGTGTGAGGTGACAACTGAGATTGGAAAGATGTAATGGGAATGGAATTTGAATACTCCTTCATTACGTTATACCTAGGAAATTTACCAAACACTTTTTTTCTTTCTTTTTTCTGAGTGGGGCAGTCTTACTCATATTTTTCTTTGTTATTGTGATAGAGACAGTAGAGATTTGACAGGAAGGATGGGTGAGAGAGAGAGAAGGGATGACATGCAAGATATGTCCGCGGCCGGAATCGAACCGGGGACCCTGCGGTTACGCTTAACCCGCTACGCCACCTAAGCGCCCCCATGGGAATGGAATTTGAATACTCATTCATTACGTTATACCTAGGAAAAGTACCAGACACTGTTCTACATGAGGATAAATACTCCTGGCAAGTAGTAGGAAAGCCATAACACGTACCTGGGTTTCCGTTAACCGGTAATTACCGGTCTTTGTCCGATAAAATCTGTTGAAGTCTGACATATTTAAACCTCTTCGGTCATAATGTCCGTTGAAAATAACCGCTAAACCCAGTAGCCCATTCGGCGGTAACCCGCCCCATCTGGCAACCCTGTCTCTCAACGGCGCGAGTAGTTTAGTCAGTTAATTTAGTTTGATCTAGTCTAAATAAAACCACTGCAGTGACCGGAGTCAAGGTTATTGTTCTGCGTGTTTTGGATGTGCTAGAGCACAGTGAATGACCACCGAGGGCCGTGAGATGCGGCTAGTAAAGGACGGTAGCCATCTCAACCCCGTTCATTGATTGAGCCTGCCGTGCCCGTTCCAGCCCTGAGTCGGGAGAAGTACTACGGGAGTAGTGCGCTACTATCGACAACCTGGGCTACTGGTACCATTAATTAGGATTGATTAGATTAGGTTGACAATACCACACTACATTTGAGTTTAGGGATATCAATGTTATATATTTGTGTATGTTTTATCTTTATGTATTAAATGTTATAATTGTTCCACATTTGAGACCTGTCTTCCCCCCACTCAGTTATTCAGTCGGTGTCCATCATTTTAGTTCAATTTAGTCTATCTATAGTGTTAGAGTTTAATTTGTGCCACTAAGTTGAAGTAGTCCACGGGTGTGTATCCCCCCGATACATCCTCCCCATTCTCATACTCCCGAGTCCGAGTAAGTATGATTTGACAGGCAGCTAGACTTAATGCCTTCCCTATCAGCGAGACGTGGTTATAGAATTGACGTTGTTTTATTGATAAAAAGGGTAAAACTGGAAAGAGAATATAGAAAACTTACATTACTGTCGTGAAACTATTTAACACACTTCAGTTAACGTAATGTGGAGTCCGTTCATTGATCGATCGATGCAGTCCGTTCAAATAGCCATCAAAAGCTAAACTAGGCATACTTAAAATTACCAATTACATACTCAAATCTCATTAATGCAATTGAAATAAACATCTTAGCCTACAGTCGTAATTCAAAGTAGCAAAGGTGACTAGGCTGCCCAGTGTGGCGCGTGCAGCCCTGGACATATTATGCCATAGTAGCGCATGCGAATCATGAACGCCTATATTATTATATAGTTCGCGATCTAATCGTATCGGATGAGAAATAGACATTAAATGGCATAGGCCTATATAGGCTACACAACAGCTAATCACCGCGACAAACACCTATATTATATTCTAATATGATGACCGGAATAACTCCCGTTTGTCCGACACATTGAAATCTTCCCGGACACGTTGACCGGCACCAATTTTTTTTACCGGAAACCCTGACACGTACATGGATGCAGGTTAATCCTCCAACAGGGTGACAATAGGGATCAAACAAGAAATACAATGTATGGAAAGGCTCACCTCTATTTTAAGACTTCAATTAGAGAAATGTAATGTTTATTGGAAAAAATGGATTGTAGACCATTGAGAAAAGTGTGATATTGTATATCAAGATGTTTAAAAAAAATAATTAAAAAAAAGTATTTACAAACTAACTGTAAACATGGCGGGCACCAATGATAACATTACCAGCATTTCTCTGGTGGCCAACAATTTTACATTATCGTGTTAACATTAACATTAGCTAGCTTTCTGCTGCTAACTTTAGTGATGTTGACAATAGATACTCGTTAACAAACATTGCCATTTTCATCTTATAAAATTCATAAAAATTAACGTTAATTCATCCCATGTATAAACATGATTATTATCTGTTTTGTTACACAGTATAGTTGATGCGTGTTTAATAAGACTCTCTACCTATCAAGCCACAACCATAACATTTTGAAACAATAATTTTAGATGGGAATGTTCAGAAACTCGAACAAACCGTCTGTTCAGTCTGAGCGCCCAGAGTGTGTTCAGTGTGTTCAGTGCTCTGAATCTTCGTATGGGGACGCTCTGAGCGCTCTGAATGTCCGAACGACCAGAGAGCACCCAGGGGGGTGGGTGGGCGCTCCGGCACTCTCAGAGCGTATTTATGAATGCACCGTTAATAAGCCCCCTACTGGATAAGCAAGAGGGTTTTACCTGATGACAACAGGCTCTCCGACATGCGCTCTGATCACCCAGCTACAGTTGAACGGCCGGAATGACCACTTGTGGTAGACGGAGCTGTAGATCTCCCCGTGTCGGGCAGACAGAACCTGGGGCGAGCGTCCACAGTGGGCTGGGGAAAAGAGTGGTAAGTAAGTAAGTAACGTTTATTCATATAGCACAAAATCTACAACGACAAGAGCCGCCCAAAGTGCTTAACAGATCAAATATAAAGAGAAAAACAAGATAAAAGAGATAAAATACAGATTAAAGAAAACTGATCAAATAGAAAAATACACTAAAAGCAAGGTGCAGTACAAATAAAAGTGCAAAGAGTGCAGTGTCTTTGGTGATCTGTCTGTGGATCTCGTGTGATCTTCTCCATCTTTAAAAGTTCTCAAAATACATGTACACTACACACTGACTGAGAATACCAGCGAGAATAATCATTAATTATTCATGAACTCATCATGCATCGTCAGTATTTGAGCGTCACAAAAATGTAATAGAACGAGTTTGTTAGTGTCACACCTGGCATGGTGACCATACAGAGCTAAGACATTAGTCAGGACTGGTGAGTAACAAGTACAGCCTAGATATAGTGGAGGTTTGGGCAGAATCCTTGGTCATCTTACCATTTTACATTTACATTTTTGGCATTTAGCAGACGCCTTATTCCAAAGCGACTTACAATCAATACATTTGAATACTAAGCAAGTGAATCATCAATCCACCAGTCGTAGCAGGAAGAGTAATCCAGCTCAGGCCCGGGGCCATTGACAGAAGGACAAACCTTCTTCTAAACCTAGTTTATTTTATTATTTTTTTGACACTGGAGAAACAGAGAAACAGTACAAGGGGGGCATTAGACGTTTTTAGGGACACAGTAGAGGGGAAAGCGGGTGTCTTTAGGAGATGCAGTGCTGAGGGGCAGAAGATGTCTCAGAAGGTGTCTTACCAGAACTGGAGGCCAGCTCCAGGCTACTGTAGGCTAGAAATTGATAGATGAAACCCATTAATACAAGAACAACGGGTATAGCTTGGGAGTTAAATAAATAAATACATTGTTTAACTACAAACAATACTGTGAATTTCATAGAGTACCATAATTATGTTCTGATAGAGAAAGACAGATAGATAGATCAACTTACCTGTTATGCACCAAATGTAGAGGACATACAGGTTGAAAGAGACAGTCATGGTGATTACGGATGTCCTTTTATACACTGGTGGTGCTCATGAAAGAAAGAGTAAAAAGTTTCAAAGAAATCTAAAAAGTTTAAAACATTTAAGGGCTTTAAATGCTCAGTCAGTTGTGCAGAGGTGGTGCCATCGTCGCTGATGACCTGTTCAGGAACTCTGCACCTGAGAAAATGAAAATGAAAGAAAGACTTTGGTCAAGAATGCCATTTTGACAGGGCAGCATGATTGAACATGTGATTAAAGTTACCAACCAATGCTTAGCCTTTATACAAAAGCTACAGCTATGACATACACATGGAGTGGTTCAGAGTCAGTACTCAGTATAGTGTTGAACATAGAGATTAATTGTTATCTGGTTTTAACCAGAATAGTGTATTTACAACACACAGCCATTTCCTGCCTCGTTTGCTTAGTTCTCGGTAGCTGGCAGATTATGCTAACCGACTAACTTCTTTTCTTTTAAACCACAACATTTTAGCATTTTAGTTTTTTAAATCATAATACTGTTTTCCTTACTATTATTTTTAAATGACTAGACTTTTTAAAATAGGCACTACATTTTATAAACACTGTTATATCTGTCTGTTTTTATTGTCGATAACGTATTCATGAACTGCACAAAGCCTGTCAAAGGAACATTTCTGTCACTCTGTGACAGACAATAAAGCAATCTTGAATCTTATTCTTGTCATTTTAAACAAATACAAATAGTTCAACTTTACCATATTTATTATTAGGTTTTTATGATCGTTTAACATCTCGATAAGCTAAAAAATTATCTTGATCATACAGAGTATATACAGGAATCTTGAGGTTAATTTGAAAGTGACAGTTGGATCTAAGTGACAGTTGGATCTAAGTGACAGTTGGATCTAAGTGACAGTTGGATCTAAGTGACAGTTGACACTAGAACAGCCGTGTCTATGTTACCTACTCAGGGTATATACAGGAATCTTGAGGTTAATTTCAATACCTTTCTAAGGCTTTTTAAAGACCTTGTCAATATTTTTCCAGACCTCATCGCCACTTCGAACAGTAACCGTTTACATCAGTGACACCTTTAACTTAACAGCTTTAGTTTGCAATAGACTACTAGACCACTATCATACAACACAATTTCCGGTTCATCTTTGTTTTTTAATAAAACGAATACATTCTTACTAAAGGTTTTTAGGACTCAAACTCTTTGGACAGAGTCTAATTCAGAAAAATACCTACAAAATTCAAGAGCTCATAAAATCGTGATAAGACTTTTTTAATACTTATTAAGGGTCTTGATTTTCCCAAAATTGATTTATCAACGTTTAATACTTTTCAAGACACCGCGGATACCCTGTACTTAAAGGCCTTCCGATCCTCGTCGCCCCCGCAAACTTTGGTTTCCTATCAGAGGAAGGGAGCAGCTCAGTTCACACTCTGGCTAGCAAGCTAATGCTAACCGACTAACTTCCCTGTTTTGCGTTTGTCACGTTTCCCTGAACGTGCCACCTCATAAAACACCGTTCAAATCAATCCCGAAGCACTCAAACACATTATAACACACATTATAACCCACTACATATGTTGTGTATAATAGTTGTAGTGAATAAAACAAGCAGCGTTACCCTCTCTCTCTCTCTCTCTGTAATCTTTCTTGTTGACATCAGTTCTCCGACTCAAGCGACTTCCGTGTTATTTACTGACAAGGCTCGAAGGGGGTGGAGCTACAATAAGAAGGGGGTGGAGCCTAAGACTATTCTATTATAGCTGTCACTTTTTTTTATACACCCCAATTGATTTTTTGGGGCACATTAATATCTCACTAAAATGTTATTTGGGCTGCTCTGTGGCACACATAAGTTTCTAATAGCACAAAAGTATTCCACAGAAAATGGAATAGTGTCGTTATCCGGTATGGTTGCATGGGGTGTTGTTACCATGTTCTACCGCCAGGGGTCAGAATAGGAAGGCTATTGTAGACTAGAGATCAATCCTCAGGTGTTGGACCATCCCACCCTTTTTTGTAGTTGTAGTTTTGTAGTTTTGTAGTTTTGTAGAATCATATCAGCAGACAAACCTTGCATTTGGCTAGTGTAATAATAACATGACCATGTTAATATTCTGCTTATGTTTTTTAAAATTGTTTAATCAGCAAGATGATGTAGAATTGTTGATCCATTCTTGTAAATGTATAGCTATTAAACCAAACGAGTCAGTCAATTAAATTAAATGACAGACAGGTCCTGTTAGTAACGATCTTGATCGAAGTGTGCAGAATGCTGCCGTGATCCATTAACGCAGTTGTACCACTATTAACACAGAAAAGGGTTGGCGTCACATCTGGAGAGGGAGGAACCCCTCTCTGCCTTCTCCTCCTCTGGGTACAGACTTCTCTCTCCGTGCACTGACCAACCACATCCACAAGTCAGAGAGCCGATGTCAGAATACCCTGTCAGGGAAAAGAAAGGACTTGGGTGAGACAAAGGCGAGAGGAACTATGAAGCACTGAGATTGGAACCAACCAACATCTGGAGTTTGTGTAGATGTGTGTCCTTGGTTGACTTTTTGGTACCAAAACATTTTGGGGTGAAGAAAAAAAACTAACAGTGTTCAAGAACGTGTCCTGGTGTCCATGTGGACAAATATCCCTATTTCTGGCTATTTTTCAAATATATTTTTATTTCCCAAAAAAATATTCTGAAGGATTATCATTGATTTTACTCCAGATATTTCCTTTTCAACTTTTGTGACTTTTGTTAGGACGGTGGAAAAAATCAATAGAAAACGTTTTTTGGTTTTTTTGGAAACTCCGTTTCTCCTTCTTTTCGGGTAACGCGCAGATAGAGGAATGTTACCCCGGCTTGAGAATGTGATCCGACTATTGACGCTGGCGATCGGACTGTTCCTGGGGGTCGTCTCGTCGGAAAACGAAGTACGAGCCGAGGTCAGTATTATTATGGGTGACATGATATGCATGAACTCCAAACCCACTTTTTTTGGGTTTGAGAGGAGGAATATTGGGCTTTATCATTCTTGGCACTATTGTCTTTATTGTTATTCAAAGTGGGATCCCCCACCAGCAGAGGATAACAACAAAGTTGCATATCATTTCAATTGAAACAGAAACTGCAAAGAGTAGAAACATATATAAAAGAGTCATATCTCTTTTATTTTGTGGTCTACGAAGTGGGGGAGCGGGGTAGGGGCAGTACAGGGTTGTGAAAACTCAAACTCAGCTGCTTTGTTCTGAGAATCTGGGATGTGTGTGTGCGTGTGTGTGTGTGTGTGTGTGTGTGTGTGTGTGCGTGTGTGTGTGTGTGTGTGTGTGTGTGTGTGTTGTGAGGGGGGGGGGGGGTAATGGTTTTCATCTGTACTGAGTTATGGTAGAGACAGGAGACTGGAGAGGAAATAGTGCTCTGTTAACGCAAACTGGACATGAAGGCTCTGTCTGGGCCAGACTAGAGGTAGAGGCGTCATGCCCATCGAGACAGGAGGTCACTGATAAGTATAGGTCACCTCACAAACACCATGTTTTGGTGTCATCAGTGGCCCCTCAACGTTATTACGTGTATGGCGCCTCTGGGTCTTTCAATGACAATTTGATCTGTTCCTTCAATAAGTATCCACGATCTCTGTTCACTCTAGTTTACCTCTAGTAGATTGCAATGTTCAAGTGAAAGGTGAGTAGTCAAAACCAAAATCAGAGAGAGGAGAGCAGCCTTGCTGAAAGGATATTTAATTGAAATATGTATAACATTGTGGCCTGGGGTGGTCCAGTGGTCTAGCACCGCGGTCTACAGTGCACACATTATGCCCATGTCGGCATGGGTTCGAGTCCGGCCCCCATGCCCTGCTGACATGCCCTCTCTCTCTCTCCCTTCTTCTCCTACTTTCCTGTCTGTCTTCACTATGCCTGTCCAATAAAATGAAAAATATGAGTGGGACTGCCACAAAGAAATATGTATAACATGTCCAATGTGATTCTACTGTACATTGCTCCTATGTAGGGTTCTAGAGGTTCTAGAGGTTGTTAATTAAGGAACAGGATGCGTAGAGGAACTCATGCTCCTGAGTCAGTGACCACCGGCAGCTGGTGTCTGAGTCAGGCCAGACACGGTCAATCAATCACAGCTGTGTCAGGCTGAGACAGACCTCCAGCCTCTAGGGCCACAGGGTAGCTAGTGACCCCGAGGGACAACGGCTGTTTTGATAGCAAGCTGTGTAGACAATTAGGTTTGTTTAAATCATTATTTTTCTACATATCATATATGGTTGTCTTTTTTCAGGGTCAGCTCTTATCATGTGTAATACTATGTCTGTAACACTGTACCACCACAATACAAGATGGAGGTTGGTATTCTAAAACAGTATTCTAAAAACAGAACTAGGATCAGTTACCAAATCCAGGATCAGTTACCAAATCCTGTATTTACCAAATCCTCACAATCAGGTGAAAGCAAAACTGACCTTGGTACACGACTCATATGTAACTTCCACCCACCAACACCTTGATGTTCATAAGAATAAAGAAAGCGCCCCCTGCAGGCAGACAATTATTGCCCACGCTGCTTCTCTAGCTGGCATGATCATGAAGAAGGGATTATCACTAATTATGGGTTCTGGATTACATCACCTGTGTGTTGTACATATAGCCTATAATCAACTCAGTGGTGTCTGTCCTGTGGGAGAGATGGAAGAATGAAAAATGGGTGGAAGATTTTAATGAAGTGAAAAGAGAGAGTCATGGATAGAGTTGAAAGCACAGGACTTCTTTGAATAATAATGACACCGTATCAAGAAAAGGTTATTAAAACAAAGAAACCAAACATGAGTGGAATGGTTACTTTCAGTGATTTAGTTTTTGTCTGAGTCGAGTTCGATAGAGCAAAACCCTCAATTAGACTTAAGCAGGGAAGAGTAAGAGTAGAGTGGCTAAACACATTTTACACACAGCAACAAGGCTGCTCCTGGTGATGTAATGGTTGTCACGGAACTGTAAAAGCTTGTTGTGCTTTTTTATTCACATACGCGTTGGCTCTCTTTCATGAAATGGCTCTGAAGCAATAGATGACGGGAAGGAATGAAAACAAGACAAGTTACACATCTTTGGCTTTAACCATCTTTGGCTGAAAGTCCTTGAGGTCTTTCAGAGACAGTAACAGCAGCCATCTGGAGCTGAGGAGCTGCAAAGTCTCGTGATTACAAGGGCAGGGTCAAATCCCATATGGGACTGGGTCCCTCTCTATCTGGAGTAGTCTAGTTGCTGTTTTACCACTGGAGCATGTTAGAAACCCTTGGTATGGTGCTGTAGCGTGCTGTTCTTACAGGTGCCGGCTGTCGTTTAAAAACGGTCCGAAAAATAATCAGTCTATCTGCCACTTGGAAAACTGAAAGAATCTACGGACAGATTGTGTGTTTATCTTCTGAAGTGCTTGTTCTAAAACTGCGAGTCTCTTTTAACAGACATGTCTCTCACAATAATAAATTGGGCCAAGAAGTCTGGTAAAAGCAAAGCTATGATACTGTGCTAACTGTATAACAGTAGGAGGCTGTCTGCTCTCAGTTGAAGCTGAATGCAAGATAGGAAATCATAGGTACATTGTCTTTTCAAACAGCACAGGTGGGGTAGGGGCCTATGTGGTGGTATATTGTGTATAATCAGCAAATAGTTTATAGGAGCACTGACTCAGTATGGGTAGACCTATTTGGCTACTTTACTTGAAGTGTTCTTAGAGTAGTGTGTTGGCTTATTATTGTGTTGCTGCATCGTGGCCTGTTGATAGATCTTTCATTAGCCTCGCGTGGCACCACGGGTGTCAGGGTAACTGGGTCAGAGACGCCAACGCAGAGGCGATGTGAGACTTCAGACTCAGTCGCTCATGACCAGAATTCTCAGTTTTTTCCGTTGGCACAGACCGAGAGGAACAACTGAGTCAGTCTGTCTCCCTCAAATTTAAATTCAGCTTACTCCTGTCCCCTCGCTCCCCCCTTTTACCCACTCTTAGTTTTTATATCTTTCGCACTTTTTCACACCATTTTCTCTCACCACTTCTCTTTGTGTCGTGCCATACTTAAAATTCCTTTGAATGTTTTATTTTCCATGCTTTTTCTTTCCTTTCCTTTTCTTCACTCGTTCTCTCGCACGCCTCTGTGAGAGACAGGAGGGAAAAGATCGGACTAATTTCTTCTCTTACTAAAGAAAAACAGATCTTCTGCAGATCTTTTTCAGACTTCTGCTTCAAACCCCAGATCTGAAAAACTTGGCAGAGTTGCCTTGCTAAATGACACCTTCTTATGAAACAGACATAAGAAAATGGTATGCTGCGGATATAGACATTATTGGTTCAACCTCTAACTGCAGACATGGCTGTCTGACGGGTGTTGTAAACTCAGCTTAACCCGGCACTCAACTCACTGTATTATTATTATCATACTGACAGTGTTTGTCAAAGTGGGATAGTGTTATCCCTCTGTTCTCTCACAATAATATAATTTCACAGCAGTTTCTTGCATAATGTAGGGCCTAAGATGTATCATTATACAAGGCAGATGACACTTGTCAGAACATGTAGGCCGACACCACCCAGTCTCAAGAGTCTTACGTACTCAGAGGCACCTGTGATGTGGGGACATTACGTGAGTTTAGAATGATAAGGTTCTATCTCCGTTTAGAATGATAAGGTTCTATCTCCGTTTAGAATGATAAGGTTCTATCTCCGTTTAGAATGATAAGGTTCTATCTCCGTTTAGAATGATAAGGTTCTATCTCCGTTTAGAATGATAAGGTTCTATCTCCGTTTAGAATTATAAGGTTCTATCTCCGTTTAGAATGATAAGGTTCTATCTCCGTTTAGGGCAGTTCAGAGATATTGAGCGTCAACGTTTTTACATTCCATTATGTTCTGTGAGATGGAACCTTTGCATTTTATGAATTACTAACTCAAAAATGTCAACATTTTAAAAATAACACCACACAGGCATTAATAAACACGTAATGGATCAGATTATGTAAAAAACTCAATTTTGACAAAAATGGAGATAGAACCTTATAATTCTAACATCACGATTGGTCAGATCTATCCAGGCCCAGGACACACTTCCCAGCAGCCACTGCTCTCTGGCCGTTTCTGCACCTCTGGGTTGAAGCTAACCATCTTTGCTGATATTGGACAGACAGGCTATTACCCATGTTGAAGGATTGTCTGATTGATTTCAACATCATCGACAATTGAGCACACAATTCAAACCACACATGTGGATACACTGTGGACTCTTTTAAGACGGGCCTAAAAACCTTTTTTTATTCAAAAAGGCCTTTGACTTGCTAAACCTGTGTTCATTCTTGTGATTTCTTTTGCAGGTTTTTTAAATTATGTTTTTTACTATGTTTTGAACTTATTATGTTTTTTTTGTTTGTTTGTTTTTTTAACTCTGTAGCACTCTGAGATTATTTTGAAGGAAAAGTGCAATACAAATAAAATACATTATTATTATTATTATTATTATTATTATTATTATTATTATTATTATAGAAGAAAACAAAAAAACATTGTGTCTATTGATCTTGCTTATGAATGCCAATCACACATGTCTCTGTTTCTGTGCATTTCCTGAAGAGCACATGCCATTCTTCACCACCCTGCCCAGGGCTTGGGCCTGGTCACCACTGTGACCACACAAACATGGATTTATACTCACCTCAAGGCCAACAATAAGCAGTGTAAAAGTTTTAATAAATAGAACCTTTGAGTGGAGCTGCAGGGAGTTCCAGAGCAGAGGTGCATGCTGGGAGATGTGAGGCCTGGGGAGAGAGGAGGGATCTTCTCAGCGTGGGGGAAAACTTTTCATCCGACGGAGCGGAGAGTGTTTTTACAGAGCCAAACGTCACCACACTGGACCCACAGCACACAAGGAGCAGTCAGAGGGAGGGAGGGAGGGAGAGATGGAGAGAGAGAGAGAGAGAGAGAGAGAGAGAGAGAGAGAGGGAGAGGGAGAGAGGGAGAGAGAGATATGGAGAGATAGAGAGAGGGAGAGAGAGAGAGAGAGAGATGGAGGGAGAGATGGAGAGAGAGAGAGGGAGGGAGAGATGGAGAGAGAGAGAGAGAGGGAGGGAGAGAGGGAGAGAGAGAGAGGGAGGGAGAGAGGGAGAGAGAGAGAGACAGAGAGAGAGATACAGACAGAGAGAGAGAGAGAGAGAGAGAGAGAGAGAGACAGACAGAACTGGAGGGAGCATGATAAAGACAGACACAAACGAAAGGTCGAGAGGAAGGCACACGAAAAGAGAGGCAGGGAGAGAAGGAGGGAAAATGAGAAAAGGCTTGGTAACGTGAGCTTAGAATTATAAGGTTCTATGATCTCCGTTTAGGGCAGTTCAGAGATATTGAGCGTCAAAGTTTTTAACATTCCATTATGTTTTGTGAGATGGAACCTTTGTATTTTATGAATTACTAACTAAAAAAATGTCAACATTTAAAAAAGAATAACACCACACAGGCATTAATAAACACCTAATGGATCAGATTATGTAAATAAAACTCAATTTTGACCAAAAATATAATTCTAACGTCACGATAATGTGTGCACCATATGGAACGGCTGAAAGAGGAGGTAGGCAGAGCTCAGCTAGGGAGAGAGGGTTGATGTCACTCAGCATCTCCATAACTGGACCTTGTTCTCTGCCTCTCGTTGCCCCCCCACCCCCTGGTCTTCTGTGGCCGTGTGCTGTGGTCATAATCTGTGCCCAGGTTACTACCACTCCATTTCCTCTCTGTTTCTCTCTTACACTTCTCTCTTTCACTCGTTCATTTAACATTCTGCTCTTCTCTCTCTACCATTAAAAAAATGGTTTCTCCGATAGGTTCTGCACTGAAATGAGGAAGGGAAATGCCAGACCCAACCTCAGCAACACCACCAGTACTGACTCACGGAAGTGTCAGTGTCTAGTATTGCCTAGACAGGACTGGGTCGGGGGTTTAAGAGAAAAAGAGAGGTTTGGGGTTAGGAGGATTATAGAGGAATTCTCTGTAATTCCACCGACTTGTGGTGAAGATGGAGACACTGTCTGTCTGTCTGTGTGTGCAACGCAAGCACGTCGTCGTACACACACACAACACTCAAGCGCACACACACACACCAACACATTTTTTTCTTCACATAAAACAATGAATTGGTCTCCGGGGGAAATGCTTTGTTGTGTTCTCAGGGGCTCTGTGCAACTGCTCTTGTGTTTAAGAGAGAGAGAGAGAGAGAGAGAGAGAGAGAGAGAGAGAGAGAGAGAGAGAGAGAGAGAGAGAGAGAGAGAGAGAGAGAGAGAGAGAGAGAGAGAGAGAGAGAGAGAGAGAGAGAGAGAGAGAGAGAGAGAGAGAGAGAGAGAGAGAGAGAGAGAGAGAGAGAGAGAGAGAGAGAGAGAGAGAGAGAGAGAGAGAGAGAGAGAGAGAGAGAGAGAGAGAGAGAGAGAGAGAGAGAGAGAGAGAGGAGAAAGTTGAGCTCTTCCTTCTGGTTTGAAATAGTGCTGGAACAGAATGATAGTCATTCTTCTTCTGGTGTCAGGTATGATTATTGACTAAGAAGCAGCCGGGATGTTGATAGTAATGGTGTTACACTACAGTACCTCCCCTCAGTTCACCTCACACTATGTACTAGCAGCTGTGGTGGACTCAGGCTGTTTGAAGGGCAGGGGGGGTGAAAACAAAAAAAGGGCACCTACTGCACAACATGGGAGCCCATCAGTGCACATGGTCAAGTTTAGACCATTGGGAGGGCAGCCAATAGGGCACATCCTCCTAATTTTGCCACTCAAAAGGGCACTTTAGTGCGACGTTTTTCAACTGTGGGGGGGCACATGGTCAAGTTTAGACCATTGGAGGGGCACCAATAGGGCACGTCCTCTCATTTTTGACACCCAAAAGGGCATTTTTGCCACTCAAAAGGGCACTTAAGAGAGACATTTTTCAACCGTGGGGGCACCAGGAGGGGCGGTCGCCCCCCTGCCCCCCCCTTGAGTCCGCCAGTGCCTCCCACTATGTACTAGCAGCCTGGTGTCCATGTGTGTGATGGAGTAGATGTTGTGGGCAGTCAAGTAAGTAAGTAAGTAAGTAAAGCTTTATTTATATAGCACCTTTCATACAAGAAATACAGCTCAAAGTGCTTTACTACAGGAATAAGAACATAAAGTGAATATAAAAACATATACAAGCATAGAATGAATATAAAAGCAGGGGAAAACAGTAAAAAGAAAAAGGTAAAGATAAAATACAATATTAAAAAAAGGGAAACAATGTACAACCTCTGCCTTAACGTTTAGTAACCGCTATCCATCTTATCATCAGCAGAATACCTTTCCCCTATCCATTTCATCTCTCTACCTTACACAGTCTTTCTGTACTCACTGGCGAGTATCAACATTACAGTTTCTTTCTTTTTGCACTTACTCGAACCTCCTGACGACGTACAATCACCTCTTTCTCATCGATCCGTCAGATCACAGTATCAGTTCAACCAACTGGATTTGTAGCCTTGTAACTGTCGGCTGAACTGAAATGAACTGAAATCTATTCTGATTGTTACTGCCTTACTTGGCGTCGCTCTCCCCATCTCTACTACTTCCCACAATCCCACAACAAAGTCAAGAGTTTCCTTTCTTGCGCCCAGCATAAGCAGAGGAGCGTGCGAGGAAGGAGTGGATTGTTTTTAAGAGTTCATAAATAGAATAACATCAGCAGTAACTCTAGCAGTAAGAAGCTGCCGTAGGATTTGTTTCGTCTGTCTCACATCAGCTGGAGAGGTTCAGTGTTCTCTGTCTGTTTGCTGTTGTAAGACAGGGAGGGTGTGTTCCTGAGGACGACACAGTTTTTTTGGGTCAAAGTCAGCTTGGCCTCGTTTCATGCAAACACTGAATACTGAGTGAGCGCCCTCCCGCCCACACACATATACAGGCGCCTGCCTCTCTCTCTTTCTCCCTCTCTCCTTCACTCTACTCCTCTTATCCCATCTCTTTCTCTCTCTATTTCTCTCTCTCTCTCACACACACACACAGACAAGTTCAGACAAGCACTATAAGTAGGCTAACAGACACACCTATATTCTCACCTGCTGAAACACACAGGTAGTATGATCAAAACATGACATAACAGTGTTACCGTTTTTATGAAAATGTACAATTACGCACATGTGCATTTAGTGCAATTAGTGCATTTTGCAAAAGCAATGTGGTATTTTGGCAAATGCGTCAACTGTGTCGGGTAAGGTGTTAACTGTTATGAAATGTTGCATTTCAACAAGTTTCAAGAAATGAGCTGTAACAGTAGACACGTTTCTTTACCTTCACAGCCTCCCTCTCTCACTTTACAGGATGGTAAACCATTAACTAGCCCTGTGTGGGTTGGTTTCTGTGTTTTTACGTTCTCTGTGTACTCTATGAACTACGTTCACGTTCACGTGTGTGTGTGTGTGTGTGTGTACTGTGTGTGTGTGTGTGTGTGTGTGTGTGTGTGTGTGTGTGTACTGTGTGTGTGAGTGTGTGTGTGTGTATGTGTGTGTACTGTGTGTGTGTGTGTGTGTGTGTGTGTACTACTCTGTGTACTCAGTCAGTGTGTACTTGTGTGTGTGTGTGTGTGTGTGTGAGTGTGTGTGTACTGTGTGTGTGTGTGTATGTGTGTGTGAGTGTGTGTGTGTGTGTGTGTGTGAGTGTGAGTGTGTGTGTGTGTGTGACTGTGTGTGTGTGTGTGTGTGTGTGTGTGTGTGTGTGTGTATGCAGTAGCTAAATGTCTCCACCTCTCTGGTACCGTTCCAGGCCTGGCTGCAGCAGTATGGCTACCTGCCCCCAGGTGATGTCCGTGCCCAGGCCATCCGCTCCCCCAAGTCCATCACCACGGCGATCTCAGCCATGCAGAAGTTCTACGGCCTCACTGTCACTGGCTCCATTGACACCAACACCCTAGAGTGAGTCCTGACCCCTGACCTGACCTAAGCAACAACAAGTTAATAGCAAAACCCTCCTAGCTTTATATTCAGTATAATTCAAATCACCAGAGTCTGGACTCCTGTGCAATGATTTGGGTGACTAATCCCCACTACTCTACACTAACTAGGTAGTAGTGGGGATTACTGACCGAATCCAATGCATTGCAATGTTTTGGCTTGACTAGCGAGTGTGTCCTTGATTTTCCACAACGTTTTACGACATTTATTTACATGTTTCAGAATAAGTCAGAACATATATGGTCGGTTGTCGACTTGTTGTTCCCGGTTTCACCAGCTGTTGTCACAAATGCCAGAACAGATGGCTAGCTACATCTATGTGGATCTATTTTGTTTTGAAAAGTTTTGAAAACGTTTTGAAAAGTTTCACTCATGTCCTCACAGACCGATAGATGAAAACGGAACACATACCGTTTATGACACGGCGAGCATCAAAATTCTCTTGTTGTTGCCAGGGCGATGAAGCGGCCGCGTTGTGGCGTTCAAGACAAGTTTGGCTCTGAGCTGAAAAGCAACCTGAGGAGGAAGCGTTACGCCGTACAGGGCCTGAAGTGGGACAAAACTGAGGTCACCTTCAGGTGTGTATATCATTTACATTTACATTTACATTTTTGGCATTTAACAGACGCCTTATTCCAAAGCGACTTACAATCAATACATTTGAATACTAAGCAAGTGAATCATCAATCCACCAGTCGTAGCAGGAAGAGTAATCCAGCTCAGGCCCGGGGCCTGATAGAAAAATCCTTCTTCTATCACCTTCTTCTAAACCTAGTTTATTTTTTAAAAATGTACACTGGAGAAACAGAGAAACAGTACAAGGGGGGCAATAGAAGTTTTTAGGGACACAGTAGAGGGGAAAGCGGGTGTCTTTAGGAGACGCAGTGCTGAGGGGCAGAAGATGCTCTTTATGAAACGCCCTGTTTTATATCTGCTGCATTTGTTCTCTTCTGTCTGTCTCATTGCACATACTATAGATCAGGGCTCCTGCGCTGGTCTTAAAAAGCCTTAAAGTCTAAAATCCAGCAATCCAATTCACTCCAAGGCCTAAAAAGGTTGCCGATTTCTTGTTATTTGGTCTAAAAATGAGGTGCTAGGTGTTAAAAATAACGTCTTGCAAGGAAATCAGTCCGACCACGTCTATGTACGCGGAAATGAATCAAGCTGGAACCAAAAAAATTCCAATTCGCTTCCTTTTTTGTCTGTAAGGCAGTGAAATCCCTAATTTCATCACCTCGAGGATGGCAAAAAGCTATCACATGGTGTCGCGATAGGTCTACAATTATATTCAAAGAGGTCTAAAAAAAAATCTAAAAAGGTCTTAAATTTGACTTGTTGAAACTTGTAGGAACCCTGATAGATATACTATAATACTACTAACTCCCAGAAACGAGACCATTAGTTTAGTTAAAAGTAGAGTTTAGTTCAAATGAGTAAGTCATTAGTAAACCAAAAGAACACAAAAAATCTACTGACTTTGACAGTACGTGAGTTTAGAATGATAAGGTTCTATCTCCGTTTAGAATGATAAGGTTCTATCTCCGTTTAGAATGATAAGGTTCTATCTCCGTTTAGAATGATAAGGTTCTATCTCCGTTTAGAATGATAAGGTTCTATCTCCGTTTAGAATGATAAGGTTCTATCTCCGTTTAGAATGATAAGGTTCTATCTCCGTTTAGAATGATAAGGTTCTATCTCCGTTTAGAATGATAAGGTTCTATCTCCGTTTAGAATGATAATGTTCTATCTCCGTTTAGGGCAGTTCAGAGATATGGAGTGTCAAAGTTTTTACATTCCATTATGTTTTGTGAGATGGAACCTTTGTATTTTATTCATTACTAACAAAAAAATGTCAACATTTTAAAAATAACACCACACAGGCATTAATAAACACCTAATGGATCAGATTATGTAAAAAAACAAAATTTTGACAAAAATGGAGATAGAACCTTATAATTCTAACGTCACGAGTAGGCTAAGCTAATGTTTCTCCTCTCTCTCTCAGCATACAGAACTACACGCCTAAGGTGGGCGAGCACGGCACGTTCGAGGCCATCCGCAAGGCCTTCAGGGTGTGGGAGGAGGTGGTCCCCCTCAGGTTCAGGGAGATTCCCTACAGCCACATCAGGGACAAGGTCGACAAGTTCGCCGACATCATGCTCTTCTTCGCCGAGGGTTTCCACGGCGACAGCACCCCCTTCGACGGCGAGGGCGGCTTCCTGGCGCACGCCTACTTCCCCGGACACGGCATCGGGGGCGACACGCACTTTGACCTGGCCGAACCCTGGACCACCGGGACCGTCGACCAGGGGGGTAAGAGAGGGGGGGAGGAGGGGAGGGAGAGGGGGGGGAGAGGGGAGATGCAGGAGAGGGGGGAGGAGGGGGGAGACGGGGGAGGAGGGGGGAGGAGGGGAGACGCAGGGGAGGGGGGAGGAGGGGAGAGGCGGGAGAGAGAGTGAAGGAGGAGAGAGGGGTAAGGTGGGGAGTGGGGGTGAGGCGGGAGAGAGAGTGAAGGAGGAGAGAGGGGGAAGGAGGGGAGACACAGGAGAGGGGGGAGGAGGGGAGGCGCAGGAGAGGGGGGGAGGAGGGGAGACACAGGAGAGGGGGGAGGAGGGGGGAGGAGGGGAGACACAGGAGAGGGGGGAGGAGGGGAGACGGGGGAGGAGGGGAGGAGGGGAGGAGGGGAGACACAGGAGAGGGGGTAGGAGGGGAGAGGCGGGAGGGAGGGGGAAGGAGGAGAGAGGGGGGGAAGGAAGGGAGAGGGGAAGGGAGATAGGGAAAGAGAGAGAAAGCAAGGCACAGACAGACCCAAAAGAGGGAGCAGTAAGAACAGTGAGTGGGAGAGAGTGAAAATAAACACCTGAACCAACAGTGTTTACACAACTGCGTTGTTTGTTCATTCGTCATCCTGTCAGGGTTATGTTGTTATGTTATGTAGGGTGTGTCTAGACCTGTGAATGTGACACCTTTACTTCCTCGTCAAACTGTCCTCAGTGCTCAGCCAATTCTTCTCTATCATTCCTCTCCTCCCACATGGTGCTCTCTCTCTCTCTCTCTCTCTCTCTCTCTCTCTCTCTCCCTCTAGGTAATGTCTTTCTCTCTCTCTCTCTCTCTCTCTCTCCCTCTAGGTAATGACTTTCTCTCTTTCTCCCTCTCTCTCTCTAGGTAATGACGTGTTCCTAGTGGCGGTCCATGAGCTCGGCCACGCCCTGGGCCTGGAACACTCTAACAACCCGGCTGCCATCATGGCTCCGTTCTACCAGTGGATGGACACAGAGAACTTTCAGCTCCCCGACGACGATCGCCGCGGCATCCAGCAGATCTATGGTGATTCTCTCTCTCAGATGTTCCGGAATGTTCCGGAAATGTCCCTCCTGCAATCTCCTGGAATGTCGAAGCAGCAATGTTCTAGCAATGTTCCATACAAACGATCATTCCGGAATGCTGACAGGGCGTGAGCTTAGAATTATTCTATTCTATTAAGGTTCTATCTCCGTTTAGAATTATAAGGTTCTATCTCCGTTTAGGGTAGTTCAGAGATATTGAGCGTCAACGTTTTTACATTCCATTATGTTTTGTGAGATGGAACCTTTGTATTTTATGAATTACTAACTCAAAAATGTCAACATTTTAAAAATAACACCACACAGGCATTAATAAACACCTAATGGATCAGATTATGTAAAAAAATATTTTTTTACAAAAATGGAGACAGAACCTTATAACGTCTGATGACAAACACACGCCGTAGTTAGTAATTGGCATGTTCATATTATCATGATATATAATAATAATAATAATAATAATAATAATTCAATCGTATTTTTATATAGCGCTTTTTTCCAAGGCTCAAAGAGGCTGTATATCATATACGCTATACCACCATAGTCATAGGCCTTCCTCAGTCCTACAGTCTCCTGTATCCTCTCCCCCCCCAGGATCGTCAGGGGCACCACCTCCGCCCCCCCGGCCTACGAGACCCTCGAAGCCAGACAAGCCCACCCACAGCCCTGACATCTGCGAGGGCCACTTCGACACCATCGCCACCCTCAGAGGAGAGATGTTTGTTTTCAAGGTGTGCCACGGTAGACACTGACACACACACACACACACACACACACACACACACTGACATTTCGACTCAATAATATTTGGGGGATATAACATTCCCTGTCAAATACTTTTTTCTATTTAATGTAAAAGAAAATACAATGTTACATATAACATATAACCCATATCCACAAACATTCTTACACACACAGACTGTAAAAAGCTATGTGTGATCATCAAGTCAAGTTCCAAAAGCTAACCCAACTGTGTGTGTGTGTGTGTGTGTGTGTGTGTGTGTGTGTGTGTGTGTGTGTGCTGTGTTGCTGGGCAGGACAAGTGGTTGTGGCGGGTGCGTAACAACAAGGTTCTGAGCGGCTACCCCATGCCCATCGGACACTTCTGGAAGGGCCTGCCCTCCAACATCAACGCCGCCTACGAGAGGGACGATGGGAAATTTGTCTTCTTTAAGGGTAGGGGTGTTATAGGTGTGCTAGTTTTGAATAACTTTATTCATATTTCGATCATTTAACATTGTGTTATTGACATTATTACTACCGTACTACCGGTACTCTCTCTCTCCCTCTCCCTTCCTCTCGCTTTCTCTTTCTCTCTCTCTCCCTCCCTCTCCCTTCCTCTCGCTTTCTCTTTCTCTCTCCCTCTCCCTTCCTCTCGCTTTCTCTTTCTCTCTCTCCCCCACCTCCCCAGGTGACAGGTACTGGGTGTTCACTGAGTCGATCATGGAGCAGAGTTATCCTAAGAGCCTGAGCGAGCTGGGCACCGGACTTCCCAAAGACAGACTGGACGCTGCCCTCTTCTACACCCCCACGGGACAGACGTACTACTTCAGAGGATCCAAGTGAGAAGATTAATTTAATTTTGCCATTTAGCAGACGCTTTTAATCCAAAGCGATTTACAATTACGAATTACAGGGACATTCCCCCTGGAGTAACTGAGAGCTAAGTGCCTTACTCAAGGGCACACTAGTAGTGGTGTGGTTTCAGGCGGGATTTGAACTCACAACCTTCCGATCACAAGTCCAACTCACTATCTATCAACTCACTGTAATCACTATCAACTCACTATCCACTAGACCACCACTACCCCGCATACATGCAAGATACATGCAGGCTCCTATATATCTTACTAGTAATAGGCTATGCTCACAGATTCTCTCATCAAAAACAAAAGAATTGCAACGGCTGCCTGCTGCTAACTGTAGCGGATAAAGTCGCTGATTCACCTGTCCTGTCTGTCTGTCTGTCTTTCGAACCCTACCTGCACCGAATTCTCACATTAATCCACTATCCTGCATTCGCATTCTTGCCTTTCCACTCTCTCTCTCTCACTCTTGCATTCACCTGTTACCTCTCCGTGCTCTTTCCCTCTTTCTCTCTCTCTCGTCCTCTTCTCTGTCAAGGTAACATAGACACGGCTGTTCTAGTGTCAACTGTCACTTAGATCCAACTGTCACTTTCAAATTAACCTCAAGATTCCTGGATATACCCTGCTGTGGTTGACCTCTCCCTGACCTCTGTCCCTGTCTGGCAGGTATTACCGCTTCAACGAACAGAGTCGCAGCGTGGACCGGGACTACCCCAAACCCGTCAGCACATGGCAGGGCGTGCCTGATAACGTCAAAGCCGCCATCATGAGCGAGGACGGATGTAAGTGGGCCAGTTACCTACTCTATGGAGTAGTAAGAGATGCCCTGCACGATTTAATGTTTATTTGCGGGTGTGTGTGTGTGTGTGTGTGTGTGTGTGTGTGTGTGTGTGTTAATGTGTCAAAGTGTAATTGAGAAGTAATAAATCTTCAAGATTGTGATTATAATATCGCTTTATGTTGGGCCAACTCAATGTTGTTTAACGTCTGATAACGGCTAATGTCATTACTTCTAAACTCCCTCTATCCCTCTCTCCTCCCTCCTCCTATCCTCCTATCCACCATAGCTTACACCTACTTCTACAAAGCCAACAAGTACTGGAAGTTCAACAACCAGCATATGAAGGTGGAGCCGGGCTACCCCAAGTCGGTGCTCAGCGAATGGATGGGCTGCGCGGGGGAGGAGCCCAAGAAGGGCGTGGACGAGGAAGTGATCATCATCGAGGTGGAGGACAGTGAGGGCGGGGCCGGGGGGGCGGCGGCCGTGGCGATCCCCCTCCTGCTGCTGGTGTGCGTGGTCCTCACGCTCGGCGCGCTGGTGTTCTTCCGCAAGTACGGCACGCCCCGCCGTCTCCTCTACTGCCAGAGATCTCTACTGGACAAGGTTTAGTAAACAGACCGCCCGCAGAGAGAACTAGAGAGAGGAGGACTGAACGAACGCAGTGGAAAGAGGGTTTGGGAGGGAGAGGGTGAGGGTGAGAAACTGGAGGAAGAAAATGATGAGAGGATGAGAGAATTAGATGGGTAAAAGGGTAAAAAAGAAGGAAGGGTTGGTTTGAGTTGGTTTGTACATTTACACACACCGCAGAAAG
>NC_137687.1:2852723-2875223 GCF_963989245.1 Nansenia antarctica
AACATATGTATATGTTATACCAATGTTATATAATATATCTTGCCGCCATTGGTGTGTGAATGTGTGTGGGTGAATGAGAGGCCGTTGTAAAGCGCTTTGGAGCAGCTTTGGAGCAGCAAAAAAGGCGCTATATAAGTGCAGTCCATTTACCATTTACCATTTACACACAGTAAGATATATGATATAGAATGTTTCTTACACACAGTATACATACCCTCCTCACCAACCCTTTGACAGAACAGTAAGGGTTATGGCTCTATAGAGAGGCAGACGTCAGTCCAGTCTGGTCCTCAACCCCGAGTAAAGGAGGGGGGGAGAGAACATTCATCTGCATAGAAAAGAATCTGCAACTCAGCGGCTAGGAGCCCTAATTACAGTGGGGCTTTGCTGAGATCGGCAAGAAGGCCAGAGAGAGAGAGAGAGAGAGAGAGAGAGAGAGAGAGAGAGAGAGAGAGAGAGAGAGAGAGAGAGAGAGAGATGGGAGAATAAGAGTGGAATAAAGAGGGAGTGGGAGTGAGAGAGAGAAAGAGAGGAGAGAGAAAGAATAAGAAAAGGGTAGAGAACAGAGAGAGAGAGAGAGAGAGAGAGAGAGAGAGAGAGAGAGAGAGAGAGAGGAGGGGAGGGGGAGACTGGACATCTGAGTACCTTACTTTGTAAATACAGACTGTTATTCAAAGTTACACACTAGATTACAGCTGACTTTACAAATGTACAGTTTCTCTGGGTTTACATAATGGCCAAATTGATATTGCTATTCTGAACAAGAGTAGATTACAGTTTTTCTTCTCAATCACTTTCACATTAACATCGGAACTGAGAGACACAATGACCAAAACCTGACACTTGTGTACCTTAGTTATCTCACATCGAGTCTGCAGAGAAACAAACACATTTGGTGAGCTTAGAATGATAAGGTTCTATCTCCGTTTAGAATGATAAGGTTCTATCTCCGTTTAGAATTATACGGTTCTATCTCCGTTTAGAATTATAAGGTTCTATCTCCGTTTAGGGCAGTTCAGAGATATTGAGCGTCAAAGTTTTTACATTCCATTATGTTTTGTGAGATGGAACCTTTGTATTTTATGAATTACTAACTCAAAAATGTCAACATTTTAAAAATAACACCACACAGGCATTAATAAACACCTAATGGATCAGATTATGTAAAAAACTCAATTTTGACAAAAATGGAGATAGAACCTTATAATTCTAACGTCACGATTTCCTGCTTTTCACACATGTTGTAGTTCTACACACCACACAGTTAACAAAACACTAAACACATTTCTCACATTCCTCCACATATGGGCAAAACACCACTATTGCTTTTGAATTAGCAATCATAGCTTTAGCATTAAAAGGTGAGCTCCCCTGTGTTGGAGAACAATGGATGCCAACTTTGTAGAGAAAGGTACAGCGCCAGGTGAGAGTCAGAGAGAGGAGAGGAGAAGGACGAGCAAGAGCAAGAGGGCAACCAAGATTACGACCTAGGAGAGAGAAATGCCTCTGATGAGATCTGGGCCACTTTGGTTGATCCACGTTGATGAAGTGGATTTCAACCTGGCCAAAAAGAAGGCAACAGGAAAGGAACGTCATCAGCCAGCATGATATTGTTGAGGTTCCTGGTTCCGAGCACAGCTAAAAAATCACCAAGTCGTCCTCCATCACCATTCAACCCTTGGCCCCTACCATAGTGCCCATCTCATCCCTTTTCCGGCGTCGGGCGTTTCCGCTCATCAATGCACAGATGGGGCTTGGCCCATATAGCCCGGGCGAGCCCCTCAACCAGGTCTCGGGGTGGTAAAAGGGTAGCCCCTCGGCCCCGAGCCTGGTGGAGTGGAAAAAGAGAATCCCTTTTCTGGACACACGACACAACATCCTCACCCCAGCCGAGCAGATGGACGGCCCGGACCAGCCCAGGTACGTTGTCATCTGGGATAACGTACGTTTCCACGGAGCTGCTGGTTCATCGACCACCCACATCTCTCCGTTCTTCCTCTGTCACCATATTCTCCATTTCTCAACCCCTATTGAAGAGTTTTTTTCAGCTTGCTGTTGTTGGAAGGTATGACACAGTGCCCCATGAGCGCATCATACCCCTTCTACAAGCAATGGGAGAGGACGCATGGTGATACAGCTTGCTGAAGCATATCAGGGCTGGAGTCATCATCATGCCAGGCGATACTTTCCCCCGATGCTCAGCCAGGGAGAACGTTGCCTGTGATGTGGATGAGGTCCTGTGGCCAGACAGAAAGGAAAGGCAGGATGCAGCAGGCTCATTTCTTTTCCTTTTACAGTATTATGCAGAAGGCTTCTTCTTTTCTGTTTAAGAGAAAATGACTGAGCCATGCTTTCAGAAAACGTGTGGAAGGCAGCGACGGAGGAAAAACTGTAAGAAAGCAAACAATCCTCTTGAAAGTCATTAGCCTAATTAAAATCTCAATCAGATCAGATCACTCTCATTGGAAATGTCTTAAATAAATGTGAACTAGACCTTCGCATCAAGTCTTAGCACCTTTAATGTGTCTTATGTAACAGGAGTGTTACTGGAGTAGAACTATAGAGAGGCTGACATAAGGGCATGCCTGTGGGATCGGCTGAGAAATGGTCAAGCTTCCGTCACCATGGTAACAACATTCTCTTACTAATCATCTTTCCAGACAACAGGAAGCAGCGTGGCAACTCGTGACGTTAGAGTTATAAGGTTCTATCTCAATTTTTGTCAAAATTGAGTTTTTTTTTACATCATCTGATCCATTAGGTGTTTATTAATGCCTGTGTGGTGTTATTTTTAAAATGTTGACATTTTTGAGTTAGTAATTCATAAAATACAAAGGTTCCATCTCACAGAACATAATGGAATGTAAAAACGTTGACGCTCAATATCTCTGAACTGCCCTAAACAGAGATAGAACCTTATCATTCTAAACGGAGATAGAACCTTATCATTCTAAACGGAGATAGAACCTTCTCATTCTAAGCTCACGAACGTCTCTGCCACAAAACACACTTTTCCACTGTATGTGTGTGGTGTAGGCATGGGGGTGCTCATAAATGCATAATTACGACACTATCAAACAGCACCCCCCTGTGAAGAGACAGATCCATAATGCAACATCTTAAAACACAATCCAATCAAGTATAATCCATATTTTCATGTTGCTTATTAATCCTGCAGTGAAAGACAAACAATACCCAACGCCCCCACCCTGGACTCCTTCAAACTGGCCCTCAAAACCCCTCTGTTCTCCAAGGCCTTTGGCCCCTAGTCACTGTTTTACTTTTTGCTTTGTTTGTTTTTGTTTTGTCTGTCCGTTTCATCCCCTTGTACAGCGTCCTTGGGTTTATGAAAGGCGCTATATAAATTAAAGTTATTATTATTATTATTATTATTATTATTATATAAGCACATCCTGCTACCCAATCAGTGCTAGCTACTACTCTGTTTGGTAAAACCCTCAGTTCACATGGCCCCCACAGCTATTCCCTCTGGAGCCAACCAGGACACAAAATGGCGGCTGAGCAACGGGCAGCACTGATATTCACTGAAACTGGTGAAATGCTGCATTCTAGTGGGGGAATATAGGTGACTTCAGGTTAGCATGTTAGCATATTATTTATTTCCTGCATTTGATCTATTTTACAACTGTGAAGCACTTTGGTTCAGCACTGCTGTATGTAAACGTGCTATATAAATAAAGCTGACTTGATTTGACTTGACATGTTTGAAAAAAGTTATGAATCTCACAATTGGGCATGTTATCAGACAAAAAACTGGATTTATTTGAAATTGTAGTTACAGGATGATTAAACCCCTTAGAGATGCATCATTTTGCTTTTTCGAGGTGGTCCTGTATGAAAGTAGTTGAATTACACAGCCACATTCCTTTATATTTTGATTATTACACTTGTTTGAATAATACAAACACATACATTTAATGTACATTGTAGCCCCAAAACTAAATGGATGATACAACTTGGACCTGGATATACATTGAGTTAATTTTCTTACAATAGAAGTACTAGGCAAAGTAATTACAAACATGAATGGAAGGCGACAGTAAGCCACTGACCAATCGTAGCCGTTCCATGAGAGGGTCCACAGTGTCATCCAGGTTGCTGATGGAAAGAGCACGGAGCATGAGATCCACATTTCATGATAAAGTTCTTTATTTCTTCTTCTTCAGGTAGAGGTTTCCTTTAGGTTTGAGCAGAAGAGACTTTTTATTCTCCTCCACCTTCCGGGCCTCTTCCCCTCTCTGCCTCCACTGGTCCATCCCCGTGTCCACCTCTGTGCTTAGGTTCACCACACGTCTCTGAGGTGGAGAGAGCCAGATAAAGAAAAGAAGGAAGGGGGAGGAGAAGACGTGATGTGTTACATCAAAAGGATCTATTTCTCAGGGGCATATTTTGATGACATGGCATATGGAGGTGCAGGTAATATGGAAGATAATCCAACATGAGGTTATATTAAAAAAACAATTAAAGCTGAGGTTTTATTCAGAAGAAGAATTCGTGAGTTTAGAATGATAAGGTTCTATCTCCGTTTAGAATGATAAGGTTCTATCTCCGTTTAGAATGATAAGGTTCTATCTCCGTTTAGAATGATAAGGTTCTATCTCCGTTTAGAATGATAAGGTTCTATCTCCGTTTAGAATGATAAGGTTCTATCTCCGTTTAGGGCCGTTCAGAGATATTGAGCATCAATGTTTTTACATTCCATTATGTTTTGTGAGATGGAACCTTTGTATTTTATGAATTACAAACTCAAAAATGTCAACATTTTAAAAATACCACCACACAGGCATTAATAAACACCTAATGGGTCAGATTATGTAAAAAAACTAAATTTTGACAAAAATGGAGATAGAACCTTATAATTCTAACGTCACGAATTGACACTAGAGGAGAAGAGACTCACAGCCAGCGCCTCCCTCTCCTGCCGTCTCCTCTGCTGTCCTTTCAGTAGGGGCGCAGGCCGGCCGTCTGCGTCAAACAACCAAAACAAACCAGAACACAAAACAAAAACACACACACACACACACCCGCATACAGCTCATTAACATACAGCTCATTAACATACAGCTCATTAACATGCATCTCATTAGCATGAAGCTCATTAGCATGAAGCTCATTAACATACAGCTCATTAACATACACACACACACAGACACACGTATACACACACAGAGACAGACAGACAGACAGACAGACAGACAGACAGACAGACAGACAGACACACACACACACACACACACACACACACAATATATAACATAAGAAAGAGACAACCATACCCAGACAAAAGTACAGACAGACACACAAACAGTAACACTATGAACTTGCCTGCAAAAGACCAGTCAGGGAGATCTGTCAAGGGTCCGTACTCTGACCCACTACGACCCAAACCATTCCTGTGGACGAAGCCAGGTAGACACACAGTCCTAGCATTAATAGCAGTCTGCAGGGAAGCTAGATATGGTATTTCAACTGTGTGTGTGTGTGTGTGTGTGTGTGTGTGTGTGTGTGTGTGTGTGTGTGTGTGTGTGTGTGTGTATATATATATAGAGAGAGAGAGAGAGAGAGAGAGAGAGAGAGAGAGAGAGAGAGAGAGAGAGAGAGAGAGAGAGAGAGAGAGAGAGAGAGAGATGCGATTTGGACTTGACAGTTCGTGAGTTTAGAATTATAAGGTTCTATCTCCGTTTAGGGCAGTTCAGAGATATTGAGCGTCAAAGTTTTTACATTCCATTATGTTTTGTGAGATGGAACCTTTGTATTTTATTAATTACTAACTCAAAAATGTCAACATTTTTAAAATAACACCACACAGGCATTAATAAACACCTAATGGATCAGATTATGTAAAAAAAAAAACTCAATTTTGACCAAAAATGGAGATCCTAGAACCTTATAATTCTAAGCTCACGAGTCTGTGTCAGTACAGATGATGTTCATAAACGTACTCTGTCCTCCATTTGATCCCGGCCTGGGCTCCACACGTGGAGGTAAAAGAACGACTGGAGAGCTTTACAACTGAAACACAAATGATTGGGGTATTATTATAAATAAATTATTTATTATTATTGAGTTAAATAAATAAATATATGTAAATATATTTGAGTGTGACAAATACTGTCATACACCTGTCACAAAGTATATAAATATAATAAAACGTATATTATCATTATTATTTGATTAATAATTAATTCATTTAGCGAGCCAGCCTGCCTGACAATGAGGTCTTTGAGCAGCTACGGGCACATTGACAATCATATTCTTTAAAATAACACTTCTTCGTTAGAAACATGTGACTTGTGTCAACAGACGGGAATCTTTTCGAATTAGAAATACACCTTGACTGGGTTATAATGTACCTTACAAGCTAACGTGGCTAATACAAATCATGTCATTAATGAGCAAACAAGTACGAATCCTTCAACAGACACCCTTGAATAAGTCAACCAATCAGTATCAATATCAGAACTATTGGACCACTAACTAACTGGTTTTAAGTACACAAACATTTAAGAAACAGCAGATAACCTCTCTCCCACCTGCACAACATAACGTCCTGATGGGCGCCGCCATGTTGAATATGGAATGTTTGTAGTGTCTTTCTATGCCGCTAGATGGCGCTAGAGACAGGCTCCGCTTAAATCGGTGGAATACTGGCAACAATGTCACACAGAGATTGTTACATTGTCGCTACATTGTAATTACTAATTAATACGTTTATGATCAAGTTGTTGTGTCCTGCCCTTTAAGACGGAATCACGTGTTAGACTAACTAGGAAGTTGAAGTGGATGCTGGGTAGTTTGCTGATATACTCATGCTGTAAAGAATAAACCTGCGTTTGATGGACCACGTTCTCTATCTACTATTATTACTTACAAGTCCAGTCCGGACATCACACAAGTGTGATGATAACTTGTTACATTGTTACATTGGCCTCGTTAAATTGTTGATCACGTCTGTGACACTAGTGTTACATTGTTAATTAGATAATCAGGCATGTTATTACTGTTACGTTGTTCATCACCATCGCATCAGGCCTTCCGGAGCCAGTAGGCTAAACCTGCAGTCAGATAAAAATAAAATAAATAAATAAATATAAATAAATATATATATATATATATATATATATATATAATATAATAAATTGGAGGTGTAGGTGAAAATGAAAGCTAATTAATTTAATTAGAAAACGTGATTTATAATAACACAAATGTCATTCTATTTAGTGGTTGTAGCCTACTTTGAGGGACTTTCGAATAGGCCACTTGACTTGAAACTAAACGTTTATTGGTCGTTAATAGGCTACAACATTTCCTTCTATCCCTCCCTGTGCTCTGCTCTGCGCACTCTGAAGTATTTCTCTGTTGGTTTTAGAAGACAAGTTCTCACTCGCCGACAGTGAATGTGTGAGTGAGGGAAGGGACGTTTCAGCAGCCATACCGCCAGGGCAATGAGAGACTAGAGAGAGAAAGGAGGGGGCTTCAGGGCTTCAGGGCTTCAGGACAGGAGGGGGGCTTCAGGGCTTCAGGACAGGAGGGGGCTTCAGGGCTTCAGGACAGGAGGGGGCTTCAGGGCTTCAGGGCTTCAGGGCAGGAGGGGGCTTCAGGGCTTCAGGACAGGAGGGGGGCTTCAGGGCTTCAGGACAGGAGGGGGGCTTCAGGGCTTCAGGACAGGAGGGGGCTTCAGGGCTTCAGGGCAGGAGGGGGCTTCAGGGCTTCAGGGCTTCAGGACAGGAGGGGCTTCAGGGCTTCAGGGCTTCAGGGCAGGAGGGGCTTCAGGGCTTCAGGGCAGGAGGGGCAGGAGGGGGCTTCAGGGCTTCAGGGCTTCAGGGAAAGGAGGGGGCTTCAGGGCTTCAGGGCTTCAGGGCTTCAGGGCTTCAGGGCTTCAGGGCAGGAGGGGGGCTTCAGGGCTTCAGGGCTTCAGGGCTTCAGGGCTTCAGGGCTTCAGGGCAGGAGGGGGCTTCAGGGCTTCAGGGCTTCAGGGCTTCAGGGCTTCAGGGCTTCAGGGCAGGAGGGGGATTCAGGGCTTCAAGGCAGGCAAAACGAAGAAGCCCATCCAACAAAGCCAACACTATCTCCTTTTAACTTGGACTTGGCTTAGTGTAAACTGTAAATGTTGCCCAAAGAGACACCCCAATCGCATTGAAGTAAGCTAGTTAGGTTCTTGTAGAGAAAGTTGGTTATGATTGTAGCGAAATGTTGACTTAGTCTCGTCCTTGGAGAACACATACACGCTGAAAAAAAATCCAAGTGCCGTGTAACTTGGAGGTGTCCTTCCGCGCATTCCACAGACTGGCGGCACAATAAAGTAGTGCCGGTTTTAAAATAATGAAGTGGAGTGAAGTCAACCTGCTGCTGGGCTCAGCACGTCGATATAAACCTATATAAATGTTATAAAAATATTCTAAATGTTTATGTACATGTAAGCAACCTTTCATGTAGATTTTTTGCCGGTGGGCATTGACAATTGATGTGGTTGTAAAGGACAGGGGGGCAATAACACTATTTGAGAGACACCATTGTGTAATAAGCATGGAATTACGTTCCTGTGTAAAGAATGATTATTGAATAATTGAATATAAATATGCTTGAAAAAGCTTGGAGTGATCTATTAAGAGTAGAATCCACCTTCCACCTTTCTCCATTTCATTTATCTCTAAACCAACATTAAACATCGACTAATATGCTTAGGTGACGCAGTGCTTTTCTTATTATTTAGGCATAAATATTAGGCTACATAAAGTAATTGCTTTATAACTCTGGAGAGATTTTTAACAAACTTAACGTGGGATTCGGTGCATTTAAACGCATTGGATTTAACCACAGAGAAGTTTGCGTATCAATGACGAAACATTGTAGCCACGTTATCCCTCCGCGGTTCGCTGGCGGAAAGGTGTTCCGGTCTAGTCACAGTGAGTGAGAAAGGAAAAGAGGGAAAGAGGGGGAGGTCAGAGGTATTCACTTATCTGGGGGGAAAGAAAGAAACTAAGTTGTTTGAAAGCGTTACAATACAATCAACGGAATGGGACTTATTTTTACTACTTCGGGTGTAGTTAGTAAGTAACTGTTTGGGAAAGCAGTCAGTGGAGTGAAGTGTAGCCTGGTCTAAACTGCAGCATGCTTTCAAACGCTTTTTTCACCAGACGAATTTTGCTTTTTGCATTTTTTTAGAAGTTCTTGATTTTTTTTAAAACGGGGAATGAGTTTGTGCAATAGCCCATCGCATTCCCCAAACATCGCATGCATGCTGTAAAAGCCCATGTCTTTTCTTTGTAGTACGGCTTTTTTTACAATGTTATTTGTCTTTGAAGATCTCGTTTGCCTCCTGGAAAGAAAGGGGAACTAGCGGATTTGGGTGAGCAACAACAGTATTAACAGAAGGACATCATATTATTAATAAATCTACTTCACACTGGACCACACGAGCCCTGGGACTGGACTGAAGAGCTAAGTATTGCCCTCTGGAAAGAAAAGAAAAATCAAGCGGAAAGAATAACTAAGTAACTAACACACTGGTGGACTATCTACATTCAACTCAAAACTCAAAACTACTTTATCAAGGTGGAAATAGACTATATAACGTCGAAGAAGAAGAAGTAAGAGAAGTTGATTCTTGAGAAATCTCACTCCAAACTTTTGGTGAAACTTGGCAGCCCTGGGGATACGTTGAATATCAGTAAAAAAGAAACAATATCTGAAACCGCTAGACATCCCATCCTCTGATGGACCGTTGTTCATCCACCCGGGAGAGATGCAGGTGCTGGGCCACCTAGTCTCACACCAGACCCTCTGCAACCACCACAGATCTAACTTCATGAAAGTGTCCTGAACATTACACATTACACATTTCTGTATTTATATCCTGTTTTGTTGGACTACTAAAAGAAGAAGTCCTTAACTCAATGGATTTCCATGCATCTCTCCCTGCTACCTGTCTGCGTGGAGTTTCCACTTCCACAGCAAAGACAATGTGACTCAGAGAGGTGTTGTCCCAACATGATTGAACCGTCATGTAATCCCCCTGAAATGTCTTAAACTGTCTTATTTATCGTCTGTGTTTTTGTATTTATTGTGTACATAATAATACATAGGGCCTGTTAGTATCTCAGTTCTGGTTGACTGTTTTGTGATGTGAGAGGGTTGTAGGTCTTATTTTGTTTGCCTTGGTCTTTACGTTGACTGTGGTTGCTGTTCATTTCAACTACTGTAGTTTTTTTTTTAACTGTATGTAGGTGTAGCTTAAGCATTTCTACATACTTTCACTCAAACACTGTATTTATGATTTTTGAGTATACTTTAACTTAATGTAGTGGTTCCCCTCTAACATCATTTCAAGAAACAGGATTATTTCAGAATAGTCGCCTACAGGTAAATACATAATGGACCGACTTGGAAGTAAGTTATTGGAGAAGTTAAAACTGACTGACTCAGGTAGTGTAAAATTTGCCAGTTCTAAGAAGAAACACGACCTGGTTAACGCCAATAACAGCAACGGCAACAACGGAATCCCTAGCAGTGCTAGTGGTCTTCCGCCGACTCCGAACACTCCGAACTCTGCCTCACCTTCGAGACCTGGCCAGTTCTCTCTCGCCTCCTCAACCTCAAACGAGGCATGTGGGCATTCAAGTGGAAGAGGAGGTGGGAAGGGAGTCGTCAACTCCTCTACTCAACTGCTCTCCCCACCTACCACCTCCTCCACTGCTGGCTGCCCTGTTCAATCTGCTTCTGATTGCGAACAACAACAACAACAACAACAACACACCCCGACGACGCTGGCCCCTCTACGGCGCCGGTCACCCCAACAACGCGCGTCGTGGTACCTGGCGGAAGGCGTCGACATCCAGCTGAGGCGCGAGTCCGGCCTGGGCGGTGAGTGTGACCTCCCCTTCGGCTCCAAGGCCTCCCTCAACCAGCGCCGTTACTCCCTGGAGCTCCAGCAGCTGGTCCGGCGCCAGCAACTCCTCTCCCAGCCCCCGGCCCACTCCGCCGCCCCCCCTCCGTACCCCACGGCCTACGGCTCGGCCCCCCGCCCCGGCATGGCCGAGCCGGCCTACGTGCCAGAGCCCGAACGTCACAAGCGCCTCTCTCTCCAGGAGGCGCTCTTCTACAAGCGGCTGAGCACCGGCGGGGAGCTGTGGGAGAGCACCAGGCCCGCCTCGCTATCCCACCCGTCGCCGCACAGGCCCACCGGCGAGATGGGGGGTGTAGGAGGAGGAGGAGGTGTCGGAGGGAGCTTCTTCTTCCCGCCGGGCCCGGCGCTGAGCCCCTGCTCCTCGTTCAGCCTGCAGGAGTCGGTGCTGGTCAGCCCGCGGTCCAGCTTCGCCTCCAGCACAGCCAGCGGCGGCGGAGGAGGAGGGAGCCCGATGGGGAGCCGCTGCAGCAGCAACCGCACCAGCGGGATCAGCCTGGGCTACGACACACGCCACACTCCGCAGCAGTTCTGCTCCCTACAGACGGGGGGTGGCTCCACTACTGGACAAGGCTATATGCTAGCGGGCAGGGCTGGGGTCGCCTCGGCCGAGGGCTGGAGGGACTACCTGGACGGGGTGCCCCCGCACGGAGCCCACGATAGCCGTCACTCCTACCCGCCTGCGGTGGGCAGCCCGGCCGCCGCATGCTACCGGGCTGGGCCTGAGTGGTGGGATCATGGGGAGCAGCGAGCTGTAGCCCGGGGGGGAGAGGAGGGGAGTGTCGCGGGGGAGAGGGCGCGGTACTCGGACCTACCGGGGACCCGTTACCAGGAGGAGCTGACGCGCCTGCTGCTGAGGGACGCCATGCTGGAAGGGGAGGGGCTACTAGGAGGCCTGATGCTCAAAGAGCAGAGCGCTACTCCGATCAAAGCCCTCGCCAAGCCGGCGACGCTGCACCCCGCCTCGGCCGGTGGACCAATCAAAGCCCAGGAGGAGACCGGAGGACCGGGAGGGAGAGAGGGGTCGGAAAATCGCCAGGAGTTCTTTGGTGAGATTATTATCAACATCTTCATCTTCACTATCATCCTCATCATCACTGTTCACTTTTACATCTTTGTTCACAGCATTTTCGTTATGAATGGACTAGATGGGTGAATAGGTAGATTGATAGGCGAACCCTGAAACTCAAATCAACTCTTAGCCCCTTCCCCCCCTAGACGCTAGTGTAGATTGGATACAGTATAAGCAAGATGGCGAAAACAAAAGTGCATAATAGGGTAGAGAGACAAGGGGTCGATTTGAGATTGGGCGAGACCAAATGATAGATGAAAGGGTGGAAGGATGATGCTTTTCAGGACCTGCTGGGACTTGTGTGGCCCTACCACACATGTAAAGAGAAGGAAAAACATTGGCCTTCCGAAACCTATCCAGACAAGTAGAGCTGTTTGGTTGGGCACCTACGAGTGAAAGGAAAACAGAGAGATAGGCAAAAAGAGAGGAGGAATTATCATAGCTGACACGCTGGAATGCAGACATAAAAGTGTGCTAGTCATTCAGCCAGAACTGAGCGCTCCGGTGAAATACACACACTTGTGTGCTATAGGTCCTATTTGGCTACAGACGGTTAACTATTTTATTTTATTTTATTAGGATCCCCGTTAACTACTCTTCCTGGGGCCATACAAACCATACACAAAAATAAACCATCAACACTCAACAACAACAAATTAGAACAATTAAATGAGGATAAAAAAAGTCAGCAATGTGAACGGTCTTACTATGAGGGAATAATGGAGCACAACTACACACAGACACACACAGACACACAAAGTGAACTGCAAAGCTCAGCTGCAATGTTCAGACTTCAGACACAAATTACATGTTACATATAAACATAGCTCTGGCTGGGCTGTGTTGGTATGAGTCAGAAGTAGGTGCGTGTGCGATTCTGTGGCAGGGGTGGTTATGTGTGTGTGTGTGTGTGTGTGTGTGTGTGTGTGTGTGTGTGTGTTCAGAATGACTCCAGGCCATAATATGCAGTGTCTCTGGGCATGAGTCATGCGTGTGCTGGTGTGTGTTACCCTGCCCTGGCGTGTGCAGGGGCGGTGTGCTGTAGCCTGTTTTTCAGCTCAGGTATTTGCGCCCTCGGGGTATATACACTACTGTACACCTCTCAGTTATCAGCTAGAGCAGCCGAGCTTAAGACCTGTCAACAGAGGCACTGTAGCATAGACTCCACAAGTATGAATGAGTGAATTCTCAGTTGTTGACACAGTGTTGGATTCAAAGGCGAATTTCTCAATTGTTAGGAACACACAACTACTCCTCGTGTCCTCCACTTTGCGTCCTACTGAAAACACATTGAAGGAAAAGATCTAGGGGGGGTTCCTCACCCTGACATACTCTCCCTGACATGTCTTTTGAGGACGAAGCTAATGGAGGACGCGAGGAGGAGTCGTGCTCCTAACAATTGAGAAAAGGCTAAAGTGTTGTTCTCTTAGCTTACATGTCTTGTAAGTGCGTGCAGTTAGGTAGATCCTATCTTGACTAATCGTGAGCTTAGAATGATAAGGTTCTTCTATCTCCGTTTAGGGCAGTTCAGAGATATTGAGCGTCAAAGTTTTTACATTCCATTATGTTTTGTGAGATGGAACCTTTGTATTTTATGAATTACTAACTCAAAAATGTCAACATTTAAAAAAATAACACCACACAGGCATTAATGAACACCTAATGGATCAGATTATGTAAAAAAAACTCAATTTTGACAAACATTCTAACGTCATGTCGTCATGTCATGCTTGTTGTCCGTTGTGTCGTAGGTCCCTGTGTGAAGTGTGGTAAAGGGGTGTATGGAGCGGACAACGCTTGCCAGGCTCTGGACAGCCTGTATCACACCCGCTGCTTCACCTGCGTGTCCTGTGGTGAGTTGGTGTTTGTTCATAATCCTGGTGGCTAGTGAACTGTGACATTTGAGCATTGTGACATCATCTTAACTGCTCCTCCTGAGACATCTTCTGCCCCTCACCACTACGTCTCCTAAAGACACCCGCTTTCCCCTCTACTGTGTCCCTAAGAACTTCTATTGCCCCCCTTGTACTGTTTCTCAGTTTCTCCAGAAAAAAAAAAAGTGGCCCCGGGTCCGAGCTATCAGTGGCCCCGGGCCCGAGCTAGATTACTCTTCCTGCAACGAATGGTGGATTGCTGATTCACATGCTTAGTATTCAAATGTATTGATTGTAAGTCGCTTTGGAATAAGGCGTCTGCTAAATGCCAAAAATGTAAATATTTGAATGGCTCAAATCATAGCTGATATGAACTGCTGCAAACTGCAAAGCACCCCAAGGTGACCATCACATCACAATATGCCCATTTTAGAATAATAAGCCCTGCTGTTGTTGAAATGTTTATGATCCTTCCGCTCTCACGAACACGATAATAGTCGATCCATTACTTTCTAGCGATATAATGACAGTACACAGGGTATCATACACAGGTAACATCCGGTTGTTAAGTCGTGACGTGTTTCCGGGTCCAAAGTTGGCTGAGGCGCTCTCTTCGAAATGCCTCAGTAATAATAATAATTAATTATATTTATATAGCGCTTTTCCGAGGCTCAAATACCCTGACAATATGGGGAAAACGGGAAAGTGCTGTGTCCCTTGTTGTATGAATAGATCCGAGTCTAAAAAACTATTAAACTGTCATTCTACCGCTGTCGTACACTGGTATTCTGGTGCGGAGAATTTCTGGTTTGGACCCGGAAATTGCATTACGTCACGTTTGACGTCAGACTTAACAACCGGATAGACACGGCTGTTCTAGTGCCAACTGTCACTTAGATCCAACTGTCACTTTCAAATTAACCTCAAGATTCCTGTATATACCCTGAGTGAGTACAGTATGCAATCAGAGCCAAGGGAACAGCCGGGGTCAGCCTGGCCTCCGAGTGTCTGTCTGTCTGTCTGTCTGCTGTCATTCATGTTTTTGTCTCTTTTTGTCTCGTCTCAGGGCGCACCCTCCGAAACAAGGACTTCTACAACGTCAGCGGCTCTGTGTACTGTAAAGAGGATTACATGGTAAGAGGAGGTCAAGGCCATAAAGACATATTTGGTTCTCTCTCAGTGGTCCTCAACCCTGGTACCTTGAGAGCTCGTGACGTTAGAATTTTAAGGTTCTAGGATCTCCATTTTTGTCAAAATTGAGTTTTTCTACATAATCTGATCCATTAGGTGTTTATTAATGCCTGTGTGGTGTTATTTTTAAAATGTTGATTTTTTTTTGTTAGTAATTAACAAAACGGAGATAGAACGGAGATAGAACCTTATCATTCTAAACGGAGATAGAACCTTATCATTCTAAACGGAGATAGAACCTTAGAATTCTAAACGGAGATAGAACCTTATCATTCTAAACGGAGATAGAACCTCATCATTCCAAGCTCACGAGCTGTCGTACTGCAGGCGTTTGTCTACCCAGCTCCCATAACCCTGACAAACCTATAACATAGTTTTCTCTGATGCGCTTGTCAGTTCTCAGGCTTCCAGGCCGCCGCGGAGAAGTGCAGTGTGTGTGGCCACCTTATCCTGGAACAGGTGAATGTTTTGTGTGTTTGTACGTCTTTCATGAGTTTCAGCATGAAGCCCTAAAGAAAATAGACATGTGTGCATGAGATCTTCACGTGTGTGTGTGTGTGTGTGTGTGTGGTGTGTGTGTGTGTGTGTGTGTGTGTGTGTGTGCGTGTGCGTGTGCGTGTGTGTTTTTCAGATCCTACAAGCTGTCGGAAACTCTTACCACCCAGGCTGTTTCCGCTGCGTGGTGTGCTCCAAAGCCCTGGACGGCGTGCCGTTCACCGTGGACCACCAGGGCCACATCTACTGCGTCTCTGACTACAACAGGTGGGCGTCTTCAGAAGGCAACACTGTGGCTGTGGTCTATATGTTACGGTACATGTGGGAATACTAGGGTTAGGTGCTAGGGTGTTAGGGTTAGGTGCTAGGGTGTTAGGGTTAGGTGTACCATGTACCAAGTCACCCTAGCACCTAACCCTAACCCTAGTTTTCCCACATGTACCGTATTCCCACATGTACCGTAACATATATACTCCACATGGCCCACAGACCTGGGGACTAAATACTATTTGACTTGATACCCAGCAAACATCTACCGTATTTTCCGGAGTATAAGTCGCATCAGCAAAAAAATGCGACATTAAAAGGAAAAAAACATATATAAGTCGCACTGGACTATAAGTCGCATTTATTTAGAAATATATTTCACAAAATCCAAGACCAAGAACAGACATTTAATCTGGAAAGGCAAGTTTATTCAACTACACAATAGCACACAGAACAACAGGCTGAATAGAAGTCCGGTATGTTAACGTAACACATTAACAGTTATTCAGCAAAACAATAGCATAAAGAACATACCTGGGAGGCTGAATAGGCTAAATTAACATTACAAGCCAGCGAGTCCAACAAGCAAGTTACCAGTAAGCAAGTTCACCAAGCTACCGTTTGCTTAGCTTCAACAAGCTAATGTTTTAGATAACTTCTTCAGGGGAATAGGAGCAGCATATAGTTGTCACAAGCCCAGAGCGGCCCAGAGCGCCCTCTGTCGGCTGTAGACGGTAATGTTTACTCCTTGGTTCATGTCAGTCAGTATGAAATTCTCTATATATATATAATATATTGATATATAAGTCGCACCTGACTATAAGCCAAACTATGAAAAAAGCGCGACTTATAGTCCGGAAAATACGGTAATAACCGAGTTGTGATGAGGTTGGATGGTTTCAGTAGTAGTAGTTTGTATAAGTCTGTAAGTGGGCTACATATTAAATATAATAATTATATATAAAATACATATTTTGTTAGTGTATAAATGTGCTCTGTGCTCGTGTCTTCCTGCAGAACCTTTGCGCCAAAATGTGCTGCTTGTTTACAACCCATCTTACCTGCTGAGGTGAGCGCGTCTCCTTCTGGTTCCCTGGACGAGTGTGTGTGTGTGTGTGTGTGTGTGTGCGTGCGTGTGCGTGTGCGTGTGTGTGTGTGTGCGTGTGTGTGTCTGTGTGTGAGTGTGTGTGTGTGTGTGTGTGTGTGTGCGTGTGTGTGTTTACAACCCATCTTACCTGCTGAGGTGAGCGCGTCTCCTTCTGGTTCCCTGGACGAGTGTGTGTGTGTGTGTGTGTGTGTGTGCGTGCGTGTGCGTGTGCGTGTGTGTGTGTGTGCGTGTGTGTGTCTGTGTGTGAGTGTGAGTGTGTGTGTGTGTGTGTGTGTGTGCGTGTGTGCGTGTGTGCGTGTGTGCGTGTGTGCGTGCGTGCGTGCGTGCGTGCGTGCGTGCGTGCGTGCGTGTGTGTGCGTGCGCGTGTGCGTCTGTGTTTTTGATTGTGGTATGAATCTGATGCTCTATTATGGTAATGCCCTAATCTCTGTGTCGCTGTTGTTTTGTGTTCCAGGGCAGCGAGGAGATACTCAGGGTGGTGTCTATGAACAAAGACTATCACTTTGAGTGTTACCACTGCGAGGTTAGTATGGCGTCATTTTATAACATTTTGCTGTTTCGTGATGTGCTCAATCTTGTTCTGGATGTCCTTCATCATCATTGGTCTAATCCTGGCTGGTTCCATTGGCTCAGGAGATTGGATCATGATGCATCGGGATTATGGGTTTGATTGTATATATGTTACGGTACATGAGGGTTAGGTGCTAGGGTGCTACGGTTAGGGTTAGGATTAGGGGTAGGGGTAGGGTTAAGGTTAGGGTTAGACCATGTAGAGCATGTACCAAGTCGACGTAGCACCTAACCCTAACCCTCCCACATGTACCGTATTCCCACATGTACCGTAACATAATGTGTGGTGGCCTGGGAAAACCCTTCACATGGTGGCATTTTGACATTTTCATTTTTTAATATTTCCATAAATTAGAAGTTCTCAGCTATTCATAACTGGTTGAATGACTGAGATAGCCCTTTATTTTAAAAAGTTATGAGCATGTATCATGTCAAAAAAAGTGAAAGGTCAGAAATGCTGCCCCCGACCCCTTTCTCCTCCGGGTCGGGGGAGGAGCCTATGCAGATCGGCCGGTCTCGTTTGTCTGCTTGTGATGCGGTGTTGGTCTGCTCGCCTCGTCGGTATGCGAGGGACATATCCATTTGGGTGTCTTCTAGTTAAGATTTTATTACTTTATGCTTATTGTGAGCATCAGTAAACTGGCAATAACACAGGTGGAAGTATCGTCTCTCCTTTCGCTCATGTGTGCGTGCGTTGCTTAACTGAGAATGAGACACGTTCAACGTGACGTTGTTTTGCTAGCAAACTACCCACCACAAAAACATAAAAATAAGTACTTTCTCTTTTGTTTTCTTAAAATGTTTATTCACCATAATGTAGTATGGAGTTCAAAGTACTAGAATACCACATAATATCAAAATCGCCGAAATAGGACATTTCCATCTATTTTTGCTCTTTGCCACAAACGAACGCCAGCGACATCCGACGGGTTTTCCCAGGCCACCACACATATATATGGCACACAAATACTGTTAATTGTTAACTGCTTTGGTAAAAGTGTCTGCTCCGTCCATGACTATGATGTGATCACCAACACTGAGATGTTCTTCCTGTCCTCTAGGAGTGTGGGAAGCAGCTGTCTGACAAGCCAGGGTCTCAGTGCTTCCCTCTGGACTCGCATCTTCTCTGCCATTCCTGTCACATGACCAGAGCGTGCACTCATAACATTCCCCCTCACAATGTACACTGAGAACTCTATGCAGCTACATACATTACTGTACAAATTCCCCTCTTTCTCTAATACACACATACATACACCCAGGTCAATCAGGGTAGATTTTCTCTCCTGTTCCCTTTTTTTTTTCTATGGATGAAAAAACTCAATACTCAATAACGCTGAAAACTCTACTGAATAGAATATTAACTGGCCCGGTTGGTTCGGAGTTCTGACACAGCAGCACCCATGATGTCTTAGATCAATCAAACCCCTTCACTCCTTCACTTGACCTGGTGCTTAAAAGAAAAGAGTCCTGCTGTTGGAAGATCACTGTATTGTAATTCTCAGAGGGATGTGGAAAGAAAGATGAATACACCAAACTACTGCTTTTACCCCCCATGTCTGTTTTGCTATATAAGAACAAGGGATTTGCTTAACTGTTTTGTTGTATTTAATATCACTAGCAAACAATTTGCACTTAAAAAAATTGGACTTGTTTACCATATGAGATTTGTAAGTGTTTCTGTAAAAGTAAGAAAGAAAACATTCCTGTATCTGTTGTAATTAATAAATATTTTCCTTTTGTGTGTTCTTCAACTTCTGAGGTGGCTTTTTTTTTTTTACCCTGCTGCAGTTCCAATCTGTGACCACAAGATGGCGCCTATGAGCCGACAATGCAGGATATCACAATGCCATGCACCCTAAACTACAGATTGTTTTTTGCGTTTCACCTTTTTTAGCCTCTACTCTTTCACTCTGGATTTGGCACCAAATATAATATGGCAGACCAAAGTATAATAATACATATTGGAGATGGTGTTTTTACCACCATAAACTGAATTGAATACAGCTTGGCTTAAGATAATACCACTGGGACAACTTTGACATAACAGAATGTTTCATGTTTGGGACCTGGATACCTAGGCATTAGAATACGTGACAGCAAAATGGCGTGCATTCTTTTTCATACCTTGCATGAGCTATTGAAGATGTAACTTTCTACGACAGTCCATTCGACAAACTTTTTCGGAAAAAAAAGCTACTTGCCACAGCTACTTATTTAGTAATTTACTTGTATTCAACTTTAATGAGCAACCACTTTACCATTCATTAAAACACCCATACAAAAACAAATACAATTTACCTTTAAATTTATTTTTGTATGTTTTTGTACATTCAGCACTTACAGGAGGAAAAAAAACACAACCAAATAGCAAATTAGAAAAATCTGTTTCAAACTATGATCATAAAATTAAAAACAATATTAAAAGTAATAATGAATCTTTCTATTCCAGATAAATTCATCCGTTATCTGATTCACTGAGGAAGAAAACTTGCATGATTGGGGGGGATGGGGGTCAGGGGGGGTCACTGAAACCAGTGTAGGGAAGACAGCAAGGTCAGATTCAGATGGTGTTCTAGAATTAATTAATTAATTTAGCCATTTAGCAGACGCTTTTATCCAAAGCGACTTACAATTACGAATTACAGGGACATTCCCCCTGGAGTAACTGAGGGCTAAGTGCCTTACCCAAGGGCACACTAGTAGTGGTGTGGCTTCAGGCGGGATTTGAACTCACAACCTTCCGATCACAAGTCCAACTCACTATCCACTAGACCACCACTACCCATCACAGGTTGGGTGTTCTGGTGTTCTAGAACCCATCACAGAACTCACAGGTTCTCTCCATAGAATTAGAATTCTCTTAAAGCTTCCCCCAAACAAACAACCCACAAAGAACAAAACACATGCCAAGGGTGCGTCACCGAAATCAGCCCCCCTCCCCCCCCGACAACACACAAAAATGTCCCTAACCATCACAAGGCAAAGACAGTTTTCTAGCTTCAAGCATATGCTAACAGTGTAATGACACAGAGGGACCAACCAACTGAAGTAGGGGGGAGGGAGGGAGGGAGGGCACTACGCACACACACTAGAACACACAGAAACCTCCAAGGCTGAAATTTACATGATTCATAAAACTTCAAAGCAGAAAAAGAACCTCCTTCACATGATTACCCTACAAAGGGGCCAGGTTTTTTTTTGTAGAAAAGAACTTCAAAGGATTTGGAATACTAAAAATTGATTCTAGGACATATTTAGAGAAGCCTATTTTAGATTTTAGGTTTATTACAAGGGAGTTGCGGAACTCTGTGCCCACAGAACTTTTGAGGAGACTCCGGTTTCCAAACCACCAGTGAGCGAGCAGCTCGAGGGAGCCAACCTTCCACCCTTAACCACATCTCTGGTGAGACAAAGGAGAATGCACAGGGCTCAGACTAGGCCTCTGCTGGTCTCGCATGTATGAGGACATGAGCAAACACATGGGTGGAGAGGTGGAGAGGAGGGGGCAATGGTTAGAGACATGAGATCGGTGGTGGAGGAGGAGGGAGGAGGAGGAGGAGGAGGAGGGAGGAGGGAGGAGAAGGAGGAGGAGGAGGGAGGAGGAGGAGGAGGAGGAGGAGGGAGGAGGAGGAGGAGGAGGAGGGAGGAGGGAGGAGGAGGAGGAGGGGGAGGAGGAGGAGGAGGAGGAGGGAGGAGGAGGAGGAGGAGAGAGGAGGGAGGAGGAGGAGGAGGGGGAGGGAGGAGGAGGAGGGAGGAGGAGGAGGAGGGAGGAGGAGGAGGAGGGAGGAGGAGGAGGAAGAGGAGGAGGAGGGAGGAGGAAGGTGGTTTACTTCACTAACAACGCTTGAATCAACCCAAAACACTATACATGTTAAGTTAATGTACATATCATGTGTGAGTAAAACAGAAGGATTACAGAGTACAGACATGGAGGAGGGGGGGGCAAGCCAGTGAGGAGCAGACTATGTACCCCCAGACGTGACAGATGTGGTTAAAAGGGAGGGGCACCGGGGCGGGCGTTCTCTCTTTCTACTGCTCCAATTGTGTGCCACATTGCATCATCTCTCGCCCCTTTCTGCTCCTCCTCCCAACCCTCTCTCTCTACGTTAGTTAGCCTGTCCGCTCTCTCTCAGCGGCGTCTGCTGTCTCTAGGGTTGCTACGGCTACGAGAGCGTCTGCCACCCCCACCCCCACCCCCACCCCCGAATCCTCCCGCCGGTCTAGAGTCAGAAGGCCCTCTGGGTCTGAAGCCGCCCTCCTTCCTCTTATCCCCTCCCTCTCTTTCCCTGTCTCTACCCCCCTTCTCTACCCGCTCCCCCCTTTCTCTCTCCCTGGGGTTCCTGTCTCCCTCCGTCTGGCCTCGGTTGGCCCCCCCGGCTGCCACGCCTCCTCCTCCGCCGGTGGCGTTGGCGTTGGCCGTGACGACGACTCCTTCTCCGGCGTTCTCCCGGCTTTTGATCCTCTCCTTCCTCTCCTCCTCGCGCTTCTTGTCCTCCGTCTCCGTCTGTTCTTTCCGCCTCCTCTCTCGCTCCTTCTGTCGGTCGGTGCGCTGCTGCATCCTATGTGACGACTTCAGACAGAAACACAGAAAAACAGATTACATATGAGATGTGTGTGTGTGTGTGTGTGTGTATGCATGTATGTATGTATGTGTGTGTGTGTGTGTATGTATGTATGTATGTATGTGTGTATGTATGTACAGTGGGGCAAAAAAGTATTTAGTCAGCCACCAATTGTGCAAGTTCTCCCACTTAAAAATATGAGAGAGGCCTGTAATTTTCATCATAGGTACACTTCAACTATGAGAGACAAAATGAGAAAACAAAATCCAGAAAATCACATTGTCTGATTTTTAAAGAATTTATTTGCAAATTATGGTGGAAATAAGTATTTGGTCAATAACAAAAGTTCATCTCAATACTTTGTTATATACCCTTTGTTGGCAATGACAGAGGTCAAACGTTTTCTGCAAGTCTTCACAAGGTTTTCACACACT
>NC_137687.1:2880223-2892723 GCF_963989245.1 Nansenia antarctica
CAATAAAGTCTTCTGATTCTGATTCTATAAAAATTAAATTATTATAATTGATTCTATGTGCCTTGGATGTCTTAGTTTTAACACTAGGTGTCGCTAGCATTTTGCAGAACGACTAGCAACCGTTAGTTGCATATAATGTAAGATACAGAAATGCGTACTGTATGTGTGGGACACATCAATAAACTACTGTAATAACAACAGCTAAACTGTTCAGTAGTGTCGTATAGTTATTTAGATTAAAAAACAAACATTCGATGGCACAGTTTGATGGTCTTGTCTTGCAGTGTAACTGGTTGACAACTGCCGCAGAGAATATTGTTTGGCCCACGACTCTCTATATTTTTCTGTATGTGGCCCACAAGCAAAAGAGTTTGTCCATCCCTGCTCTAGATACTGTTTTTACTTCATTTTAGTTGACATAGGACAGTGCACATTGATCAATGTCATTATATTAACCTTACCATTGTTTTTTAACATGGATGTATTACCTTTCTTAGTGTCAGCGTCGTCAGGAGAGTGGATCTCAATGACGTCCTCTGAGGAGCTCTTCTTCCTCTTCTCTTTGTGTGTCCTCTCTCTCTCACGCTCTGGTTTCTTCTCCTCCTCCTCCTCCTCGTCCTCCCGCTCTCTCTGTCCATTCTCCTGGCTTTCACCAGAGACCACCTGCGAGGGTTGGGATGGAGGGAGGAAAAGGCAACGATAAATAAACAGTTCATATCAGTACACATAGAAACAACGGTTTCTGAACGCCTTTAACATACAGTTAGTTCCGGGAAATATTTGGACAGTGACACAATTTCCATACTTTTGGCTCTGTATATCCTGTTATCTATAATCAAGAGACCTTGACGCCTGGGGAATAATCAACTGATGTTCATGTATTCTGCAAATGATGTAACTGCCTCCCTCCCAACCCTGCCTCCCCACCCACCTGTGTGACGGTGCGTCTGATCTTCAGTCCTTTGTCCAGGCCCTGGTCCTCCCTGGCGTCCCTAGCGGGGGGCTCCTCGTCCCCAGAGAGGTGCACGTCGTCTGGGTGCAGCTCCACCACCGCCTCCTGGCTGGGCTTGATGTCTGGGATGAGAGACTGGAGAGGAGGAGAGGAGAGGACAGGAAGGGGATGAGAGGACAGGAGAGGAACGGGACACGGGCACAGAGAGAAAGAGAAGGGAAGTAGGTCTTGTCATGCATTCTGATTCATTAACGTGACAAATTGTGTCTGCTTCAACAGTGGGAGACGGTGAGTGTGTTTACGATCAGTGAGTCAATGATCTGCCAATGCGTGTGCATGTGTCTTTAAGACTTGGACAGTCTCTCTCAGTTTTTCGAGGTCTTGTAGTATATTTTACTTAAACACACACATGCATGGACTGTATTACTTAGGGTTAGGCCTTTTAGCTATGAAAGAATGCTGACAAAGGGGTGTTTTATGACATCCTTGTTTTATGACATGACACATCCTTTTGTCTTAGAGACATATGTTTTTGCCTCAGGAAGTGACTGTCCTTATATGGGCATTTTAGGACGACTTCCTGTGAATCTGCCCTGACCTTTAACCTGGAATAACATTAGGCCAGAGTGACATCATATGTGAGTGCCCCCTCTTTCACACCTTGATCATCCATACAGTACGTGTGATAGGCCAGTATTTGAAACTGTATTTACATATTGTTGTTGATAAATACTGAGTGAGCGAAGGGCTCATTCTCTCTGATCACCACAACTCTTCTCATGATTCCAGCCCCCCCAGCAGCAGCTGTCTTTTGTAAACTGTACTTTGGTTTAAATAAATACAGGGTATATACAGGAATGTTGAGGTTAATTTGAAAGTGACAGTTGGATCTAAGTGACAGTTGACACTAGAACTAGGGCTGGGTTCAAAAAATCGATTTCCCGATTCTGAATCGATCTTCATTAAATGAGCGATTATCGATTCATAAATCCCGAGATCGATCTTTCATATTTTTTTTTTTGCTTGCAGCTTCAACCTGCAACGAGATCTCGTGGCCAGATCTCGCGCTACAAGAATTTATCATATCTCACGCAACGTGAGGTCTCAACACTAAAATCTAAAAACATGGCGATGGCAGGGACACTCAAGTCACCACCAGGCTTAAAGTCAGATGTCTGGGTGCATTTTGGATTTTAAAAATGTGACGATAGAGATGAGCTGGACAAAAGCAAAGTCATATGTAAATAAAAAGTACATTCATGTAACTGCTTTGGAGTCAATTCATTGATATGTTTAACAATGCTACATGTTATAGGGTTCCTTGAACCATTTATAGCATTAGTTCGGAGAATCTCTTTCATATTCAAGCAAAAAAATTATATTGTAACTAGATCGAATCGGAATCGAATCGAATCGGGAGCTGTGAATCGGAACGAATCGTTTTGGGAAATCAGTGGCGATACCCAGCCCTAACTAGAACAGCCGTGTCTATGTTACCTAATAGTCTTGAAACTCAGAAGTATATTCGTGATCCATTTCCAGCAAGTTACTTAAGAAGATCCTACAGTCTGATATGTAAGGGTTAGTGCGTTCAGCACTTTCAAAGAGGTGGTGGTCCAACAAGTGTGTCCCCCCCAGTGCTGTTGGCGAGTAGGTGGAGGTGGTGAGACTGTTTGTGTGTATGTCAGCCTGGGTCCAGTACCTTCAGTGAGTCTGTAGTGATGCTGATGGAGGGCTTCTTGGCAGTGACCGCCGTGCTGGAGCCCCACCTCCTCTTCCTCCCGGCAGCGCCTCCTCCTCCCTCTGCCTCCCCTGCGCCTCCCTCCGCACTGCCTGGTGAGGTCTTGCTGCCTGCTGAGTGGAAACCAAGCATGTTAGGATCAGGGAGGTGATTGGAATAAACCACGGTGTTAACATGAGGGGAAGAGAAAGGCATCGTGTTTTTTTTATGTGTGTGTGTGTCGAAGGACGTGACCTTCTGGAGGTCAGAAAATCTCAAATTGTGGACGAACGAAATCTCACATGGCAGAGTTCAACACATACACGTGCGCACACAAAACATTGCCGATCGAAGATTTTACACCAAAACGTTCGTAGCGGGAAGAGTAATCCAGCTCAGGCCCGGGGCCATTGATAGAAGGACCGCAACTGGTATACTCACTGGTTAAGGAGATCTTGCGGGCTGTGAAAGCCTTAGGCGTGGCGCTCTGGAACGAGAGAGGACAAAGATACCCCAGGGGTGTGGGGAGAGGTGAGACAAGAGACAGACAATAGGCAAACAGAGGAGGGAGAGAGAGAAAGAGATATAGGTGGGGGGGGGGGGTAGCTAGAAAGAGAGAGAGAAAACAGGCTCCAATCTAACCACATATGGGGAAGGGGGGGTGGGGTGGGAGACACTGGATCAATAACAGAGAGAGACTCCAGAAGCGTTTGTCCTCCACCTCTGCTCAAAGTCACTGTTTCTAAATCATAGGTAGAAGAAGTCCTAGTAGTTTGTTGGTGTTCGTTGTGTCGAAGGGGAAAGCAAGCAGAGCTAAGGACATCAGCTACATTAAGGGCCCCGGCAGCCAGGTCTGTGTGAGACTGACACAAAGCCATTGTATTAATGCATTTCATAGCTTGGCCCCTGGGGCCGTAACGAGAGGCAGCCATTTAAGGCTGCTAGAGAAACAGAACACCCTGGGGCTGATCATTAAATCTGACTAGCTAGAGTGCCTTTTCCTGTGGGTTAGCGTAGCGAGCAGGAGTGGTCTAGTTAGTATTATAGTATCTTGGAGTGTTTTGATTATGTGTAGGCCTACATTCTCTCTCTTATGTTGTCTTTTATGTTGGTCCATGGGCTTAGGTTAGGTGAATGGTAGGTGTTTATGTATTCAAGACAACAAAGTAAGTCAGTAAGACTGGGAGTTGTTTTGTGTTGTGAGTGTTTCAATGAAACAGGTGGAGGGTTGAGCGCTGGAGTCCTTGTCTGTTACGCCAGGTTACTGACTGACGATACTGCAGTTTGAATTCATACTAAAGGGCTAGACGTCTGCTTGGAAACACATGCAGAATCTTCTTTTTTTTAATCGATTTTTTGTTATCATTTAGCATTATCAGCTTTTAGGATATCAAATTAAAACTGCAGTAATCAAGACAGTTATATGCAAAGTTTACACAAAGCAAAAATGAAGTCAATCCTCCTGTTCTTGAAGTAGCTTACGTTCTGAGACAAAACATTAACTGACATCTCTTAACTGACAGTTATTCAGAAAAAAAAACAAGTACACCTCAAATTAGAGAAGAATGACAAGTCATTTCCTGGTACCATTGACACCTGATATCCTCACTTGGCTTGGCTATGGCCCAACCGCACGGCAGTGTGTACTGTATCTAGGCAACAAGGGTCCAATCAGAGATGGCAGTAGGAGTGAGGGCGGGGCTCGATTTGAGTGTGCTTGCTGATTAGCCGGTAGACAGGAACTGATCTGAGCTTTGGAACCTCTCTTGAGGGGGGGGTGAGGAGGAGAGGACTGTTCTTTACTGAATGGTGCTTTAAAGTGTAAGTTCTTCTTCTTTCTTTGGGCCAGGCAAAAGCATAGGTAGTCAAACAATGGAATTTCGTTGGGAAGTATCAACTCCCGCGAGTCCCAAATCTGATCCTCAGCGTTGATGACAGAATGGGACGCAGGCATGAGCCTGAGAAGTTGAAAGGGGAAATGTCTGAATAGTCTCTTATGATGTCATAATGAACTGTCCAATGAGACCACAGCTTGACGTTATTTGTGGCCTGGTTTGTGATTGGTTCTTTGAAATACTGACAGGAAACCAAAAGGGATGGGATAAAAGTCTCTTATAGATGTCTGGATGATGACAGAATCGGTCAGGATGTATGAACACAGGGGGGTAATGGAGGCTTGGTTGCAGGCAGGGGAACAGTTCAAATCCATTAGGTGGCGATAGTTTCCACGGGAACAACAGGATGAGAGCCATTTCACTAATGCCACATTGACAGCAGTGTTATCCATGTTCAGGAAAGTCTCTGGTGCAGGCTGGGCTGGTGGGTGAACTAAGGCAGACAGACAGATGACCTCTGACCTTGAAAACAAACCGGCCAATAGCAGCATTCCAAATCCTGATAACAGCAGCAGCAGCAAAGACAGATCCATCTTTAACTGTGTTCCCAGGGGAAAATTAGGCTACTTTTCTTTGCAAATCTACAAATCAATGAGGAAAAAGTGTATAGTCCCAAAAACAAAACAAGTCCATTTCAATATTCCACTTAGGTGTCAATGTCAAAGACACCGTGAGTGACAGTAGTATTCAGAGGAAGTCAGTGTACTTAGTGTCCTTTCAGATCCTCAGGTCCAGGTAATAACAGCAAGGGGCCTCATCAGTGATGGCCCAGTTCATTCAAGTCCATGATGAGACAGGCAGAGCATCTGTCTGGTTATACTCCTCTTTACCAGCAGGGGGCAGCCTGGCAGGAGACGCAGGGGGAAAACACAGCAGCAGTGACGACAAGTCTTGTCTGTGACAAGTCCTCTTTTTGGGTCAGAGAGCTTGTGGGTCTTGTGGGTTTGGCAGAAACAGGCTCCCTCTCTCTCAGGTGGGATGAGGCGGGGAGGGACTGGGGGGGAAACCTAGCAGCTTAGCTCCCCCACAAGACAGCAGGCCAGGAGGGCAGGCAGACAGACAACGCTGCCTCCTTCCTGACCTGCTTGGAGTCTCCATCTCCAATCCAGCTGATGGGGCTTCCCTCCCCCAGGGCAACGGGGGGTTGCTGGTCTGATGTGTTCTTGCTGTCTCAGTGGCGGACGGAGGGTAAGGAGAGGGACGGAGGGGGGGGGGCCTTGCAGACTCAGGCTCTGGATTAACTCCGTAAGTGCGGTGGGTGGTGGGTGGGGTGCAGAAGACTCTGGGGCCTAGTCGGGGCCTAGTTCAGGTACCACGGAGGCGCTGGGGCATAGCGGGACAGGTGATGTAGGAGGAGGAGGAGGAGGAGTAGTGGTGGAGGAGGTGGTAGTAGTAGTAGTAGTACGCAGGTACCATTAGGGGCAATGGAAGAGGCATGGGCACCTTCGTAACAAAGCAATCAATGGGGTTTTAAACAGCAGCAGTCATACCAAAAAGATAAGGTAGATAACGAGTTTATGGGAATATGAGAGAGAGAGGATAAGACAGAAAGCCAGGACAGAGAGAGAGAGAGAGAGAGAGAGAGATAGAGAGAGAGAGATAGATAAAGATAGAGAGAGAGAGATAGAGAGAGAGAGCGAGAGAGAGAGAAAGAGAGACACTCAGTAGAGGGAGGGACATGGGAGGGGGGGAGGGATAGAGAGAAAGAGAGACGCAGTAGAGGGAGGGGGGGATAGAGAGAAAGAGACACTCAGTAGAGGGAGGGGGGGAGAGAGAGAGAGATACACAGATAGGGAGTACAGAAATAAGGAAAAGAAAACAAGTAGAGAAAAGGAGAGAGTCCTGATGAGTCTCTCCTCACACACTCTGTCAAGGTCTATTACTCATGCACACTCTTGGGACACACAAGGACACACAGGGACACACACACAGACAGACACACAGGGACACACACACACACACACACACACACACACACACACGACAGACACACACCATTTAAAAAAAATAAAAAAGGCTTTCTCCAGAAAATACTAATTGCATTTATCAAATAAAAATATGTTTACGTAAATCTTCACGGTGGAACTTAAATTGAATTCATGGTCTGAGCTTCGTTTAGATTAGTGTCTGATTAGTGTCAAGTTAGGACATTTGCTCAGTATGTATGGATGCAGAAGTAGGGCAAAGTACATGTGAATTTCGATATATTTGGAACATGTTTGGTAACTTGGGAGTATGTCATGATATTAGAAATTAAATGTGTCTGTACAAGTGCTTAACAGACTCACTCGTTCAATCTATACTGCAGTATAGTCCGTTTTAACCTTAGTGGGGAGCTACTTAGCTTCTGAAAATGCTAAGCATGCAAGCACACGTTTGAGCATTACACAAACACACACACAGACACACAGACACACACACACACACACACACACACACACAGACACACAGAAAGACACACAGACAGACACACGCACACACACACACAGACGAGGAGCATGCAGCCCGCCCTTCCGATGTTCATGTCTCATTTCAAACACCATTTCCGTCCCACCTGCAGTCTAGTCATTAAGATAAGAGCTACTACGGAACCCCTCTAGGGACAGGATAACGCATGCATGCTTGTCTATGTGCCAGTTCAGGGATATCTATAAACAGTTAGCTAGCTGTATCACAGTCAGTTAAGGGCTAGTTCATTCTTGCTTTAAGACACCCTCCCCATCCAAAACCAACCCTTAAGGCCAATGCACACGGCGTGCGATGTTGTCGCACGACAACATCCGATTCTCAATTCACACCACTGAAGTGTGTGGGAGTGAATGGAGAATCGAATGTTGTTGTGCGACAAAATTGCACGCCGTGTGCATTGGCCTTTAGTCTTTACTTCCTATGCAGTTGATGCAGTAGGATCCGATCGATAGGTATAAGCGTAAATGTAAAAATTCCACCTTCCAAAATGATCAGAGGGCAAAGAGCCCTATTCCCATATTGCTAAGATCAGATCCTCTCTTATCTCCACATGTGCCTAGGGGGGGACCGAGGACCCAGACGACGACGACGACACCCTGTCCAAATTCTTACCTCCTCCAAGCGGGCCTCGTTGTTCTCCGGGTCGCCCTGGGAGCCCGGCGGGGCCTCAGAGTCGGGTCGGTCCACCTCCATCACAGCGGCGCCGGCCGGCTCAGACAGAGAGGAGGTCTGCTTCACCTCTCTACGGGTGTGGAACAGAGGGATGAGGGGAAAGAGGAGGAGAGGAGGATATGAGGAGAGGACAGAGGGATGAGGGGAAAGAGGAGGAGAGGACAGAGGGATGAGGAGAAAGGAGAGGAGAGGAGGAGAGGACAGAGGGATGAGGGGAAAGAGGAGGAGGAGAGGACAGAGGGATGAGGGGAAAGAGGAGGAGAGGACAGAGGGATGAGGGGAAGGAAAAGGAGAGGACAGAGGGATGAGGGGAAAGAGGAGGAGGAGGAGGAGGAGAGGACAGAGGGATGAGGGGAAAGAGGAGGAGAGGACAGAGGGATGAGGGGAAAGAAGAGAGGAGAGGACAGAGGGATGAGGGGAAAGAGGAGGGGAGGATGAGAGGGATGCAGGGAGAGAAAGAGAGCAAAAGAGAGTGGTGAGAGGTGGCAGATGGAGGGAGGGAGGAAATAAATACATGGATGGAGGGAGATTAATTAATATAAAAAGATCTGATAACAAATGAACAGGTATAGTAGGACTACCAAGTGTGTTATGAATGAAGTCAAACTGAAGCAGTCACTCGTCCTACACGACACGATACAAAACCGAATTGCAATTAAGAGAGACATCCGACAGCAGAGCTGGGGGACCCCCGAGAGAGGGGATCCCCGAGAATCAAAAAAAAAAGTGTCTGAAGTAGTCAAAGACCAAGAGAGGATGAGACGACATGATCACACACAGGAAATGAAGAGAGAGACTGAGCAAGGTTGGGTCCAGGCCAGTGATCTGGGTCAGTACAACTATAAATAACTCACCAGCCAACTGACACCCAGCATCAGGGTCACATATACCCCTCAAACAAATACAATCAGTCACAAACAGACACACACAAGTTCAGCCACTGACTACTAATGGTGTAAGGTCGCATATTGCATGGTAGGAAAGCCACATTTGTGTAAGTAAGGTACTGTAGAAGAAGTCATCTCCACATGCAAGCAACAACTACTGCATTGATACAGTCAACCAATCAACAACCAATCAGAACAACCTATCGCCTGTGCTGCTGTTGATGATTGACACAGCAGCACAGCTATTGGTGATCCATTGTTGGGTCTCAGAGGAAGGGCTGGGTAACACTAGTCCTGGGACTATGGAATCTGTGGGACTTCTACCCTCAGATCTTATCTTCATTTGGAGATAAGTTGGAGGGGGGGGGGGGTGCAGGAGAAGGAATTCACCTCCCCCCCTTCTCCCTCATTGTTCAGTGTGTCTGTTGCCCTATTGGCCCCTATCTACAAACGCCACACCTGCAACACGAGTCTTCTGAGGGGACAGATGTCAGCTAGAATATGACCGCAGTGTTCAGAGAGAGAGAGAGAGAGAGACAGAGAGAGAGAGCGAGAGAGACAGAGAGAGAGAGACAGAGAGAGAGAGACAGAGAGAGAGACAGAGAGAGAGAGACGGGGAGAGAGAGACGGGGAGAGAGAGACAGAGAGAGAGACAGAGAGAGAGAGACAGAGAGAGAGACAGAGAGAGAGAGACGGGGAGAGAGAGACGGGGGGAGAGAGAGACGGGGAGAGAGAGAGACGGGGAGAGAGAGACGGGGAGAGAGAGACAGAGAGAGACAGAGACAGAGACACAGAGAGAGAGAGACAGAGAGAGAGACAGAGACAGAGAGAGAGACACACACAGAGACAGAGACAGACAGAGAGAGACAGAGACACTGAGAGAGAGAGAGACAGAGAGAGAGAGACACACAGAGACAGAGACAGACAGAGAGAGACACAGACACAGAGACAGACAGAGACAGAGAGAGAGAGACAGAGAGATGGTGCACGCTACTTCCGCCACACAAGACTGGTGTAACAACCTTTGTTCTTTAGAATGGGGATTTAGAACCTTAGAATGTTCTTTACCATATCCATCATCATCAACGGTCTGAACCAAGAATACAGAGCCAGACTAATACCAGGACAAACCGGGTCCTGGGTCCTGTGTAGTGTAGCAGTATCAGCCTCCGTGTAAGGCCTTGCCTTAGTCATAACGTCTAACCATGAGAACACTCATCTCTCTCACTGTGTGGGCCGAGGACAGATGTCTGAAGTAACGACCTCCATGACAGCAGCTCATTAACATCAACAGCCATATTCTGAACACAATCACGGTTCACGGCACACCTCCCAAGATGATTCCCTTGTGAGCACCACCTTCACCTCCACCCAGAGCCAGAGATTTAAAGAGCGGAGAACACAGACAACAATAGCAATATTGAGAGAGGAGGTGGAAGGTGGAATTAGAAAAAGATAATAATAAACGGGTGATGATGAGGGGGAGAATGACAAATAAGGCACACAAAACAACGCCTGTGTCTTTATGTATATCCCTTTGGATTGATTCATACAGTCACAGTGGAGTGTGGGTAGGTGAGCTTAGAATACTGTATGTATAGGGCCCACCTTTTTATTTTACTTAATGATATATTGTACAATTGTGAATCCTTTGAGTTGACTTTGAGTTTATTGGAAACATTACATTTATTTCCTTGAAAGGAATTACTACAGGGAAACGTTCTGAGTCAAGACGAAACGAGGAGGCAGTCATTCTCCTTCTCATTCGTTGTTTAATTCATAAGAAGGAAACGCTGCATGATCTCGATATGACGCAATTATATTATATATTCAACCTGAATGACTTTCATATATCTGCGTATACATACATACTATGCTCTGTTAAAGGCAGAGGGAGTGACCAGACCCCGACTTTCTCACGTCCCCCTCCCTTCCCCCAACGAAACCGCTCCTCAACCCCGCATGGAGCATGGTAACACAGCCTCTCACATGGGGGGGCATCGACGCATTAATCCACTACTCTCTCTGATCAAACATCAAAGATAAAGTCTCTAATGTAGCGATCTGATCTGATACAAGCGCACCAGACAGGGGGTGAGACAACATGAGACAAGCTATCAATGCATTACATTGATACACTGCGTTACATTTACATTTACATTTTTGGCATTTAGCAGACGCCTTATTCCAAAGCGACTTACAATCAATACATTTGAATGCTAAGCATGTGAATCATGCAAACGTGTTGCAGGTGTGGCGTTTGCCGGAATCTGCCGTTGAAGGGTATCTATCTACCAACCTGAACGCCTCTGTCTAACCTCTGTCTCTCCACTCAACTCTCTATCTTACCCGTTTTTGTTGCATGCTTCGGACAGCATAATGCCGGGCTGGAGCCCCCGACAAGCTAAATGCTCTGCCGTGATAGATTAACTCCGGTCAGGCGTGGGGGTTTGCAATGAAATGCGTGAAATCCTGTTGCGTCTGCAGGGAGATGGTTGTGCAATGCGTCGGTGATCAGAGCAGCAGCCAGACGGCCATGTTGGCTTGGGTGGGAGGGGAAATTAGTGCGAGAGAGGGTGTGTTCGAAATGGCATACTAGCATACTACTCATACTAGATATGACGTAGATTTTGAGTATGCAGTGCGTTCACACTGGTAGAGTATGTGACATTTGAGTATGCAAGAAATGTATACTTACTAGATTTTCGGTCGGCTGGTATTGGCATACTTATTATGAATTTAGCAAGCAGTATGCAGTATATACTAATTTAGTATGTTAGTATGCAGTATGCCATTCCGAACACACAAAGCCCAGAGAGAGGAGCAGCAGGGCGAGGACCCGTCTCTCTCTCTCTCTCTCAGCAGCATACAGGCCACACCGGCTGTGGAGGCTGCCGCATTGGATGCCTGACGAGAAATACTGCTGCTGATAGATTTTGCATATAGCAGCGTGTCGTGACTAAGCAGCACGATTCACCGATGTGTTTACCACCGTGGAAAGAAAGCGAACTGGAACGAATAGTGATAAAAGTTTAAAAAAGTATAATGTGTTTTTGCGACCCATATAACCAAACTGGTTTATCGTTTTTTTTAACAACATCACGGAATACGGAATACAATATCCTTACTTTGATTCATAGCCGTATCTATAGATATCTAAACATAATCAAACATGACACGGGGGCTCACCATTAAAGCTGTCTGACTAAACTGTCAAACAATCAAATGTTATGACCAAACACAGCCACCAAGTCGTGACGTGTTTCCGGGTCCAAAGTTGGCTGAGGCGCTGTCTTCGAAATGCCGAAATAATAATAATAATAAATTATATTTATTTAGCGCTTTTCCGAGGCTCAAATACCCTGACAATATGGAGAAAACAGGAAAGTGCCGTGTCCCTAGTTGTATGAATAGATCCGAGTCTAAAAAACGATTAAACTGTCATTCTACCGCTGTAGTACACTGGTACTCTGGTGCGGGGAATTTCTGGTTTGGACCCGGAAATGGCTAAACGTCACTTTTGACGTCAGACTTAACAACCGGATATACAGCCTCATACATATTATGTTCCTTATCATTATTTCTATGCACATTTTTCCAACTCCAAACTATAAAACATGAATGCTTATTGGATTTAATCATTTTAATGTGATATGTATTTGTGTAATGAGGGTGTAGCCTAAAGTGATTAACATATTGACGTGGCCACGGTAATGGCGCGTCTGTGACTTGTGGTTTGAACCGGTAGAGCCACCGTCTGATGATCGCAAAGTCGGCAACTCACAGCGGTTCAAATCCCTGGTGGGCCACGTGTCGAAGTGTCCCTGCAAGGCACTAACTAAGTCCCTAATTGCTCCGGGGTAGCCAATAATGGCTGTGACCCCTCCATGCCTTTCTAAAGAAGG
>NC_137687.1:2897723-3012723 GCF_963989245.1 Nansenia antarctica
CAGCGGGCCGGGCCGGCGCTGCTGGGAGGGTTCCGGGCTGCTGGAGCGGGAGCTGGAGTCAGAGTCCTGCCCCTGCCCCTGCAGGTCTGGAGGGGAAGGACGGGCTGCCGCCCCAGCCGCGCCCGGCCCACCCGCTCCCTCCGGCTCGTCCATGTCGGGAGGGCTCTGCTTGGGGGTGTCGGGCAGAGGGAAGGAGAGCTCCGGGGGCGGAGAGGGGGGCGGGGTGGGCTGGCGTAGCTGCATGGGGGGGGGCTGGTGTACCACCTGCTGCTGCTGCTGGGGGGGGATGTGCTGCGGGGGCTGGAGCTTGCGTCGGGATCTCTCGCGACCTGCAGCCGCCACCGGTACGCTGGGGGAAGGCTGCTGGGGCTGGGGGTGCGGGGGAGCCGCCTGTCCGCCTCTCCGCGCCGCGGGAGCCCCGGCGGCGGGTCCCCACTCGTCCTCGTCCTCCTCGCTGTCGTCTTCGTCGTCATCTTCGTCATCATCGTCGTCACTCTCTTCCTGACGGGCTGCTGCTCCTCCTCGGGCGGAGCGGCTTAGGTGCAACACGGAGTGTTGGGCGGAGTGGGCGGGTGGTTCCGCCGGGGCCGTTCCTCCTTCCCTCTCTTGGGTACGTTGGGGCATGGAGGGGGGCAGGCCGCCCTGGCGCTCGGGCTCCCCGAGGACGCGCACGGACAGGGAGGCCACCGCGCGGGGGGGAGAGGGGGTGGCGGGCTCCTCGTTGCCCCCCTGGTGGTGGAGGGTGGCGGGCCACTGGATCCGGCCGCCTCCGGGACCGCCGTCGGGGGACTCCTGGGGGACAGAACCCCCTGAGCCGCCGAAGTCTGGCCGACTCCGAGCAATCATCCCCTGGCCCATCAGCGGTCCTCCTCCTCCTCCTCCTCCTCCTCCTCCTCCCTCCTCCTCGGCCCTGGTCAGTGGGGGTTGGGAGGGCATGGGGCGATGCTGAGGAGGTGGAGGAGGTGAAGGGGGAGAATGTTATGCTGTAATGACACATGAAATCTCCCCGACTCTATTCATTAGTTAAATCGTTAATAAAACAATCTTATCCCATTCGACAAACCTACTGCACAATAAATCAACAGTAATACATACAATTTTCTTTTACTATTCCTTTAGAGTAAAATGATCACAATAGGAAAATATTAACTCCTTAAGTCCATTCTTAGTGGTTCTCCTCAGCGCACACTGTACACACAGCGTGAGAAGGCGAGCTTAACTCACCTGCAACCCTGGGAGACAAACTGTCTGCCTGGTGCATCGGTATTAGCATGGCAAGCTCATCATCGGAGAGGATACTCAAATTGGAGATAATATTTATCCCATTCGACAAAAAAATAAATATATAACATATAATAAAATATATATAATATATAACCATGACTCATGACTATCAAGATCTAGTGGGTTAACGTTCAAGAGAATATTAACCTACACCTTTGAGGAACGTGTTCAGCTCGTTGGCATTCACTTTTGTGTGTGTGTGTGTGTGTGTGTGTGTGTATGCTCATTGAAGTTTCTGCTTTTGTGTGTGTGTGTGTGTGTGTGTGTGTGTATGGGGCGGCTGGTGGCGCAGGAGGTAGAGGAGCCGGTGTCTAATGATCGCAAGGTTGGCAGATGGGTGGTTCGAGCCCCGGCTGGCCACATGTCGAAGTGTCCTTGGGCAAGACACTGAACCCCAAATTGCTCCCAATGAGCGGGCCAGCGCCTTGCATGGTAGCTTGCCGCCATTGGTGTGTGAGTGTGTGTGTGAATGGGTGAATGAGAGAGAGGCCGTTGTAAAGCGATTTGGATAAAGGCATAGCTATATAAGTGCAGTCCATTTACCATTTATGTATGCATATGTTGTGTATCTGTGTGTTTGTGTGTGTGTGTGTGTATGCATATGTTGGGGTTACTAACCATGTCAGGGTGGTAGGAAGCGCTGTCGTTGCCCTCCGGGTGGTCCTCCTCCTCTGGGCCTGCCGGGCTGTCTGTCTCAGGGAGAGAGGGCAGAAGAAGAGAGGACAGAGGGAGAGGGGACAAGGGAGGAGAGGAGACAGAAGAAGAGGAGGGGACAGAGGAAGAAAGGACAGGAGAAGAGAGGACAGAAGAAGAGGGGACAGAAGAATAGAGGACAGAAGAATAGAGGACAGAAGAGAGGACAGAAGGAGAGGGGACAGGAGGAGAGAGGACAGGAGGAGAGGGGACAGAAGAAGGAGGGGACAGGGGTTAGCCAGAAGACGCCATGCCGTACACTCCTTTTACTCTGTAACAAAGGCAGCTTCTGCCCGTCGTGGGCAGGGTGACATTCTGCACTACACCTCAAATAGTAGAGGGTGTTTGAAAGATAGGGTGTTTGAAGACTGCAAAATCAGCAAACCTACTGCAAAATACATCAACAGTAATACATACAAAAATGTTTACTATTCCTTTAGAGTAAAATGTAGGATCACAATATAGGAAAATATTAAAATCCTGGTCCATTCTTAGTTGGATAAACTCTTAGTTAATAAACGCATTCTCACATTCTAGAAGTGGACTAGTAGTTCTGAAAGGTGATTGAACAACCTGTTACATATTTAACAATTCTCCTCAGTGCACACTGTACACACAGCGTGAGAAGGCGAGTTTAACTCACTTGCACCCTGGTGCATCAGTATTAGCATGGCAAGCTCTTCATCGGAGAGGATACTCAAATTGGAGATAATATATAAGTGAGTGTGTGTGTGTGTGTGAGTGAGAGAGAGAGAGAGAAGTGAGTGTGTGTGTGTGTGTGTGTGAGAGAGAGAGAAGTGAGTGTGTGTGTGTGTGTGTGTGAGAGAGAGAGAGAAGTGAGTGTGTGTGTGTGTGTGTGTGTGTGTGTGTGTGTGTGTGTGTGTGTGTGTGTGTGCGTGAGAGAGAGAGAGAGAAGTGAGTGTTAACTGGACACAGATTTGGGACCCCCGTTGTATATTCATGGGTTAAGCTATGGGCACTAAGCTATGGGGCCACTATCAAGTGCTGTCTGCACTAAACTATGTGTCCCCTATTCACATGCATGCAGTAACCGCACTAAGCTATAGAGGGCCATTAGTCCATTGTGCAGTCTGGAGTAGCAGACCGGAGGCATACACTTAAGCTGCCCTTGGTTTAGTGTGTCTACTTAGTACAATAGGCCAAATGGAAAATAGTCTCAAAATCTATGTATGTATTGGGTGTATTTGACTCCTAATGGTCCAGCAGACTGCCTGGATAATTGAAAATATCTAAATCATGCAATGACATATGAATGCCGTGAGTGTGTTGTCAGTAGGTATGGCTGACTGGATGTGTGTTGTCAGTAGGTATGGCTGACTGGATGTGTGTTGTCAGTAGGTAGGGCTGACTGGATGTGTGTTGTCAGTAGGTAAGGCTGACTGGATGTGTGTTGTCAGTAGGTAGGGCTGACTGGATGTGTGTTGTCAGTAGGTAGGTAGGGCTGACTGGATGTCTTTTCAGGTTACACCTTAACTGCTCCTCCTGAGACATCTTCTGCCCCTCAGCACTGCGTCTCCTAAAGACACCCGCTTTTCCCTCTACTGTGTCCCTAAAAACTTCTACTGCCCCCCTTGTACTGTTTCTCTGTTTCTCCAGTGTAATAATAAAAATAAAAAGTTTAGAAGGTGATAGAAGAAGGTTTTTCCTTCTATCAATGGCCCCCGGGCCTGAGCTGGATTACTCTTCCTGCTACGAACGGTGGACTCATGATTCACATGCTTAGTATTCAAATGTATTGATTGTAAGTCGCTTTGGAATTAAGCGTCTGCTAAACGCCAAAAATGTAAATGTAGAATGTCTCACCATCGGCCTCCGCAGCCTCCCGGGCCTCCCGCTCCAGCCTCTGCCGGAGGAGCTCTTGCTGCTTGGCCAGGTATTGCTTTATGAAGCTGTTCTGACTCATCTCTTCTCCAATCTGCAGAGGAGGTGGGAGCACAAACACAAAGGAACACAAATATGACACACAGTCGTGAGTTCAATTCAACAACCACAACACATTTCATTGTGACAGTTCGTGACGTTAGAATTATAAGGTTCTATCTCCATTTTTGTCAAAATTGAGTTTTTTTTTATTACATAATCTGATCCATTAGGTGTTTATTAATGCCTGTGTGGTGTTATTTTTTTAAATGTTGACATTTTTGAGTTAGTAATTCATAAAATACAAAGGTTCCATCTCACAAAACACAATGGAATGTAAAAACTTTGACGCTCAATATCTCTGAACTGCCCTAAACGGAGATAGAACCTTATAATTCTAAACGGAGATAGAACCTTATCATTCTAAACGGAGATAGAACCTTGTAATTCTAAGCTCACGAGTTCCTGCAATGCACACCATCCATCATTCTACCTGTTGCATCTACGTGTTGAAACTGTTGACAACGTACTGTATTTTATGTGATGATAATGTGTCAAAGTGTGACAATATATTCTTGGTATCCCCATCCCACCAAACGTAATTTCGAGTAAATTGAGCATTCCCAATGCCTCTTTTCTGAATACTATTTTTTAATACTATGTCAGCTGGTCTGTCTCCAGCATGTCGTGCATTAGTTGATTGGGTTCTTACCTGGGAGTTGGGCTGGAGCCCCATATGTGGAGTGGAGGTCCTCTGTAGGTTCTCCAACATCAGAGCCTGTAGAAACGACACAAATCATATGCCTGAAGTCAGCAGCGTATACATGAACAGAAACCAAAAAGTTATACGGTTTATTTACATTATTACTGTTATTCTCTAGTTCTCCTCAGCACACACAGACACTCAGGCCAGTGTGAGAAGGTGAGTTTAACTCACTTGCACACAGGACAGACACACATGTGTCTGCAAGGTACATCAGTATTAGCATGGCGGGATCGTCATTGGAGAGACACATAAAAGACTAAAATACACAAATCCATACACATTGCAGCAAAAACTGACTACAGTACCAACCTGAGACATAAAAACATGTTCCGAAGGAGAGAGAGAATGTAAACGCAATCAGCATTCTTGATCAGACTACAAACAGGCGTTCTCTCTGCAACTGGACTTGGCAGAGAAGCTCCATAGTGGACCACTGCCATGGTCATTGGATCAGATCCTCTCCTTCGAAGTGTCCTCTCTCTGTGTGTTGAGATCATCTTCTAATGTGAAGAGCAGACCCCGCTTTTATCCTCTAATAAGTAAGAGATGTGTACAAGCTGGGACCAGTTCATTGGTTAACTGTGTGGGAGGATGGGCCAATCAAAGCCTCGTTTGCTTGGTCATTGATTTGAGCATGGCCAGTTTCGATGGCTTATTCAAAGACAAGAGCTCCTTTGCATAAGTGCAAATCTTAGATGTGTGAGACTAGACATTTTCACACTCAAGAAATGGGCACAGCGTGGTGCAATAGATACCAATCAACTTCCAGTAGACGAGATCACTGCGGTTAGCAGTTATTAACAGTCTACTCACTGCGATTTGATTCAGACCTAACCTCTAGGCTAATGGAAATAAAATCAGGAGTAAAATGTATAAATCATGTGCAATCTGCTAAATACCCATTTCAGAGCAAAGGAGCCAAATAGTTTAACTACAGCAAGGCTATTAGCCAGCCCCCCTCCCCCCTTTTCCCAACAACTAGTCCTCCTGTCCACACGACCCCCGTGCCACCGTGCATGTTGTTTACCCTGCAAACTTACAACAGGAATACCCCCCCCAAAATACCTCATTCTATGCGCGCTCTTAGGTTACTTTGCATCGACCTCACCCGAATTGCATTGATTGATTGATTATACTTTATTGTCCCCGAGGGGAAACTTGTCTTGGGCATGGTACTTTCATGCTTCAAGTGCAACAGAGACGATACATACAACATACAGTAGACAAAGTAAACAACAGCACAGCAGCAAACATTGAGTCACATTGGCAGCAGTTTCCACCTGGACATGGCATCATTTGGTATAAATATATATTGCACACAACCCTTCAAGTGGTGTTTTCGAATATTGCACATGCATATATATTATTGCACATGCATTCTTTAGCCATGCATTGATATTGACATATTCTGACAGCTGCAAAAACGCCTGTTACTGTAATACTGTAACTACAGTACACATACCCAGCCACCACCTTGTCTCGAGACGTCTTAAGACACATTTGTCAAGACAAATAAATATAATAGGATAATTCATTATTATACTTGAATTATTCCAATTGGAACAAGATCACCTGACTGTCTTAAGACATTGATATTCAGTGTCTTCTTAAGACACCTCACTCAAGATGTTCTGTGTCTTCAAGACACAGAAAATATGGCTCTTTATGCTCCATGTCTTAAGTGAGTGCATGAGTCAGTGCATGTCTTCAGGTTAGGTCTTAAGACGACTAGACGGCGTGAGAGCGTGAGAACTGGTTGAAATGCGTGAGTCTCACGGTGATTGCGTGAGACTTGGCAGCCATGATTCACGGCCATGCACTGTACTGTAACTACAGTATATATCATGGCCATGCATGCATGCGCGCCCCCCATACCCCCTCCATACCCCCCCCTCCTCCACAGAGCGCGCGCCCGCGCATGCAACTCAAACACCCAGGAGGAGGAGATGTGCTCGAGCTAACCAGCTAGCAGCTCGCGACCCACAACACTCAGCTTAGCTCAGGCCTTCTGACTTGCTCGTGCAATGCAATGCAACACAGCACAACTTTGCATGAGTGATTTTCCAAGAATTATATCTGCAATTGACCATTTAGTTGGAGTATTAAGTATTGAGTTAACTTAACGTAGGCACATTGCATAAGTGTGGTTAAGTAGGAAGCTGTGCGTTCCCGCTGAACCACCGACATGAACACGGCCTCTAACCCCCCAGGCGAGCCTCTCTGCTGAACTTGACCAGCCTCTCTTTGGTAGAAACACCGAATACTGTGCCCAAACTCACCCCCTTCAGTCGCTTTATGAGTGCACTCTTTTGTCCGCTTTTAGGGAGGCGTCTTTGCTCCAAGGCGAGCTTCAAATCCGCGACGCGGAGTGAATGTAGAGGTTTACCATCCAGCGTTACATCCTCAAGTTCCGCCATTTTGCTCTCCGCTCTCAGCGCTCTGGCGTTCGGTTCTCCGACGCGGCGCTCGGGAGGGCTCGGGCATCTCCGGAGGGTGGAGGGGAGGGGGAGGGGGGTTCGGCTTTCACGGTTTGTCAACAGACACACAGGACAACTAGTTGCTCTGCCATAAACCTATAACGTTTATTTGGGGTCTAAATAAGCAGAATTAACATACAGGTGCAACTCCAAAAATTAGAATATCGTGCAAAAGTTCATTTATTTCAGTAATTCAACTTAAAGGGTTAAACTTAGATATTATATAGACTCATTACATGCAAAGCGAGATATATTTAAAGCCTTTATTTGTTATAAATTTGATGATTATGGCTTACAGCTTATGAAAACCCCAAATTAAATATCTCAGAAATGTTTAATATTACATGAAATCAATAAGAAAAGGTTTTTAAATACAGAAATGTCAGCCCTCTGAAAAGTATAATCATGCATATGTACAATGCAATGAGTCTATATAATATGTAAGTTTAACCCTTTAAGTTGAATTACTGAAATGAATGAACTTTTGCACGATATTCAATCTTTTTGAGTTGCACCTGTACTGAAATTGAGATAATTGCTTACTGTACGTAATGTTTTATCTAGTACAAGCCTATGTATTGTCTCTCAATGTGTCAATGCATGTACAATATATAATACACCGCAAGGACGGGTGGTCAGGGGAGGTATGCTCCAATTAAAAAATATATTAAAAAACAAGTAAAAATTGTTTATATGTATTACACTGTGTCAATGCTACAATCCCAGTAATGTTGTAAAGCACTCGTACAATATTGTTCAGACATGGAGGTCAAATAAAAAAAGATCAGAAAATCTCTTCACTAATGCATTTAGGGCAAATCCGTAGGGTTATTAGTATAGTCCGGTAGAAACGTGCATTAAGAAACTCAGACAAAACATGTAATCGAAAAAAAATATTTATGCATTTTTTGGAAGGGGGGGAGGGGGGGGGGGGGAAGTCATTTGACAAGCATCGGAGTAGTGTTCGACTTGTATACTGGGGAAACGACCCATGCCTCTTTTAGCCAAGGATTCCAACAAAATCACTTAGTGTAAAAAAAAAAAAGAAGAAAAAAAAAGAACAACAACAAAAAAAAACTGTCAAAAATACATTCTGGTACAAAAAAAACAACACAAAAACAATTATAGCTTAATCAAACTGTAACTGCTCATCTCCGTTGTACAATTTAATTCACGGTGTGGTGAAAACGTCCCTGGTTAAATATGTGCATATATAAAATATAAAGTAAAAGCAACTTAAAGCCATGCAGATCTTAAAGCAAAAATACGAAAATGATCAATAAATATGATGGTTATTTGACGATGATGCTTTTCTATATAAGGCCGACTGTCTGACTGGATATGGGCAGGCGTTTCTGCCGTAATACTTCTGCCCTCCACTAGGTGGCATTCAAAAGGCAAAACACACTGGTACCGTAGTTAGACCTCAGTATATTTTGGCACTGATCATCCATTTCTATTTCATCCTCATATCACCAACCCTACTACTGTTTCTGGAGCCGTTTGTGGGTTTATGGGTGGTCGAGATTAGGGTTGCAGACAGGAGGAGAGAGACATGGGGGGTGGTGTGTCTGTGCAGAGAGAGAGAGAGAGAGAGAGAGAGACAGGGTGCAGCCCGCCCGCCCGTATGACTGATGGCTCACTAGCTCTCTTTGTCAATAGAGAGTAAACACACACAAAGGGGCCATTATGTCTAGAACCTTCTACCTGCATAGAGGAGACAAAAACACACGCCTGGCTGCTATGACCAGTGTGTGTGTGTGTGTGTGTGTGAGAGAGTGTGTGTGTGTGAGAGTGTGTGTGTGTGTGTGTGTGTGGAAAATGCTTAGTGTCTTTATGGGAAATGGAAAAAGAAGCAGGTGAGAAAGTGGTGTGAGTGAAAGCGAGACAGGTGAAGACACGTACAGTAATCAGTAATCCCGGCAGACAGGTTCTTCCACTCAGAGTCTCTCACGGCCATGACCATGGGAAAGAACACAACACGTTGTCCCTCTTGCTCCACCACCGCAGGTCGCTCTCAAAAATGTCGCCGTGCTTACAAGAGCCACAGCACCTGTTCGTGAGCTTAGAATGATATGGTTCTATCTCCGTTTAGAATGATAAGGTTCTATCTCCGTTTAGAATGATAAGGTTCTATCTCCGTTTAGAATGATAAGGTTCTATCTCCGTTTAGAATGAGAAGGTTCTATCTCCGTTTAGAATGAGAAGGTTCTATCTCCGTTTAGAATGAGAAGGTTCTATCTCCGTTTAGGGCAGTTCAGAGATATTGAGCGTCAAAGTTTTTACATTCCATTATGTTCTGTGAGATGGAACCTTTGTATTTTATGAATTACTAACTCAAAAATGTCAACATTTTAAAAAGAACACCACACAGGCGTTCATAAACACCTAATGGATCAGATTATGTAAAAAAAAACTAAATTTTGACAAAAATGGAGATAGAACCTTATAATTCTAACGTCACGTGTTGTTGTAAAGACTCTACTCTCTCATACCCTTTTTATTACTGCTGACATGAGTTGTATGTGCTGGCCTGGTTGGTTGCACAGCCACCATCTTTTTGTGACCGTGCTGGATAGGTGATTCAATGTGAAAAGAATATATCAGAGAAATATCAGACCCAATCCAGTTGCAGTTCAAGTTGGCCTTTTTAGTGTGCAAAGCTCTTTGATCTATCATATCATCTCATCTCCTTCTTCCACCAGCTAATAAATCAGCAAGATTGCTTTCCTTCACAACCAGCCTCACAGAAAATGTCTACCGGACCGGTACTTCAAGGAGGGGTAAAGAGAATGTAGTTTCACGCTAACTTCAACAGGGATGTAGTGGTAAGAAAGAGAAAAGTGGGTAAACTCTATACATGGGTTGATATGAGGGGTGTTGTTGCATCAATATAAACGCTAACGCTAGTGTAGCCTAAAAAGTCTGGTCTTCAACGCAACACCAAAACCAAACACACACAGTAATACTTCCAATGTTCCAGACCCGCCAACATATTCACGTTCTCATTCGACTTCTCTGTCCGCTAATATCGTAATAACAATAATACCTTAAATAAGTTTTAAGGCCGACTTGCTATCTTTGTTTTTTGTTTTTTTTAGAAAAGGGGTGGAGAGTTGTTGTAATAAATAGAGATGAAATGATAAAGGAAAATAATGGTTATGTCAATCAAGAGAAAAATGTGGAAAGTGAACATCACTAGGCTCCATAACAGGGTGGTCCACACGGACAGTCAATAGTGTAATAAAGAGGGGCTCAAATACTACCCAACCAAACATCCACCAATAAGTTATCAGGACACACAAGACAAGTGTGCTTAGCACCAAAAGCACAAAGGTGAGTAGAAAAAGAAAGGCCATCCCAGGGTTCGACAGTAACACTTGCCCGCTTGCCTGGAGCAAGTAAAAAAAATCGCCGGGTTTGTTTGCGCGAGCCCGACGACGCTGCTGGATCCTGGATATGTTTACCTGTGTGCAGGAAGAACAACAGACGGCGCAGGTGCCAGACCAGACTAGACGATTGTGGAGTGAAGATATTATTAAAGCGTTATGCGCCTGTCGATCAACGACGCTTTAATAATATCTTCACTCCATGATCGTCTAGTCTGGTCTGGCACCTGCGCCGTCTGTTGTTTTTTCTGCACACAGGTAAACAGATCCAGGATCTAGCAGCGTCGTCGGGCTCGCGCAAACAAACTTGGCAAATGTTTTACTTGCTCCAGGCAAGCGGGCAAGCGTTACTGTCGAACCCTGCAACCAACCAACACACAAGGTACATACATACATACATGAACACAAACACACAGAATCTAGTTCAGTGACAATGAGGCACAGATCTCAAATCATCCCCACTGCAATTCAATGATTACACCGCTTTGCTTCAAACTTCAAACCATTCAATTAAACAATAACACATAAACAACTAAGGCAAATAGGGGGAAAATGTATGTAAACAAGTTTAGAGAAAAAGAGGAAATATTGTCAAGAGATTTCTGAAAGCCTCTGAAGGAGGCCAGAGAAGCCTGCTGCATGCTGGGATAGCTGGGCCACACGGTCCACCATTTCCTGTGTGGCAGAGACTGATGGGTAGTTCTGGGCTGCCCCCTTTGTCGCCACGACAACCGCCTTCAGGGCCTGACACAGCCTGCCCCCTGAAGTTGTGACCTGCAGGAAAAAGACGAGAGATTAGAATATGGACATGCCGCTAATAATGTTACCTACCACTGGCGGACTCAGGGGGGGCAGGGGGGGCGACCGCCCCTCCTGGTGCCCCCACAGTTGAAAAACGTCCGTCTTAAGTGCCCTTTTGAGTGTCAAAAATGCCCTTTTGAGTGGCGAAAATGAGAGGACTTGCCCTATTGGTGCCCCTCCAATGGTCTAAACTTGACCATGTGCACTGATGGGGTCCCATGTTGTGCAGTAGGTGCCCTTTTTTTCTTTTTCGCCCCCCCCTGCCCTTCAAACAGCCTGAGTCCGCCACTGTTACCTAACATTTATTTTCTGAACCTTACAGGGTTTATCGATCATATCAAACCCCGAGATTTAACCATAAAACCATGTGTGTATAAGTGTTTACCTTCGCCCTGAGGTCAGGAGATGTCAGCAGGCGGGAGAGCGTGTCCCCGATGAACACCAGCTTGTGCGCCGTCACGATCAGACTCTTCCCCCGGGACACGAAGACCCGCGGGGGCTGGTTCCCCTGAACACTGCTGAAGAGCACGTCGATGGAGTCCGCCAGGCAGGACAGATGGGCGAGACTCTGAGAGGAGTAGAAGGACAGCAACTCCGAGTCCTCCAGAGAGAGGGACACGGGCAGAGGGGAGGGACTCGACTGGAGAGACGGAGAGAGAAAATAGACAAGAGACAACAGACAGACAACACACACACAGTGAGATAAAGCCCGCGCTTGTTGTAAGGAGGAACCATCGTAGCTCATTCTCTGCAACTAACTCATTGTCTGATGCAGCCTCCATTGTCTATTATGTCAAAAGTCTTAGAATCACAGATGACCCTCTTGTTGTTGTGGCCCTGTGACGTAACTTAAGTCAACAGAAAGAGAGAGAGAGAGAGAGAGAGAGAGAGAGAGAGAGAGAGAGAGAGAGAGAGAGAGAGAGAGAGAGAGAGAAAACGCAGACTCAGGGAGAATGCAGACTCTGAGAGGAGAAAGAGAGACAGACACATGAGGTTTCGATTTAGCGAGGTTCCAGTCAGTTGGGTAAGCGGGCCGGGGCCAGTAACTCTCAGGCAGGTTCAGACTGGATGAAGAAGATGAAACACAAGCCGGTTTACTGTCAAGGTACATCAATGACTAACGATCAGTCAACACACGGAGGGAATCAATGACTAATCTGAGGACTTGTCTGTCTGTCTGTGTGTGTGTGTGTGTGTGTGTGTTTGTGTGTGTGTGTAAAACTAAGTATAATGTGAGAATGTGTGGGTGTGTGTGTGTATATGTATATGTATTTATTTTAGACCCTACAAGCTGAACAGAACTCATTATACCACCCAGGCGGAGAGAAACAGTGAGAATGATGTGTGTGTGTGTGTGTGTGTGTGTGTGTGTGTGTGGTGTGAGAATTAATGAATGAGTGTGTGGAGTGTATCGGGTCATTTTTTTACCCGTGGTTCTGTGTGGTGGACGGTCTGGCCTTGCCCGTTCTCCGTCTGGGCATCTGGTGAAGGCTCTGGCTTCAGGCCCTGGGGAGGGACGGACAGAAATACATAACGTTAGCTGCCAAAGAAAACCACTGAGGTTCAGAACAGATGCAGGCCGTCTCGGCCACTCGTGTAGCGACGGAGGAAAAAGCAAAAGTACATCATGTACAGTAGATAGTGACACAGAGGTAAGAGGACAGAGGAGGACAGTAAAGTATAGAGCCATGTCAACATGGAATACTTTGCCACTACTGCTAACTAAGAAACATCTGGTGGGGGCGCTTAGGTGGCGTAGCGGGTTAAGCGTTGACCATGTAACCGCAGGGTCCCCGGTTCGATTCCTATCCTGCATGTCATCCCTCCTCTCTCTCTCTCTCACCCATCCTTCCTGTCTAAATCTTCACTGTATCTATCAATAAAAATGAAAAATATGAATGGGACTGCCCCACTCAAAAAAAAAAAAGAAAAAAAAAAAGAAAGAAACATAGCTTCTCTCCTCCAGTCTGTAAGCCATTTTCTTTGGTTTCTGACAATGTTTTCATCTCTTTTACTCTAATGTAGTCGTATTTTCGGTGTGTTCATCTGTGTTAACTCCTAAACTGACAAACAAACAGAACTAGCTAGAAATGAGACAAGAAGCCCCAAGGAAGAAAAGACTGACCTGTAACTTCACGTATCCCACGCTGTCTCCGACCGGCAAGGGGGCCGGAATGGGTGTGAGGCTGATTCCTGCGTACTCGTTCCCGAGCTCTTCTTCTCCGTCGCTCTGATGCCCCACGGTGAGGGTCACAGAAGATGGGGCGGGGGGCAAAGGGAAAGCCGGCTGGGGGGTCGGGGGCAGGGGTCGCTCCTGAATCCAGCTCCCCTTGCGCGTCCCCATACCGCCGGCCGCTGCCGGCTTCCCGTCCGTCACAGGGAGGGCGGGCAAGGGCCTCCGGGACAGGGAGTCCTGGGACGGCAGGCGGGGCCGCACCTGCGTCTGGAAGAGGACGGCGGTGTCCTCCAGGGCCCGTTGGACCGACGCGAGCAGGGAGTCGGAGGGGGAGGCGTTGCCGCACGCCGACAAGGCCGGGAGGAGGTCCGAGAGGCGGACCCAGGCCTGCTGGAGGGGCAGAGGGGGGTCCCCCGCCGCGCTGCTGGCCTTCCAGACGGACAGGATCTCCGCCAACGAGGCGGCCAGGTCCCGCGAAGAGACCGGATAGGACAGGGAGCTCAGCGCGGTCTGGACCAGGCCGGAGAGCGAGGTCCTCCACTGGACGTCCCCCGAGCCGTTGCTGGAGATGGACAGGCGGCGGAGGGAGGAGCTGGAGGAGGAGGAGGAAGGGAGGGTGTCCAGGGTGAGAGCGGCGGGCATGTCGTAGATGCCGCAGGAATCGGGCTCGGAGGAATCGCCGCCGAACTGAGGTCCAAGGTCGCTGCTGTCGCCCCCCAGCGGAGCTCGTTTGCCCGGGCCGGGCACGGAGTAGACCTGGCCGTGTTCGGTCTCCTCCTCCGGGAAGATGGGGGTGATGAGGTCCCCCAGGGCCATGGGAAGGCCTGGGAGGGTGGGCACGCTGTAAACATCTTCCTCTTCCGCTTCATCCACGGAACCGCACGCCGAAACGTTGTACGTTTGCTGCTGTTGGAGGTCCGACGACACGTTTAGCGTTATGGTGGGAACGTCGTAGACCTGGGAGAGACAGAGACAGAGAGACAGAGAGAGAGACAGAGAGATGTCAACAGTCCTTTAAGGAAGCATTGTACTCTATACAATATATTGTGGGGCGGCTGTGGCGCAGGAGGTCGCCGCCTAATGATCACAAGGTTGGCAGATCGGCGGTTCGAGCCCCGGCTGGCCACATGTCGAAGTGTCCTTGGGCAAGACACTGAACCCCAAAATTGCTCCCAGTGAGCGGGCCAGCGCCTTGCATGGCAGCTTGCCGCCATTGGTGTGTGAATGTGTGTGTGAATGGGTGAATGAGAGGCCGTTGTAAAGCGCTTTGGAGCAGCAAAAAAAGCGCTATAAAAGTGCAGTCCATTTACCATTTACCATTCTATATTCCCGCAGACGCTAAAATGTTAAATAGACAAAATAACGCAATCATGGCCTTTCCTTACAGCACTGTGGGTCAATTACTCTGTGCATGCTAACATGCTTATGGCGTAGCATAAAATAGGTTTATATTAGTAAGTAAGTCAGTAAGTAAAGCTTTATTTATATAGCACCTTTCATATTTAGTGACATGAAATTAAATTAAAGCTGGGTGTATATCGCTTTTTTATACTTTTCTGAAAATGAAATGAAAATGAATCCATTATTAAACAATGATCAACTTTTGAACGGCTTTAGAAGTTATTGTTATAAACAAACTGCTGCTACTACCACTGTTATTACCTTTATGCCTTTATGTATTATCTCAATATGTAATGTCCTTTCTTTCTGTATGAATGCTATAATCCCAATAACTTTGTTGAGTGTGAGAATGTGGTGAATGTACAGGCGGGGGGAGACGGGGGAGGAGGTAGCAGTTACATGACAACTGCAGACAGATGGGGTGTGACAGGGAGAAAATAGCAGCAGAAGTCACAGTCAGACTCGACAGACAGGGTTGCAGACAGACAGGGAAACAGGTGTGGCCCTGTCTTAAAGGAGTGGCAGACAGAGAGAGAGAGAGTAGGGGGGGGGGGGGGCGAGGGGGAACAGGTGAAGGAATGTCCTGAATAAAGTGGGAGAGAGGGAGAGAGAGAGAGAGAGAGAGGGGAAGAGAGAGAGAGAGAGAGAGAGGGGGAGAGAGAGAGAGAGAGAGAGAGGGGGAGAGAGAGAGAGGGAGAGAGAGAGTGAGAGAGAGAGGGGGAGAGAGAGAGGGAGAGAGGGAGGGGGAGAGAGAGAGAAAACAATGATATTCCACAGAAGATCCTCACCTCTGACTCTTGGTCAGCCTGAGGGGCGAGAGCACGCGGGGTGTTATAGATGTTTTCCTCCTCGTCACAGAGGACTGCTGAAGGGGCTGTGCGCTGCCACCGACTGGTGGGAGGAGTATCATACACCTACCAAACAACCCCAAGCAACAATATTAACATTTCTCTTGGAAAAAAGCACAAGACCACAATGTCATATAGATATAGAGACATAACCTGGGGATGAGGGTGATGAGAGAGACAGAAAGACAGAAATGGCTGTTCAGAGAGAAGAGAGTGGCGAGTCTGGCGACTAGTTCTACTTCAGTTCCCCTCCCACCTGATCATCTTCGTCATGGGGATCCTCGTTCTCTCTGTTCTCCCCCGTCTGACGCTGCGCCGTCTGTCCGTTGTGGAGCTTCTTCTCCTCTTTCGTCCTCTCCTCCTTGGCCTGGGCGACCCCCCCCCTCTGTCTCTCCTCCTGCTGCTGGGGGGCTCCGGGAGCTCCCGAATGGGGAGAAGAAGAGACTCCGGTGGACGGGGAGGGGACGGACTGCTGCTGCTGCACGTCTTTTCTGGTCACGCCCCTTACCGGAGGCGCTGGCGGAGGGGGTTTGCGGGCAAAGCTTGGGGACCCTGCTGCCGGCACCCCCCTGCTCTGGCCCGCTCTAGCCAGGAGAGGAGACCCCCTGTGAGAGGAGGCGGGGGTCAGCTTCCCCCGGGTAACGGGCGGGGTGGAAGGGATGGAAAGGACCCCCTTTGGCTGAGGTCTGGGGGACCCCCCCCCCTGAGCAGGGGAGGGGGAGGGGGCCTGTTGTTTGTGTGAACCCAGAGCCGCCGAAAACCCCAAAACAGTTTCGTGGTTATCGTTTTGGGGAAGAATCCTGTGAAGAAGCCCTGCCCCCACTGCGGTGGGGGTCTGGTACATCCCTAGAGTCTCCTGCTGTGCTGGCGCCGGTTTAGACTGAGGAGTGAGGAGGAGGAGGGGGGTTCTGTTTGCCAGCGAGGGGCTGCCGCAGCTGCCCTGGGACCCTGGGCCCACGTCGTGAACCCTGGCGCCGGCGGCAGGTGTGGCCGGGTTCGAAACACCGACACCGGCCGCACCTCCGGTCGGAGTCTGATAGACGTCCTCGCTGGGCATCACCATGCCCCTGGGAACCAGGTAACAGTCCTCCATGTGGCCCGCTGCTGCCGCCACCGTGTCCCTGGGGACCAGGTAGGTGTCCTCAAGCCCCCCCTCCGCTGCCCTGGGCACACCGCTGGGGGCGAGGTAAACCGACTCGGCGCCCCCGAGACCCCCGGGTGTTCTATGATGCTGGGTTAGGGTAACCAGAGGGGTTAGGGGGGTCGTAGGGGTCTGGTAGAGGGTCCCTGCCCCTGCGTCCGTCCCCCTCCCCCTGAGAGAGGGAGAGCGGGGGCGGCCCGCCACACCCACGGCGTCCCCCCAATCGGGCCTGGGGCGCGTGCCGGAGCTGGAGCGGGAGCGCGGGCGCCCTCCCTCCGCCCGACGGAGCTCCCCCGGCCTGGACACAGACACCGCAGACACCGCCGCCCCCCCCCCTGGGCTTTGGTACAAGGCCATGGCGTCCCCCCCCAGGCTGGGCGGGGTACGGTAGACCCCGTCCATGTCCTCCGTGGACACGGCCGTGCGGGCCAGCGGGCCGGGTGGGGAGAGGTACACGGACTCCTCGCCGACACCGGGGGCTCGGCGGGGGTCCGTTCCGTTCGGGGCGGGGGAAGCGGCGGTCTGTAGTAGGCGCAGGCGGTTGGCGGGGGCGATGCCCTGTCTGCCGTGCAGGGAGCAGAGCCACCAGCCCGGCCCGCCTCCGTGCTCCGGCTCCAGAACCATCAGGATGTCCCCCTTACGGAAGGCCAGCTCCTCCGGGCTCTCTGCCGCGTTGTCGAACAGGGCCTTCGCCAGGACCGTCTGAGAAACAGCCAGGGGAGGGGAAATAATACATGACACATACTGTAACTAAACACCTATACAGAGACTGAACAACAACAACCCCAAATCACACTGGTAAGCAGTAAACCGAGCAGGCGAGTCCGAGCACACATCCCGAGCCACAATACAACTACAACACACAGACAGACAACGTACATTGACTTGATGCCCAGTCAGAGAATAGCTGATTGTTAATGATGCCGGGAGAGAGAGATGAGGCCGGGGGAGGGAACCAAGCCAAAAGAACCAGTGGTGCCTGTTTCTCTCTCTCTGTGTGTGTGTGTGTGTGCGTGTGTGTGTGTGTGTGTGTCTGTGTGTGTGTGTGTGTGTGTCTGTGTGCGTGTGTGTAAGAACAGCTCAGTAGTAAACAACAGAGTGCACATACATCATTAAGTGAGTGAATGTGGACGACCACAACATGAGCAGCAGAATCACTGCATGCTCAATTGATAACAGTGGCATACAATAGAAATAGAGAGAGAGAGAGAGAGAGAGAGAGAGAGAGAGAGAGAGAGAGTAAATCAGGAAGAGAGGGAGAGACAGTGAGAGGAGGTCAATGATTAAAAAGGACAAGAGGCGAGTCAATGGTAATGAGTGAGAAGAAAGAGAGGGAGGGGGGGAGGGGAGCACATCTGTCCCTAGTTTGAGATCTAATTGCCATCCCCTCTGTCCTCCTCCAGCTCTCTCCTTTTCACAACCAAACCCCCTGGGGACAGACAGGCCTGACACAGTTCAGTCACGCTGAACCGAGAGTTCCATTCTAACCTCGGTAACCGGCAACCGGGTCATGTTCAATAGGGCGAATAAGAAGGAAACGTTTTTGAAATTGATGGGAATGTTCTATGGAATTGTCCCAATTAGAGCACATTATTTTTTGGCGTCCTACTTTTGGAGCCTGACTTGACTGAACACAACCATGAGAAGAATGATGGGAGCGTGTGTGGGGGTGTGTGTTTCAAAAGGGGGAAATAAATGTTCAGAAATTGTTGCAGCTTAGAAAGGTAAGCCTATAAAACGAAGGGCTGACATCAACAAAAAAATAAACCACTGACTTTTCTACAGCAAAACTTGTATTGGATCACAGGGGCCCCTTTCAATGGCCTTAACCGAATTACAAGTACCGGTACACAGATTAGTATACTTACTGAAAGGGCCATCTTCTCTCTCTGCCTCAAACGAGACGCACTTGAGCTCCTGTGGCGATGTGGGTCAGGCTCAGGGGCGGTCAAGGTCCTCCATCTAAATCCAATGGGCACTCAGCTGTGTCCGAACCATCCGTGTACATGTGTTTAAGAACGACATCACCGGCCTGCAGTCCTGATCTAGCAAAAAGAATGATGAGGTATTGTTAGTACCACTTCAACAACAACAACAACAACAACATCAACAACAACATCAACAACAACATCAACAACAACAAAACATAACATAAATAGGTATATCAGACAAATAATTGTTGATAAAGTACACGTTAGTATAACTTTATCAACAACTTAACACAAATATGCATAATACTAGGCCTAATACTACACATAATGTGGCTTACAACAGCAATAAAATCTATCTAACTACCTATGCACAGCACACACACACTGTAAATCTGTGGCCACTATGTCCCCCTTTGACAGTCTCACATGATATGATGTTTTAGATCTAATTCCTAGGAGTGCACTGATCTCAACTGTACCAAACCGAGGCAGCCTAAATAAGTTGAGTTTGTTAAATGGTTGTAATGTAATGTGACTGAGTCAAATCCATTTTTAGAAGCTGTCAGTCTTAAATGCTGGAATATAATGGAACGTTTCAGTTCAGGGGATAACATTGTTAAACAATCAAGTTTCCAAGTTAACAAGTGAATTATATCTCTATCATAATTGTATCTTCAGATCAGACTTAAAAGAAAAATAGAAAATAGATTTAAACACTAGAACCAGGTTTTATAGCGACAACTATGGGTCGTTCCTCTCGTCCCATGGATTCCCTGGATCCGCCACATCGAAAAGAGACGCGATCAGCTTATATTAACCACATATATCATAATAAAATCATCTGTTCTTATAATACTCGAACCTAACTTTGCCACTAAAGGGAAACACATTCGATTAGTACGGTTATAAAATAAATGCCCCCCAAAAAACCAAACCTGGCTGGTTTACCAAACCGTAATGCACAAAACAAAAGAGAGAATCATGAAATCAAATTCGCTATAATAATCCAGCATGTTTTTCCCCTGTGTTAGTTCCAGACAGTCGCCAGCTACATACAAGACGATCAGAGGAATATTCTGAGTGTAACCTTCTTACCTTTGACCAAATTGCATTTCATGCTCCAGAGCAGAGAAAGACATGGACACACATCCAACACTAGTCCAGTGATTCAGACGGAGGCTGATGCGCCATGGCCGACTGCTGTTCCCCCGATCAGCCCTCCTCCCTCCTCTCTTCTCTGGGACCTCCTCCTCTGTCTCTGATCACTGATCTCACAACAGCAGACCCGGTGTAAGCAGTGGCCGGAAGGATACACGAATGCACGAATGCATGAATGCATGCATGAATGCATGAATGAATGAATGAATGAATGCATAAATGAATTAATGCATGAATGAATGAATGCATGAATGAATGCATGCATGAATGAATGAATGCATGAATGAATGCATGAAGGAATGAATGAAGGAATGAATGAATGAATGGTCTTTATTGTCATTAATACAGTACAGCTACTAGATTGTAAGTGCAATATTGAAATACAACTGTGAACATTTCAAACCTGCAAACTGCGACACTTTAAATGAATGTGCAATAATACTATGTGCAATATGACAACCCTTAAGTGTACATAAGGTTCAGAGATAGGAAATGTTAGGATATTGATAGCATAGCATAGAGTACAGCACAGTGTTTTATTTTATAGTATAGTAGTATAGTATAGTAGATAGTGTACATAGCCTTTATTTATGTAAACCAGCTCTTTTCCCTTCTTGTTTTTAGTCTTTTTTCCTAGCACCAGGGGAGCCCCCCCTCCTAAATGTCGTTGTATGGTATCTGTACTGTATTAATGTCAATAAAGACCATTCATTCATTCATTCATTAATACAGTACAGGTACCGTACAACGACATTTAGGAGGGGGGGCTCCCCTGGTGCTTGGAAAAAAGACTAAAAACAAGAGAGCCAAGGGTAAAACAAAAAAGAGAAAAGAGCTGGTTGACAAAAAAAAAATAAAGGCTATGTATGTACACTATCTACTATACAATAAAACAAAATAATACAATCCTCCTCTGTCTCTGTGTCCTTCACTGATCTCCACACAGCAGACCAGGGGTATTCCATCAACGTTGCTAAAGGAAAATCCTGGCTTATTTTTGATAACTCTCGCGAGACTTATCAGAATATGCCTGGATATTTTTAAGAACTCTCGCGAGACTTGTCAGACTAAACCTGGATTTTCCTTTAGCGATGTTGATGGAATACCCCCCGGCGACCGGAAGGATACACGGAACGCTGTCAGTCTAAAATGCTGGAATATAATGGAACGTTTCAGTTAGGGGATAACATTGTTAAACAATCAGTTTCCCCGTTAATTAATTCTATTTTCTATCATAATTGTATCTTCAGATCAGTAACACGTGAGTTTAGAATGATAAGGTTCTATCTCCGTTTCGGGTAGTTCAGAGATATTGAGCGTCAAAGTTTTTACATTCCATTATGTTTTGTGAGATGGAACCTTTGTATTTTATGAATTACTAACCCAAAAATGTAAACATTTTAAAAAATAACACCACACAGGCATTAATAAACACCTAATGGATCAGATTATGTAAAAAACTAAATTTTGACAAAAATGGAGATAGAACCTTATAATTCTGACGTCACGAACAGTAAGCAATGACCGGAAGGAAACACACTACCCACAGCCATGTGTCATTTCTGATCATAACAACTATCAGAGTATTAATTATCATGATTGTTGTAGATTGTTTTTGCACGTTAAGTAGTTAGTAGTAATAATGCATTGGAGTGCACGAATCGCTTAATTATTTAGTACTACGTTTTTGACTATCCGGTTTTGTTTTAGCCAATCATCATTAGACGCAGATCGTTTATTGCTCAAGCCTAACTGGGTAAAAGGTGACTGTGATATGAGCATTACTACTAGACACCTACAACACACTTTGCACGTTATTGAACTGAGCAAGGGTAAGATCGACTTTCTTTCTTTCTTTAGAAGATAACAGTAAACTACATGCATGTAAGTTAGAAACATACTGTAACCTGAAAAAGAGCAATATTATAGCCGGTTACTTGAGTTACTAAACTGCTGGGTTCTGCAAGAGGGTCACACTGACTCACACGTATAGAAGTTGCTTTTTAAAACTGATCATCAAGTATTTTGCCCTAATGCTGTTAGCAATACCACTAAATGATAGTGTTGTATTCAACATTTACATGCTAACTCCCCCCCTGTCAATATACCCCCCTGTGAATAGGTCATAGTGTATATAAGTTTACATAATAGATACATTCTCAGATTCCTACCGATCACTGACTTATCCCCCTATTTATGTCTATTTATGTCTCATTCTTGTTTTTTATTCTCTTAGGACTGTGTTTTGATTGTTAGCATCTAGGCTTTGCATTTACATTTCGTTGTACCTGTTACAATGACAATAAATATCATTCATTCATTCATCCCTTCATCCATTCATTCATCCATCCATCCATTCATTCATTCATTCATTCATTGTGTATAGCCACCGTGGCTCTTAATTCTGTAATGCTGTTTGTTTTCCCAGGTAATGTTGAGGTGTGTCCGTAGATGCCTTTTGACCAATTCTGTCTCTGGTCAAAGAAAGATGTCTCAAAGTTGTCTTGCTGGAAAGGTAGCCATAGTGACCGCCTCCACAGATGGGTAAGGAAGGATGTTGTGTGAGTTTACAGTACAACATTTTCTTATAGAAAAAATAGTTTGAATGCACTCAATACTATGTATGATATATATATATATACCGTAATACATATATATACATATGTTACGGTACATGTGGGAATACGGTACATGTGGGAAAACTAGGGTTAGGGTTAGGTGCTAGGGTGCTATGGTTAGGGGTAGGGTTAGGGTTAGGATTAGGGTTAGGGTTAGACATGCCAGCATGTACCAAGTCACCCTAGCACCTAACCCTAACCCTAGTTTTCCCACATGTACCGTATTCCCACATGTACCGTAACATATGTATATATATATATATAATGCCATTATCTTCTACTAACCATGTTCTCTTAGGATTGGTCTGGCCGCAGCCAAAGCCCTCGGCCTAAGAGGAGCTCACGTCGTCGTAAGCAGCCGACAGCAGAAGAACGTTGACAAGGCCGTGGCGTTGCTGCAGAGTGAGAACATACAAGTGACTGGGACGACGTGTAACGTCGGGAAAAGTGAAGACAGAGAAAAACTGGTTAACATGGTAAAGACTCCAAAAACCCTAATTTACACTGTCTACAGGGCCAAACCGAGCTGAGCTGAGCTAACCTGTTCTATGCTAGCCTGCCTGCCTGGTTAAACATCCACCATAGCTGCTGGAAGGAAGGGTGCTGAAAAGGACAATGTGAAAATAACATTTCAGAGCTCGTGTGTAAAGATAAAGAATCCCCTTACATTGACAGACATATGTGACATAAAAGTGCAGCAAAAGTCCAGAACCAAGTCAAAATGCTATGTTGTCTTTCAGTTGCTTTAGGATATTTATTCGCTTGTTTATTTGCTTGTCAAGCAAATGAAGAGCAGGACATACGTATACTCATACATACATGATAATTGAAGAATAGCCAATTTGTTGTGGAGTACAAAAGAACATTATACACATTAAAGATTGCTGTGCGTAGCAATAGTCCACTTGGCCATAAGCTTGTGCATTACTGTCTGCAGCACACTGAGGGTACCCAGAGCTATGCACAAACTATGGTAAATGGTAAATGGACTGCACTTACAGTATATAGGGCCTTTATCCAAATCGCTTTACAACGGCCTCTCATTCACCCATTCACACACACATTCACACACCAATGGCGGCAAGCTACCATGCAAGGCGCCGGCCCACTCATTGGGAGCAATTTGGGGTTCAGTGTCTTGCCCAAGGACACCTCGACACGTGGCCAGCCGGGGCTTGAACCGCCGATCTGCCGACCTTGCGATCATTAGACGGCGGCTCTAACTCCTGAGACACAGCCGCCCCTTACAGTGTGAGCAAGACAGCCATGTCTGCAGCACACTGAGGGTACCCAGAGCCGCCATGCACAAACACAAACTCACTTTCACTATCCTTCTGTGTTTTCTTTAGGCAGTGGATCAGTGTGGTGGTGTGGACATACTGGTTTCCAATGCAGCGGTCAACCCTTTCTTCGGGAACATTATGGAGTCAACTGAGGCAGTCTGGGACAAGGTGCACAAACGTGACCTAAGAAAGCTGGACCCATGACGTGACGTTAGAATTATAAGGTTCTATCTCCATTTTTGTCAAAATTGAGTTTTTTACATAATCTGATCCATTAGGTGTTTATTAATGCCTGTGTGGTGTTATTTTTAAAATGTTGACATTTTTGAGTTAGTAATTCATAAAATACAAAGGTTCCATCTCACAAAACATAATGGAATGTAAAAACTTTGACGCTCGATATCTCTGAACTACCCTAAACGGAGATAGAACCTTATAATTCTAAACGGAGATAGAACCTTATCATTCTAAGCTCACGATGAGTTGTCCCATTGATTGAAACCTTCAGGCATAAATATTGTTTTAATGTCTTTGCTAGTAGTAAATGCTCATTTTAAATGTAGGGAAACACAGTGGAAGAAAATACTTAAGACAATCCAGAAGAGTCAAAGAAAGCCAGCATGTGTACTGAAAAACGACTTCACTGAACTGTCGCTTGTTAAGTCGTGACGTGTTTCCGGGTCCAAAGTTGGCTGAGGCGCTGTCTTCGAAATGCCTCAGTAATAATAATAATTCATTATATTTATATAGCGCTTTTCCGAGGCTCAAAGACCCTGACAAATATGGGGAAAACGGGAAAGTGCTGCTGTGTCCCTTGTTGTATGAATAGATCCCATTCTAAAAAACGATTGAACTGTGATTCTACCGCTGTAGTACACTGGTACTCTGGTGGAGGGAATTTCTGGTTTGGACCCGGAAATTGCTAAACGTCACGTTTGACGTCAGACTTAACAACCGAATACTGTACAGAGAATCTACAGCAGCTGGACTTTCACAACGGCTCTTCCACAGGCAACACATGGAGACACATTGCACCATGTGTGATTGTGTTGTACTGTACCATCCAAAGTTCTGCTGCTGGTTGTTGATTCACTGTGTAATAGTTTACTAAAGTATTTTTTCCCAATAACCAGAGTTATTCTACAGCAAGTTATTATGACGTTTCTGTTATTGGTTTGTCATGGATAATGTATTTTTCCAATTCAATGTCTTGCTACTGAGCTTCTTGTCCACATCATGTCACTAATGGGGATTTCAACCCCACTCAGATCCTGGATGTGAATGTCAAATCAGCCTTCCTCCTAACCAAACTTGTGGTACCTCACATGGAGAAGAGGGGGTAAGTGTGTGAGCGGGTTCGGGGACATTCTGAATGGAGAGAATCAGATAACAAATGGTGTAGTAGTTGGGTGTTTTACCTATAAACATTAGGCTTTATTTCAGATGCCAGGTTTAGTAACTTTACTAACTTGTTTAAAATGTCACTGTTCCATGACGGACATGTTTGTTTTGTTTCCAGGGGTGGGAGCTTAGTGTTCGTGTCCTCTGTGGCAGGGTACCAGCCTATGCCGGTGAGTGGTGGGGTAGGGAGGGTTGCCAACCTTCCCTCTTTATGATTGCTGATGTGTAAAGTATGTGCTTTAATGTCGTGACGTTAGAATTATAAGGTTCTATCTAAATTTTTGTCAAAATTGAGTTTTTTACATAATCTGATCCATTAGGTGTTTATTAATGCCTGTGTGGTGTTATTTTTAAAATGTTGACATTTTTGAGTTAGTAATTCATAAAATACAAAGGTTCCATCTCACAAAACATAATGGAATGTAAAAACTTTGACGCTCAATATCTCTGAACTGCCCTAAACGGAGATAGAATATTATCATTCTAAACGGAGATAGAACCTTATCATTCTAAACGGAGATAGAACCTTATCATTCTAAACGGAGATAGAACCTTATCATTCTAATCTCACGATGTGCATTGTTACAGAGATCCTCTCTTTGGACCCCTAGGCTCTAGGCCCGTACAGTGTGAGCAAGACGGCCTTGTTGGGACTGACCAAAGCCCTGGCCCCAGAGCTTGCACAAAGCAACATTCGCGTCAACTGTGTGGCTCCTGGCGTCATCAAGACCGGCTTCAGCCAAGCTGTAAGGACACCCCCCCCACACACACACACACACTATTGACAGACTTTATCCTTCATTTTTCTCTTTCTCTTATCTCATCAGTTCTGTGTTCTCCTCACATTTGCCCTTTACACTCTGTCTTTCCTGTAGGTTCACAATCACGTCATTTTTATCCAGCCTTTGGCTCGAATGTACGGAGCCCCCCTGGGGTCACATGGTAGAAAAAAAATATTTTATGTGTGAATCCGTTCCCTCGGTTTAGTAATTCGTTAGGGTTGGGCCCTACGAGCCAGAACGATCGCAAGGATTCTAACCCTAACCCTAACCCTTGCGATCGTTCCTGCTCGTAAGGCCTAACCCTAACCCTAACGAATTACTAAACCGAGGGAACAGATTTACTAAATCGAGGGAACGAATTCACACATCAAATAATTGTTTTCTACCATGTGACCCCAGGGGGGCTCCGTACAAATGACCTCCATACTCAACATACATTTAGGGTTTTGCTTTGTTATTGCTGATTGTCACCTCTGATTTTCCTCCCCGCAGGTTTTTAATTGAGTGTGATTTTAATCATGTGGACTATTGTTGCTGTGCTCTTTTTCTCAGTTGTGGCAGAATGAAGACATCGCTGACGAGTTCAAGAAGCAGCTTTGCATTAAAAGGTTCTGCTCACTCAATGTCTTTTCATACAAGCGTTTCACTGAGACAGCTAATCTGTCATTTTGAATTTAACCAAATGTATTGTTGTAGTAATAGTGTCTGCAAAAATATCTCATCTCTAGATTGACAGATATGTTAGAACTACAGCATGTAAGTGACATCATTGTGTCGATGGTTTACTGTGCGTGTGGTACAATGTTAATTTTGTCAGGCTTTTTAGTCACTTAGTCTTTGGTGTTTAGATGAAGATGCACACCAGTTCTAGTCACACCAAGTCACCTCCATTTCTCTTAGTTCCAGTCCAGTTCCAGTTGATGAAAACATTCCAGTGCAGTTTCAGTCCACAAAAACTCCCAAAACATTTTTAGTCAAGTTTTCGTCGCTGACTACGGCTAGACTAAAATGTTTTGGGGTTTTTGTGGACTGAAACTGCACTGGAATGTTTTCAGTTTTCATCAACTGTAACTGGACTGGAACTAACGAGAAATGGAGGTGACTTGGTGTGACTAGAACTGGTGTGCATCTTCATCTAAACACCAAAGACTAAGTGACTAAAAAGCCTGCCAAAATTAACACTGGTGTGGTACGATGGTCTGCAGTGTTGCTCGTGTCTCGAGTAAGAATTTTAGTTTTGTATAATTCTGACAGGATCGGGGAGCCTGAGGAGATTGGTGGAGTGATCGCCTTCCTCTGCTCACCTGAAGCCTCCTACATCACTGGGGAAACCATCACGGTGACCGGAGGGATGAACTGTAGACTGTGAGACTCAGTCACTGGGGGCGGCTGTGGCTCAGGAGGTAGAGCCGCCGTCTAACGATCGCAAGGTTGGCAGATCGGCGGTTCGAGCCCCGGCTGGCCACATGTCAAAGTGTCCTTGGGCAAGACACTGAACCCCAAATTGCTCCCAGTGAGCGGGCCGGCGCCTTGCATGGCAGCTTGCCGCCACTGGTGTGTGAATGTGTGAGTGAATGGGTGAATGAGAGGCCGTTGTAAAGCGCTTTGGATAAAGGCGCTATATAAGTCAGTCCATTTACCATTTAAGTCAGTCCATTTCAAAGAATATACTGTTTTTAAGAGAAAGTAAGACATGGACTGTGAGAGTCAGTGGACAATGAAATGAGAGATTGCCTCCTTGGGAACATTCTTAACCTTCTTAATCTGATGATTAAACGAAGAGGAAGCCTGTCTTGAAACCATCTCTGATTTATTACTGTGGTTTCATTTGTGTATTATAGACCCAAGATGGTAAGATAATAAATGTTATTAGAAAATATGCACTATTCAAAAATGACACATTGAAATGCCACAAATCAATAGATTCAGAAAAAAATGAAGACTTTATTCTGTTCAGGATTCAAAATAAATAATAATAAATAATAATAATAAACAAACAAAATAAATAAATAATAAACAGCACCTTTACAGCATGTGACTAGTGGATTGCTTCTCTAACGAGTGGACTGTACTGACATGTTTGGCTCCAGCCCTTCCAAATGGGTTTACATGGCAACAGTAAGAACTGTTTCCATTCTATTCAATAGACCAGGGGGGTGTTCCATCAACGTAGCTAAAGGAAAATCCAGGATTATTTTGATACGTTTTGCGTAACTTATCAGAAATAAATCTGTTTTTTTCCTTTAGCAACGTCGATGGAACACCCCCCTGGATGGTAAGATAATAATACTAAGAGATATATTAGAAATACCATGAATAAGAAAAGGACACATTGAAATGCCAACATTGTTTAAAAACCAAGTCCTCAAAAAATGTGCAGACTTTAAAAAAGTACATTTGAACATACTTGTGCAGATTGCTTTCCCTAAGTTGTCAGCTTTGCTTTCCAAGTAACTATGATTTGGTTCTGGTAACCAATTCTCACTGACTTCAAAAAAAAAAATGTCTTGGTTTTGGTTCGGTTCACGCCATTCAGTTTAAACGTTTTTTTCACTCTGTCATCGTGATCTTTATTACAACCCTGCCTTTGCTTCCTAAACAAAACTTAGTTCATCTGTGCCGGGAGAAAACGGGAGAAAGCAAGTTCCGTCTGAACTTGCCCGGCTTCCAGAATTCCCGTAGCGTGGGTACATAGGTGCCATGTTTGGTCCTGAAGTACCGCTTCACGAACAGCTGGGGGAGACAGAGAGTCCATTAAAAAACAGCTGCAGAGGAAAGTTCAACCAGAGGAACAAACACCAACAGAGTTTGACACTTGTTTTTAGACAGGAGTCAACAGAGTATAATAACTTACCCTGGCTTTGAAATTCTTTTTTGCTTCATCCTCTGAATCGGCAACGATGTCCTCACCAGCTATCGGAGAGGTCAAGGATGATTCTAAAGACACAAGGGATAAATACAGCCTTTGAATAACACTGTAAAACAAGTCTGGGTAAACATGGCTGCATTCACAAACCTTTAGGAGGCACGTGTGAGTGGATGGGGGATGGTGGCAGTGGCCACGACAAAATAAGACACCAGTGTGATGCGCTAGGATTCTGTGAGGACAGACACTGCCACCGGGGAGTATTCCATCAATGTTGCTAAAGGAAAATCCAGGCATATTTTTGACAAATCTGACAAGACTTTTTTTTATAAGTCTCACGAGACTTGTCAGAATCAGCCTGGATTTTTCCTTTTAGCGACATTAATGGAATACCCCCCAGGTGTGATGTGACATTCGGATATTTGTTTTCAAATTATTGTTTTGGGATTATGAGTTATTAGTGGTTACGGTTAAGTGGTTACGGTTAAGGGCACAACAGCAGAGGTAGGCACCGCAGATATGCAGCTCCCTCCTGAGGCGGGGATCGAACCAGCAACCTTGCGATTGCAAGCCGGCCTCTAACCTCTAGGCTACCTGCCACCCCCTTGAGCTGTTCCTGGGGTAAGCGGCTTTTTCCGTTTCTCCCCAGGGCCGTGTACACGCAACAACGCCTGCATACTCTGACTCAAGGTTAATACACAACCAGACAGGGTTGCCACGCTTGCCTTGAAATTATTTTCCATACCACCTCTTGATTTTCCAGGTACCATGTTTTGTGATGATATCTAGACCGTTAAAACTTTCCGCCCCCGCCCGTCCACCACACCGGCCCACCCCCACCCCCAGGACACCTGACTACTTACTTGATTTAAAAGATGTGCCGTCTAGATGTGCGATCAGCTCTTAAATGCTTAGAGATAGTTCGCTGTCTAACCAGTGTTTTGATAGCTCAGTGTAGATGTATTAAACTAGAACTAATTTCCAGCCTAGAACACCACTGGGCTGGAAAACTTGGTTTCTTAAAACGTATAGGTGATGGTGGTGATTCCAATTCATCAGAGCAGTCATACGTCATCTCCCTGTATTCAGAACGATCACGCCCCCTTTTGGGTGGCAGAATTGTTAGAAGTTTGACTTGCGGTCAATGCAAATGTATGGTCTTTGCTACTTTTATACGTTAAAATAAGAAAACAGTATCGCTTTTTAGCTATTAGGAGCCCAAATCCGATGGCCAGTCAGGCAAACAATTATATAGTGTCGTTGCCGATCAATGATCTACGTCGTTATATATTTTTAAAAATCATGAAATAGAGGTTGATGTGTGTCCTTTCAGTCTGCCTCCATCTATGTGGCTGAACGACCCGACGGCCTGAGATGTCATATAACCCTAACCTGACATATACAACTACCTTATTGAATCTCCAGATAATGTATTTCTGGTGGGACAAAATATCGCTACAGCAATTATCGTATTGTGGCCTCTTGCGATACGATTATCAATTCACGTGGCAAAATATCGGGGTTTTTGGCGGCAGCTTAACCAATAAGTGTAGTGTGCAAGTTTTTTTTGTTGTGTTGTCTCTTATCCACACGCGTCGTATTCCCTCACCCTGCGTCTGATCCTGATGTTATAGAAGCAGCGTAGCAGCCGGGTAAAAGCGAGGTAAAGCGGGACGCAGGCCAGTCTAGGGCTGCGTTCGTAAATTTGCTCTGAGAGCGCCGGTGGGCACACTGGGATCAACGTCATGAAGGGACCAAGTCATTTGATTGGACAAGAGGCATTCCATGACTGCTGATCAGATTGCCATAGCGAATATAAGAACACAGCCGAGGGCTAAACCACTCGCAGACAGTTTTTTTTTTTTTTCATAACACGAAACTTAGAAAGTTTTAAAGTACCCACTCGATATAATAAACAACAGTTTAACGATCACTAAAAACGTATAATTTGTGGATTGGATTCACTGTTCTTGTTTGCCGTAGGCTACTGGTAAGGGAGACTTTTTTGTATACTTTCGTTTTGGGACGTGATCGTGTTTCTGGCTGTGTGATCATCTAATTATGGGTAGTTATGGGTTTCTAGCATGTCAATGTTCTATCAGCATGTTGTGACGTTATAAAAATATCAAGAAGATGAATGGCTGACCCCGCTGTGTGCTTGTCTGGGCTGGAGAACCACAGCCAGAACCCAGGGACTCTGTGGACTTGGGTTCAGACATGGTAGCTGGGCTGTGAGGTGGATCTGTGTAGTAAACAAAGGTAGAGGCACACATAGTGGAGAGTTAATTTCACAAGCATACAAATGACCAGAAACCGAACAGAAGATATGCACTACTATGAATTGCTATGGTAAAGCAGAAGAAACAGAAAAGGTGGTCTGTTTTTTTAAGAAGAATGAGAAATAAAAGTATGGGGTTAGCTTACCAAAAGGGTACACCTTACGGTCAGTGCCTGGGCCAGCTCCATCTGACCCTAACCCTATCACTGCCTGGGTCAGTCTGACCCTAACCCTATCACTGCCTGGGTCAGTCTGACCCTAACCCTATCACTGCCTGGGGAGCTCCATCTGAGCTCCCTTGAGTGGCGTGACCTGGCGGTGGTCTATATGATAGTTTGTTCAGGTTTTGTGGTAACAGAAACAAGACTGGTTTTCTAACAAAGAGTCCATGGGTTTTCCTGATGTGTGGATTACTGTAGCGGCATTGGCATTCTGTGTGTCCTTCACACATCTCTGGAAGCACCTGAACTTTATTGAGGTGATTACTTGTCCGCTAGCCTTACAGCGTACGCATGCGCACTCGTTCACACACATTTATCAACAGTGATTCACACCAATATTTCTCCATATTTTCTCAATAAAAACCATATACCGTAAAAAGGAAAGGAAGGAAATGGAGAGATCTATCTAACTATCACTTTCCACTCATCCTAACATTGGACAACTTCATAACATTAACTTACCATCCAACTCGCCATCTATCTCCTCCCCACCCTCTACTCTTTCCTCCTCTTTCACCATCATGTCTTTCTCCACCACTTCTTCTCCTCCTTCCTCTTCTGTCACCATCACTTCCTCCTCCCCCTCTTTCACTACCACATTGAGTTCCAGTGTTTGACTGCAGTCCTCCAGCTTTACTGCCACCATCTCTGGACCCCGCTCTGTCAGGGTTGCCACGCTTGCCCTGAAATTATTTTCCATACCACCTCTTGATTTTCCAGGTACCATGTTTTGTGATGATATCTAGACCGTTAAAACTTTCCGCCCCCGCCCGTCCACCACACCGGCCCACCCCCACCCCCAGGACACCTGACTACTTACTTGATTTAAAAGATGTGCCGTCTAGATGTGCGATCAGCTCTTAAATGCTTAGAGATAGTTCGCTGTCTAACCAGTGTTTTGATAGCTCAGTGTAGATGTATTAAACTAGAACTAATTTCCAGCCTAGAACACCACTGGGCTGAAAAACTTGGTTTCTTAAAACGTATAGGTGATGGTGGTGATTCCAATTCATCAGAGCAGTCATACGTCATCTCCCTGTATTCAGAACGATCACGCCCCCTTTTGGGTGGCAGAATTGTTAGAAGTTTGACTTGCGGTCAATGCAAATGTGTGGTCTTTGCTACTTTTATACGTTAAAACAAGAAAACAGTATCGCTTTTTAGCTATTAGGAGCCCAAATCCGATGGCCAGTCAGGCAAACAATTATATAGTGTCGTTGCCGATCAATGATCTACGTCGTTATATATTTTAAAAATCATGAAATAGAGGTTGATGTGTGTCCTTTCAGTCTGCCTCCATCTATGTGGCTGAACGACCCGACGGCCTGAGATGTCATATAACCCTAACCTGACGTATACAACTACCTTATTGAATCTCCAGATAATGTATTTCTGACATCTATCACTTGCTGTAGTTAAGATACTTTATTTTTCTGTTTTGGTAGTCTGTCCAATGTGACACTTGCCCTCCTCCACCGGCCCTAGTTTTGGATCTAACTTGCTGTTCATTATTTTGATAATAAATCATAGCTAGCTAGCTATAACATCTTCATATAAATATATAAATACACACATACATATACTACCATACAGGCTAAATACTGATCACTTGGCAAATGTATCATCTATTAAAGTAGCAAAGATCACACATTCGCATTGACCACCAGTCAAACTTCTACCACTTCCTGAGTAAATCCAACGTTCCTACGCTGAGATGAGGCCGTTTTAACTTGCGCCCCCCACTCGCGGATATCAGGAAGTATTAGCGCTATTGGCCGTTACCATTAGCAACACATTCCAAGCGCTAGCTAGCTAGCAAGCACATCAATGTTTGTTTGCAACAATGAACCATCTGCTTGCCAACTGTTCCAGGTACCAGGAATTGCTGGAGGGTGGGCAGGTTGTAGGGGAGGTTGGGATTTGACGATTAGGCTGTGTGGCAGAGATCACCGTTTTCTTTCCTTTTAGGACAGGACACTCCTGTTTCCAGTGACCCTTCTCAAGGCAATAATTGCATGTCGAGTTAGGATCTACTCTACTCTGACTGCCATGCTCCGACCTTGAAAAGGGGACAGAATAACCAGGACCTTCGTTAGGGAATTGTGTACGATTTACCAATAGGTCAGTCACGTTCGGATTATGTCTACGGCTCCCCTCGCTACGAAAACGATGTTCACCAAACTGACTCTTATTAGTCAGTACAAATTCATCTGCCAACACCGCGGCTTGACCTGCTGTTTTCACCTTGTGTTCGTTAACGTAAGTGGCAATGCGATCAGGGACAATGGTTTTAAACTGTTCCAGAATAATCAAATTTGACAGATCCTCCAGAGTATTCACCTCTACCGCCACGCACCAACGATTGAAATGGCTGGTTAGTTCTCTTACAACCTCAACATGAGTTTGTTTGTCATGTTTCTTCCATTGTCTAAACCGCTGTCTGTAAGCTTCAGGAACAAGTTCATATGCCCTAAGGATAGCGGCCTTAACTGTATCATAATCTTTCCTCTCTCCACCATTAAGAGCAATATAAGCTTCCTGAGCTCGGCCAATAAGCACACTCTGTAGTAATGCGGTGCGGTCTGAAGTAGACCAGTCCCTATCGTCGGCAACACTCTCAAACAGTGAAAAGAATACATCAGGATCTTTTTCATTAAACTTTGGCAACAGTCTAACCATGACAGACATATTATCCCTCTTAGAATTACTCGAATCGGGCTTCCGGTTACGATGTGAAAGGAGGTAGACGCGTGGAGGGTGGCTCCCAGTATTTCATATTTTAAATCTCAACTATCGTGATCACTTAAACATATTTTTAAGAAAAACAATTAGAAAAAGTTCAGGTGTACAACTTGTCTCGAGGATATGCCCAACAAACGCACCAAAAGGGGCACACGACCATCTACACCTCAACAGCTAACAGAAGACGCTAGCGAAGTAGCTAATATGGCGGCCGAAGCCTCAGCGAACCTGCCTACCGACCTACAAAATCTCCGCCTAATGCTAGTCACGGACATGAAGGACATGATTAAGGGATTGATCGAAAGCGCCCTCTCTCCACTCAAAGAGTCTTTAGATGCTGTGCAATCAACCACCCTTGACCATGGTAAACGCATTGCTGAATTAGAAAGGGCGCTCAACGGATACAGTGACACGACTATAGCCCTGGAAAAGACCTGTGAACGACTTAGCTCCGAGAATGAAGCTCTCGCTAGCCGTGCGGAGGACATTGAAAATCGGTCCCGCAGGTGCAACCTACGAGTCATCAATATTCCAGAGAACGCGGAGGGAACGGACACTGTTAAGTTCATGGTTGAGTTCTTTACAGAGGTCTGCAAAGATGTCTATCCAACTCCCCCCGTGCTGGACCGTGCACATCGGATTGGCCAAGTACGCCCTGGACCCACTGGACAACCCAGAGTGATGATTGTCCGTTTCCATTACTACCAGGACAAAGCCCGGGCTCTGAGATGCGATCGTAATCAGCTTGTATGGCGTGGACGTAAAGTACCATTCTTCCCAGACTACAGCATCAACACATCCAAGCAGCGTGCATCATTCGCCCGAGTGAAATCACTGCTCTACGAGAAGAAGGTCAAGTTCCGTCTAATTTATCCTGCTCTTCTAAAAGTGGACTTCAAGGACAAAATCTACGACTTCAAGACTGCCCCAGAAGCACAACGGTTTTATAACCAACGCGTTGCTGGAGTGGATGGTGGCGGGGATGCTGACTAGTATATGGCCATATGCGGGTGATTGGCTTGCCCAGAGAGGAGGAATGGCCAAAGGAGAGCCCCATCTCCTACTCCCCTAGCTTGGCTTCAGGAGGTCCCTGCACACAGCTTCTTTCCAACCTTCTTTCCGACCTTTCCAACCTGGGCCAGGAAGAGAACAACCTTCTCTTTAAATGTCTTTCGTTCAGCCCAACCAATCGGATCTCAGCCTGCAGAGCCCTGGCCCACCCTTTCCTGGCAGAACTCGCCCTGGCGAGTTTCCAGGATAACTGACATGTATGATTCTTCTAGTGCAGCAAGAAACCATTTTCCGTTTTAAAATGATTGTTTAGGAATTATGGCCTAGGGGTTCCTATGTGTTCTATTGTACCTACAGTTCCGGCCCTAAAGAGGTTACACTGCCCAGCAGTGCTGCTAAAAACAAATGTCGCCGAGTAAAGAAGAACAAAGAAAAGTATAATCACCCAAAACAAAGGTCTCACAATGAGAAACATTCTGAAATGTATTTCTTTGCACTGTGTTTTGTCAAACGATAGCTAATTAACTTGGTGCTTGCCACAACATGACTGTAGCATCACCCAGCAGTACAGTCTAACAATGCATGGGAAAACATGTAAACTGAAACGTGGGAAGAAAAAGGAAATATTTTATCTGATCTAATAGGTACACACATTGTGTCCTACACATCAGAGCTGTATAACAAAAGGCATTGCTCATTGTTTATTGATCTTGGTTTCCACCACTTATTTAATACCAGCCCACACTGTTAATAACATTAAAGTGCTTCCGATGTTTGTGCATACGGATGGAACCAAGAGCTGCTGAAGGGCATTTTGTAGGAGAACAAGACGAGGTGAATGAAACAGCATGTGTTTGCTTTCATTTATTACTGAGGGATATTGCTATTGTTTACAAGCGATATTACAAATCTCAAGCTGCTCCAAGTCAATGACACTGCTCCTTGTGCACAAAAGTTAATAAGGTATTTTTAGGTTGTTCCACCTGTACCTTTTGTTTTTTTGTGTCCAGTGTTTGGCTTATTTTTTATTTTATTTTTTACTATTGGTGTGATAATAGAATTGTTCATACTGTACTTATGTTTTTATTGGGCATTTATAAGAGAAACTTTTTTTTGCTGCAATGTTCATTAGAATGTTACTGTTGATATTTCCATTATTCAAATGAACAGCATATGTTTACAGTTATTGAGCTTGATTTGATTACCCTCAATCTCATCAACATGAGATATATTTTTTCTAAGCAATACACATATTTTGTCTACACCAAAAAAAAAAAAAAAAAAAAAAAAAAGAATTACTCGAATCGCCACCTCCACCGTCAGATAACTTTCCCTCAGCAATCAACCTAAGGCGCTCCCGTTCAAGAGCCAATTTATCCAACTCCAATTCCCTGTCCCTCGCACGCTCTTGTGCCTGAAACTCACGCTCGTGCTTGAAACTCACGCTCTCGCGTCTGCTCTCGCGTCTGAAATTCACGCTCTTGCATCTGAAATTCCATCTGTAATGCTAACAATTCTTTCTGTTGATCAAATGTTAACTCAGTGGACCCAGATGCAACCCCAACGGATATTTTAGGGACAGACAATTTACCCTTTAGTATGCCCCTATTAATTAACGTAGTCTGTAAAGCCTCCACTACGTCCTGTTTCTTTGCTCGGCCTTTCACCACCTCAAGCTTAACCTCATAATGTTCCACAACCTTCCACAGTTGTTCCTTCGTTAACTGTAACAATCCATCGACCGACGGAGCTTCCACAAACTCCTCAAAAATATCCATAACTCAATATAATCAAATAACCAATATTAACCAACCCTAACAAACGGGAATCTCCCCTCCTATTACAAACTCCTCCTATAAACTACTCCCATATCAGCCATAATCTTCAGCCCATTTAAAGCGAGTAACTGTGCACACATACAAAACAGAAAAGTAACTAACATACTTCGTAAGAGCTGCCCCGCATCTAACTCAGTAATGACTGACTAACCACTCAGCTAGTCTTCAGTGCGTTCACATGCAACTCTTCCACCAAGCAAATGCCTGGTGGCGCCCCCGCGTTCAACACACCAAAAATAACAAACGAAAACAATAAACAAGCGTTAAGCGCTTCTACTCCTAGCACGGGGGTTCACGTATAGCTCTGATGGTATCTAAACCACCCGCCCTACCCATCCTTCTCTGCTTTGCATAGAACACAGCACTCACCAAACTCCAGCCGAAGATCACAGCCAATACCCAGAGTTACGTCCTTGTCAGCACAGTCGGACGGCCAGCTCCCCCTCGTCACCAGCACCCAAACCAACGTACCAAATATACTAAACAATACATTACATCCAATCCAACCAAAACCCAATAACTATAAACAATAACCATGCGGGTCTCCCAATATAGAGTTGGACAAATCCAACAATCCAATCCCGAATATCAACTATGAAAAGGGAGAGAATATTGCTCTCACCAAATTCAATCCCGGACGAGCCCCCAATTTGTTACGCTTGCCTGGCTCAGGACAAGGTGACAAAAAGGGAGACGACACATGGATAACAATTAATAGGAGATTTATTAAAGAATAATATGTTAAATGGAAATAATGTTTAAAGTAAATAGTAACAACAAACAAAAAGGCTGCTGGTCGACAAGGAAGAGACCGAGTCCATCAATTTGACCCCCTCTTAAAGTTAACTAACTTACGAACATGTATTTTATTCTGTGTAACATAATCATTAGGGATGCTCCGATTTATCGGCCACCGATTTAAATCGGCCGATTTCACTCCAAATGACTCGATCGGTGATCGGCAAAAATGGCCGATCGCAAAAAACGATCTTTTTTTTTTTTTTCTTTTCCCTGGGGAAGACAGATAACTGAACAGAAAACATAGGAGGACGTAACAGTATGTAAACCATGAAGGCCACGTTTATGATGTCTTTTATACAGCCATATCGACTGACTTGGGCTTCAGGCCCTAACTGGGTGATAGGCCAGACCTTTACTATGCCATAAAAATGGGTCTGCGTTTGCTTGGTGCCTAATGGATCAAAACTTTTGTCTAAAAAGCAAAAAATATGTAGGCTATCCAGTCAGTAGGCCTACAGTTATGTATTTAAAAAAAAATCGGTATCGGTATCGGTATCGGTTGATCTTGAGGGAAAAAATCGGTGATCGGTATCGGCCCCAAAAATCCAGATCGGAGCATCCCTGAATTTGACCCCTTCTTAAAGTTCCTGGGACAATCAGGATGATCACCCCCACCTGTGCCCATCTGGAACCAAGAGAGAAGGTCAACAAGACAACAGATGATTGGCGCCCACTGGTGGTACCAGTGTGGATCGTCACACCAACCAACATTGATAAAGCCACATTTAGAACAGCCACAGACAGTTCCAAGCCAACTACTTAAATTTGAGAATACACTTAAATTATTAAATGTTTTAGAAAGCCTATAACATTTTCCAGGACAACACAAGATTTCCATGTTAATTGAAAATTTTGCTCAGTTTCCATGCCTTTTCCAGGTATGGAACAGGGCTCAATAATTTCCATGTTTTCCCTGTTTTCCAGGTAGCGTGGCAACCCTGCCAGACAGTTGCAGAACCTTTTAGACATTGTTATGTTATGTTATGTTAATTTTATTTATAATGCGCCCCCCATCCAACTTTTACATCGGCCCGGGGCGCAGCCCGGGTAAAGGAACAGATAAAGACAAAGACAAGGAACACAGAAAGCAATCAGACACAGACGCCTTAAACGTAAATCTGAGGCATACCATTCACAACAAATAGGGAGTAGATTTAGGGAATGTCATTTAGGAAGAGGTGGGTTTTTAACTTGGCTCTAAAGGAGTCCAGAGTGGGGGCAAACTTGATGGCAGAAGGGAACATTCTAGAACCCCCGAGACTATACACCTGTGGAGATGCCTGTGGGCTGGTCAGTTGGTTTAGTGTTAAGGCCAATGCACACGGCGTGCGATTTGTCGCACGACAACATTCGATTCTCAATTCACACCACGAAGTCGGACCAGGCAGGCTGATTACTATAGGCTCTACCAATATTGCTTGCCTTGCTTCCACAATTTCTACAAGATACAACTGGGCATATTGTGCCTACATGCTCGATTGTTATTATTATGTAATATAGGCGTCTTGTAATCCCATATGAGATGGGCCGTGTTGTTGACTTCGGCGGTGTGAATTGAGAATCGAATGTTGTCGTGCGACAATATCGCATCGCACGCCGTGTGCATTGTCTTATTCAAAACAATGGAATCGAATTCGGCGGTGCGACAAAATCGCACGCCGTGTGCATTGGCCTTTAGGGTTAGTTAGTTTTTAGGGAAATCACCTGCACTTCTTCTTTGTAGGGAGGGGGAGCAGCTTGCCACTGAGGACACGGCACAATTCCTGTAAAGCAGCAGGATATTTAATAGATGAAACCTGGAACGTCTAATTAGCAGTACCGATCACATCACGGGCTGCAGCATGTGTATTTGGAGCAAAGGCAGGGTTCTACAGTAACGCTGTTTTACTTGCCCGGAGCAAGTAAAACATTTGCTGGGTTTGTTGGCGAGAGCACAACGACGCTGCTGGATCCTGGATATCTTTACCTGTGTGGAAGAACAGGAAGAACAACAGACAGCACGAGACTAGACTAGATGATTGTGAGTGAAGATATTATCAAAGCGTACGGGTGATCGACAGGCGCCTACGCTTTGATAATATCTTCACTCACGATCATCTAGTCTAGTCTCGCGCCTGCGGCGTCTGTTGTTCTTCCTGCACACAGGTACAAATATCCGGGATCTAGCAGCGTTGTTGTGCTCGCGCCAACAAACCCACCGAATGTTTTACTTGCTCCGGGCAAGTAAAACAGCGTTACTGTCGAACCCTGAAAGGTAAAACATATTTTAGGTCTGTTATAATCAGTACTTTCTCTTACTCTTTGTCAGCCGAGCCAGGCAGCTCCGTCTCCACGGCCGTGGGGCTGCTGCTCAACGTCCTCTGCCGGGTCACTACAGGTTCGCCTCTCGGGGACAACTTTGGCCTCTTGCCCTGTCCCCGTGGCGGCGACCCCATTGATTGTTTCCTGTTGCCACGGGAACGAGGATATGACACGGTGGGAGACGAAACGACGTCTGCAGAAGCCAGCCCGGAGACCAGCACTCTGGGTCGTCTGAGCAGCAGACAGGAGGACACCAAGGAGGACAAGGCGCCCGGGTCTTCGGGGAGCTTGAGGAGGTCTGGTGTTCCTGATACTGTCATACAGTCCGATACGACGTGGTCTCTCTCAGTCTCTCCATCTCTCCTCCCACTCTCCGTTTCCTCTTCACTTTCCTCTCCGTTCCCCTCTCCACGGCTCTGCTTCCACAGAAAGCTACTCACTCTGTCTCTCACACTCCTCCTCCCTTTCCGAGTGACTCTCACCTTCACCTCCTCGGGTTCCTTTGTCATAGGTCGCCCCCCTGGTTCACATCTCAATCCGTGACTTCTCGTCTGCACATTTCTCTCCATCTGTACTTCCTCATCCTCCTCTTCCTCTCTCACTCCGTCATCCCTTGACCTCTCTTTGATCCTAGTGCATTCAAACCTCTCCGTCGACGTCGAATTCGATTCTTGCTCTACTTCTGTTGAGGTGGACGGAGTGACGTCTTGCCGACGACATCCTGTTCTCTCACTAGCCGAGGCCATGAGTGGTGGTAGGTCTTTACTCGATATCAGTCCCGTGATCACAGGTGTGATGGGCAATGACTTGTTGTTCACCTGTGTGTGATTGGTGGTCTCAGGGCTCAGGGCTCCGACTGAGGTGGGTTCAGATCCTTCCGGATCATTCTGCCGCACTCTTCCAGAGGGCGGGAGAGACACGGAAGAGAGGATTTGCCCGATGGAGTCTCCCGTACATGGGGGAAGGGCAGCTGAAAGGAACAGAAAAAGAGGGTGAGAGAATTGAAACAGCAAATATGAGAAAGAAAATACGTTTCAGATTCATCACACCAAGGTTCCGATCCCAATTCACCCCTACGGCTCCGATTTGCGCGTTCACGTTTAGGATAGGGGTGTGTCCCGATTCTTGTTTTCATGGAGGGCTATGGGGAAGGGACCACCAGTCAAACTTCTACCACTTCCTGAGTAAATCCAACGTTCCTACGCTGAGATGAGACCGTTTTAACTTGCGCCCCCCACTCGCGGATATCAGGAAGTATTAGCGCTATTGATCGTTACCATTAGCAACACATTCCAAGCGCTAGCTAGCTAGCAAGCACATCAATGTTTGTTTGCAACAATGAACCATGTGCTTGCCAACCAACATTGATAAAGCCACATTTAGAACAGCCACAGACAGTTCCAAGCCAACTACTTAAATTTGAGAATACACTTAAATGATTAAATGTTTTAGAAAGCCTATAACATTTTCCAGGACAACACAAGATTTCCATGTTAATTTAAAATTTTGCTCAGTTTCCATGCCTTTTCCAGGTATGGAACAGGGCTCAATAATTTCCATGTTTTCCCTGTTTTCCAGGTAGCGTGGCAACCCTGCCAGACCAGTTGCAGAACCTTTTAGACATTCTAGAACCCCCGAGACTATACACCTGTGGAGATGCCTGTGGGCTGGTCAGTTGGTTTAGTGTTAAGGCCAATGCACACGGCGTGCGATTTGTCGCACGACAACATTCGATTCTCAATTCACACCACGAAGTCGGACCAGGCAGGCTGATTACTATAGGCTCTACCAATATTGCTTGCCTTGCTTCCACAATTTCTACAAGATACAACTGGGCATATTGTGCCTACATGCTCGATTGTTATTATTATGTAATATAGGCGTCTTGTAATCCCATATGAGATGGGCCGTGTTGTTGACTTCGGCGGTGTGAATTGAGAATCGAATGTTGTCGTGCGACAATATCGCATCGCACGCCGTGTGCATTGTCTTATTCAAAACAATGGAATCGAATTCGGCGGTGGGACAAAATCGCACGCCGTGTGCATTGGCCTTTAGGGTTAGTTAGTTTTTAGGGAAATCACCTGCACTTCTTCTTTGGAGGGAGGGGGAGCAGCTTGCCACTGAGGACACGGCACAATTCCTGTAAAGCAGCAGGATATTTAATAGATGAAACCTGGAACGTCTAATTAGCAGTACCGATCACATCACGGGCTGCAGCATGTGTATTTGGAGCAAAGGCAGGGTTCTACAGTAACGCTGTTTTACTTGCCCGGAGCAAGTAAAACATTTGCTGGGTTTGTTGGCGAGAGCACAACGACGCTGCTGGATCCTGGATATCTTTACCTGTGTGGAAGAACAGGAAGAACAACAGACGGCGCGAGACTAGACTAGATGATTGTGAGTGAAGATATTATCAAAGCGTACGGGTGATCGACAGGCGCCTACGCTTTGATAATATCTTCACTCACGATCATCTAGTCTAGTCTCGCGCCTGCGGCGTCTGTTGTTCTTCCTGCACACAGGTACAAATATCCGGGATCTAGCAGCGTTGTTGTGCTCGCGCCAACAAACCCACCGAATGTTTTACTTGCTCCAGGCAAGTAAAACAGCGTTACTGTCGAACCCTGAAAGGTAAAACATATTTTAGGTCTGTTATAATCAGTACTTTCTCTTACTCTTTGTCAGCCGAGCCAGGCAGCTCCGTCTCCACGGCCACGGGGCTGCCGCTCAACGTCCTCTGCCGGGTCACTACAGGTTCACCACTCAGGGACAACTTTGGCCTCTTGCCCTGTCCCCGTGGCGACCCCATTGATTGTTTCCTGTTGCCACGGGAATGAGGATATGACACGGTGGGAGACGAAATGACGTCTGCAGAAGCCAGCCCGGAGACCAGCACTCTGGGTTGTCCGAGCAGACAGGAGGACACCGAGGAGGACAAGGCGCCCGGGTCTTCGGGGAGCTTGAGGAGGTCTGGTGTTCCTGCTGATACTGTCATACAGTCCGATACGATATGGTCTCTCTCGGTCTCTCGGTCTCTCCTCCCGCTCTCCGTTTCCTCTTCACTTTCCTCTCCGTTCCCCTCTCCACGGCTTTGCTTCCACAGCACACTGCTCACTCTGTCTCTCACACTCCTCCTTCCTCTCCGAGTGACTCTCACCTTCACCTCCTCGGGTTCCTTTGTCATAGGTCGCCCCCCTAGTTCACGTCTCAATCCGTGACTTCTCGTCTGCACATTTCTCTCCGTCTGTACTTCCTCATCCTCCTCTTCCTCTCTCACTCCGTCATCCCTTGACCTCTCTTTGATCCTAGTGCATTCCAACCTCTCCGTCAACATCGAATTCGATTCTTGCTCTACTTCTGTTGAGGTGGACGGAGTGACGTCTTGCCGACAACATCCTGTTCTCTCACTAGCTGAGGCCATGAGTGGTGGTGGTAGGTCTTTACTCGATATCAGTCCCGTGATCACAGGTGTGATGGGCAATGACTTGTTGTTCACCTGTGTGTGATTGGTGGTCTCAGGGCTCAGGGCTCCGACTGAGGTGGGTTCAGATCCTTCCGGATCATTCTGCCGCACTCTTCCAGAGGGCGGGAGAGACACGGAAGAGAGGATTTGCCCGATGGAGTCTCCCGTACATGGGGGAAGGGCAGCTGAAAGGAACAGAAAAAGAGGGTGAGAGAATTGAAACAGCAAATATGAGAAAGAAAATAGGTTTCAGATTCATCACACCAAGGTTCCGATCCCAATTCACCCCTACGGCTCCGATTTGCGCGTTCACGTTTAGGATAGGGGTGTGTCCCGATTCTTGTTTTCATGGAGGGCTATGGGGAAGGGACCACCAGTCAAACTTCTACCACTTCCTGAGTAAATCCAACGTTCCTACGCTGAGATGAGACCGTTTTAACTTGCGCCCCCCACTCGCGGATATCAGGAAGTATTAGCGCTATTGGCCGTTACCATTAGCAACACATTCCAAGCGCTAGCTAGCTAGCAAGCACATCAATGTTTGTTTGCAACAATGAACCATGTGCTTGCCAACCAACATTGATAAAGCCACATTTAGAACAGCCACAGACAGTTCCAAGCCAACTACTTAAATTTGAGAATACACTTAAATTATTAAATGTTTTAGAAAGCCTATAACATTTTCCAGGACAACACAAGATTTCCATGTTAATTTTCAATTTTGCTCAGTTTCCATGCCTTTTCCAGGTATGGAACAGGGCTCAATAATTTCCATGTTTTCCCTGTTTTCCAGGTAGCGTGGCAACCCTGCCAGACCAGTTGCAGAACCTTTTAGACATTGTTATGTTATGTTAATTTTATTTATAATGCGCCCCCCATCCAACTTTTACATCGGCCCGGGGCGCAGCCCGGGTAAAGGAACAGATAAAGACAAAGACAAGGAACACAGAAAGCAATCAGACACAGACGACTTAAACGTAAATCTCAGGCATACCATTCACAACAAATAGGGAGTAGATTTAGGGAATGTCATTTAGGAAGAGGTGGGTTTTTAACTTGGCTCTAAAGGAGTCCAGAGTGGGGGCAAACTTGATGGCAGAAGGGAACATTCTAGAACCCCAGAGACTATACACCTGTGGAGATGCCTGTGGGCTGGTCAGTTGGTTTAGTGTTAAGGCCAATGCACACGGCGTGCGATTTGTCGCACGACAACATTCGATTCTCAATTCACACTAGTGTTGTTCCGATACCATTTTTTGATCCCGATACCTGACCGTGCAGTACTTGCCGATACCGAGTACCGATCCGATACCACGGCGTTTGAAAAAACAAAACAAAAAAACATGTTTTTTGAGCCGCATACTCACCTCGATGTAAAATTATTGCTAACACTTAGTCTGGCACTGCTCAAAACCTTTGTAAAACTCGTAACGTTTTTGTAAAACTTAAGTAAAAAAAAAAAAAAAAAAAAAAACTTACGTTTTTGTAAAGTACTCGCCGATACCGATACCAGCATTTTTGTGCGTATCGGTGGCCATGCCGATACTAGTATCGGTATCGGAACAACACTAATTCACACCACGAAGTCGGACCAGGCAGGCTGATTACTATAGGCTCTACCAATATTGCTTGCCTTGCTTCCACAATTTCTACAAGATACAACTGGGCATATTGTGCCTACATGCTCGATTGTTATTATTATGTAATATAGGCGTCTTGTAATCCCATATGAGATGGGCCGTGTTGTTGACTTCGGCGGTGTGAATTGAGAATCGAATGTTGTCGTGCGACAATATCGCATCGCACGCCGTGTGCATTGTCTTATTCAAAACAATGGAATCGAATTCGGCGGTGCGACAAAATCGCACGCCGTGTGCATTGGCCTTTAGGGGTAGTTAGTTTTTAGGGAAATCACCTGCACTTCTTCTTTGTAGGGAGGGGGAGCAGCTTGCCACTGAGGACACGGCACAATTCCTGTAAAGCAGCAGGCTATTTAATAGATGAAACCTGGAACGTCTAATTAGCAGTACCGATCACATCACGGGCGGCAGCATGTGTATTTGGAGCAAAGGCAGGGTTCTACAGTAACGCTGTTTTACTTGCCCGGAGCAAGTAAAACATTTGCTGGGTTTGTTGGCGAGAGCACAACGACGCTGCTGGATCCTGGATATCTTTACCTGTGTGGAAGAACAGGAAGAACAACAGACGGCACGAGACTAGACTAGATGATTGTGAGTGAAGATATTATCAAAGCGTACGGGTGATCGACAGGCGCCTACGCTTTGATAATATCTTCACTCACGATCATCTAGTCTAGTCTCGCGCCTGCGGCGTCTGTTGTTCTTCCTGCACACAGGTACAAATATCCGGGATCTAGCAGCGTTGTTGTGCTCGCGCCAACAAACCCACCGAATGTTTTACTTGCTCCGGGCAAGTAAAACAGCGTTACTGTCGAACCCTGAAAGGTAAAACATATTTTAGGTCTGTTATAATCAGTACTTTCTCTTACTCTTTGTCAGCCGAGCCAGGCAGCTCCGTCTCCACGGCCGTGGGGCTGCCGCTCAACGTCCTCTGCCGGGTCACTACAGGTTCGCCTCTCGGGGACAACTTTGGCCTCTTGCCCTGTCCCCGTGGCGACCCCATTGATTGTTTCCTGTTGCCGCGGGAACGAGGATATGACATGGTGGTGGGAGACGAAATGACGTCTGCAGAAGCCAGCCTGGTGATAGTCTTAGAGGGGAGCTCAGCACTTTCATCATCAACCCCACAGCGATGTCGCTCTGCCATCACGTCATTCACCAGGTAGGTGCTGCAGGTCTGGCAGAATTGAAATTTGTGCTGGGAGTGGCTAGAATGGTGGTGCTCGAGTAGATGGTCTGCACTCGGCGCCGTCTGTTGGCACTCTGAACAGTGGTACGTCTCGTTCACGTCGTCCTTCTGCTTGGAGGTTTTCAGAAGCACGATAGGGTGAAGGCGTCTCTTCATATGCTGCGAGGATTTCAACTGGGCTGCTTCGGTTCCTTCCGCCTGGTTGGATTCAGATCTCGTCTCCACCTTGCTCTCAGTTTCACTGAGGGATTCCTCCTCCGACAGTGGTTCTCCGTAGAACATGCTGAGCATGGGGGGTTCTTCGCCATCGACTGCTGTGGATACACCCTCAAAGAGTGGCCTTGCGTTTCCCAGACCAGCTCTTTCAAGGCCCGGGTCTTCGGGGAGCTTGAGGAGGTCTGGTGTTCCTAATACTGTCATACAGTCCGATACGATATGGTCTCTCTCAGTCTCTCCGTCTCTCCTCCCACTCTCCGTCTCCTCTTCACTTTCCTCTCCGTTCCCCTCTCCACGGCTCTGCTTCCACAGCACACTGCTCACTCTGTCTCTCACACTCCTCCTCCCTTTCCCAGTGACTCTCACCTTCACCTCCTCGGGTTCCTTTGTCACAGGTCGCCCCCCTAGTTCACATCTCAATCCGTGACTTCTCGTCTGCACATTTCTCTCCATCTGTACTTCCTCGTCCTCCTCTTCCTCTCTCACTCTGTCATCCCTTGACCTCTCTTTGATCCTAGTGCATTCCAACCTCTCCGTCGACATCGAATTCGATTCTTGCTCTACTTCCGTTGAGGTGGACGGAGTGACGTCTTGCCGACAACATCCTGTTCTCTCACTAGCTGAGGCCATGAGTGGTGGTGGTAGGTCTTTACTCGACATCAGTCCCGTGATCACAGGTGTGATGGGCAATGACTTGTTGTTCACCTGTGTGTGATTGGTGGTCTCAGGGCTCAGGGCTCCGACTGAGGTGGGTTCAGATCCTTCCGGATCATTCTGCCGCACTCTTCCAGAGGGCGGGAGAGACACGGAAGAGAGGATTTGCCCGATGGAGTCTCCCGTACATGGGGGAAGGGCAGCTGAAAGGAACAGAAAAAGAGGGTGAGAGAATTGAAACAGCAAATATGAGAAAGAAAATAGGTTTCAGATTCATCACACCAAGGTTCCGATCCCAATTCACCCCTACGGCTCCGATTTGCGCGTTCACGTTTAGGATAGGGGTGTGTCCCGATTCTTGTTTTCATGGAGGGCTATGGGGAAGGGGGAGGGCTTTCCATGGCTCCGTTTGGAGATTTTTCATGACCAGCCACGGCCCTACCTCCCAGGATGCATTGCGAATCATCTACAGAAATCAGATTTCGCTCTAGGCAATGCGGAAGACACACTCACAAATGTAATTACTTGTTAATAAAGATTAGAAAAATTATGATTAAAAAATCTTATTATCTTAGTTTAATGTCATTTCAATATTATAGATCTTTTCTTTATAACAAGTATAACAACAAAAAAATGCTATTACTGCTCCTCTGATATCAGTGCAGACTGGCAGGGTAGGTACACGAGCTGCTTGCCTACAGAGCACTGCTATTCTGTCATGAAGTATTGTTCTTTTTTATTTGATGACTTATTTGATCGATTGATAGCATGAAACATTGAAGCATTATGTTGTAAACGAATCGCGAGCGTCCATGCTTTCCTCTGATACTACTGATGACGTATCAGTAAGGGTTGCCCCATCTCATAGGGGGTAACATTTCATAAGCCAACTCTGTTTCCGGAGAGGCAAGTCGAAAACAAGGGGCACTTGAAAATATAAGTGTAAGTATATAAGTATAATATACATATACTACCATACAGGCTAAATACTGATCACTTGGCAAATGTATCATCTATTAAAGTAGCAAAGATCACACATTCGCATTGACCACCAGTCAAACTTCTACCACTTCCTGAGTAAATCCAACGTTCCTACGCTGAGATGAGACCGTTTTAACTTGCGCCCCCCACTCGCGGATATCAGGAAGTATTAGCGCTATTGGCCGTTACCATTAGCAACACATTCCAAGCGCTAGCTAGCTAGCAAGCACATCAATGTTTGTTTGCAACAATGAACCATGTGCTTGCCAACCAACATTGATAAAGCCACATTTAGAACAGCCACAGACAGTTCCAAGCCAACTACTTAAATTTGAGAATACACTTAAATGATTAAATGTTTTAGAAAGCCTATAACATTTTCCAGGACAACACAAGATTTCCATGTTAATTGAAAATTTTGCTCAGTTTCCATGCCTTTTCCAGGTATGGAACAGGGCTCAATAATTTCCATGTTTTCCCTGTTTTCCAGGTAGCGTGGCAACCCTGCCAGACCAGTTGCAGAACCTTTTAGACATTCTAGAACCCCCGAGACTATACACCTGTGGAGATGCCTGTGGGCTGGTCAGTTGGTTTAGTGTTAAGGCCAATGCACACGGCGTGCGATTTGTCGCACGACAACATTCGATTCTCAATTCACACCACGAAGTCGGACCAGGCAGGCTGATTACTATAGGCTCTACCAATATTGCTTGCCTTGCTTCCACAATTTCTACAAGATACAACTGGGCATATTGTGCCTACATGCTCGATTGTTATTATTATGTAATATAGGCGTCTTGTAATCCCATATGAGATGGGCCGTGTTGTTGACTTCGGCGGTGTGAATTGAGAATCGAATGTTGTCGTGCGACAATATCGCATCGCACGCCGTGTGCATTGTCTTATTCAAAACAATGGAATCGAATTCGGCGGTGCGACAAAATCGCACGCCGTGTGCATTGGCCTTTAGGGTTAGTTAGTTTTTAGGGAAATCACCTGCACTTCTTCTTTGTAGGGAGGGGGAGCAGCTTGCCACTGAGGACACGGCACAATTCCTGTAAAGCAGCAGGATATTTAATAGATGAAACCTGGAACGTCTAATTAGCAGTACCGATCACATCACGGGCTGCAGCATGTGTATTTGGAGCAAAGGCAGGGTTCTACAGTAACGCTGTTTTACTTGCCCGGAGCAAGTAGCACATTTGCTGGGTTTGTTGGCGAGAGCACAACGACGCTGCTGGATCCTGGATATCTTTACCTGTGTGGAAGAACAGGAAGAACAACAGACGGCACGAGACTAGACTAGATGATTGTGCGTGAAGATATTATCAAAGCGTACGGGTGATCGACAGGCGCCTACGCTTTGATAATATCTTCACTCACGATCATCTAGTCTAGTCTCGCGCCTGCGGCGTCTGTTGTTCTTCCTGCACACAGGTACAAATATCCGGGATCTAGCAGCGTTGTTGTGCTCGCGCCAACAAACCCACCGAATGTTTTACTTGCTCCGGGCAAGTAAAACAGCGTTACTGTCGAACCCTGAAAGGTAAAACATATTTTAGGTCTGTTATAATCAGTACTTTCTCTTACACTTTGTCAGCCGAGCCAGGCAGCTCCGTCTCCACGGCCGTGGGGCTGCCGCTCAACGTCCTCTGCCGGGTCACTACAGGTTCACCACTCAGGGACAACTTTGGCCTCTTGCCCTGTCCCCGTGGCGACCCCATTGATTGTTTCCTGTTGCCACGGGAACGAGGATATGACATGGTGGTGGGAGACGAAATGACGTCTGCAGAAGCCAGCCCGGAGACCAGCACTCTGGGTCGTCCGAGCAGACAGGAGGACACCGAGGAGGACAAGGCGCCCGGGTCTTCGGGGAGCTTGAGGAGGTCTGGTGTTCCTGATACTGTCACACAGTCCGATACGATATGGTCTCTCTCAGTCTCTCCATCTCTCCTCCCACTCTCCGTTTCCTCGTCACTTTCCTCTCCGTTCCCCTCTCCACGACTCTGCTTCCACAGAAAGCTACTCACTCTGTCTCTCACACTCCTCCTCCCTTTCCGAGTGACTCTCACCTTCACCTCCTCAGGTTCCTTTGTCATAGGTCGCCCCCCTAGTTCACATCTCAATCCGTGACTTCTCGTCTGCACATTTCTCTCCGTCTGTACTTCCTCATCCTCCTCTTCCTCTCTCACTCCGTCATCCCTTGACCTCTCTTTGATCCTAGTGCATTCCAACCTGTCCGGCGTCGACATCGAATTCGATTCTTGCTCTACTTCTGTTGAGGTGGACGGAGTGACGTCTTGCCGACAACATCCTGTTCTCTCACTAGCTGAGGCCATGAGTGGTGGTGGTAGGTCTTTACTCGATATCAGTCCCGTGATCACAGGTGTGATGGGCAATGACTTGTTGTTTACCTGTGTGTGATTGGTGGTCTCAGGGCTCAGGGCTCCGACTGAGGTGGGTTCAGATCCTTCCGGATCATTCTGCCGCACTCTTCCAGAGGGCGGGAGAGACACGGAAGAGAGGATTTGCCCGATGGAGTCTCCCGTACATGGGGGAAGGGCAGCTGAAAGGAACAGAAAAAGAGGGTGAGAGAATTGAAACAGCAAATATGAGAAAGAAAATAGGTTTCAGATTCATCACACCAAGGTTCCGATCCCAATTCACCCCTACGGCTCCGATTTGCTTTAGGATAGGGGTGTGTCCCGATTCTTGTTTTCATGGAGGGCTATGGGGAAGGGACCACCAGTCAAACTTCTACCACTTCCTGAGTAAATCCAACGTTCCTACGCTGAGATGAGACCGTTTTAACTTGCGCCCCCCACTCGCGGATATCAGGAAGTATTAGCGCTATTGGCCGTTACCATTAGCAACACATTCCAAGCGCTAGCTAGCTAGCAAGCACATCAATGTTTGTTTGCAACAATGAACCATGTGCTTGCCAACCAACATTGATAAAGCCACATTTAGAACAGCCACAGACAGTTCCAAGCCAACTACTTAAATTTGAGAATACACTTAAATTATTAAATGTTTTAGAAAGCCTATAACATTTTCCAGGACAACACAAGATTTCCATGTTAATTAAACATTTTGCTCAGTTTCCATGCCTTTTCCAGGTATGGAACAGGGCTCAATAATTTCCATGTTTTCCCTGTTTTCCAGGTAGCGTGGCAACCCTGCCAGACCAGTTGCAGAACCTTTTAGACATTCTAGAACCCCCGAGACTATACACCTGTGGAGATGCCTGTGGGCTGGTCAGTTGGTTTAGTGTTAAGGCCAATGCACACGGCGTGCGATTTGTCGCACGACAACATTCGATTCTCAATTCACACCACGAAGTCGGACCAGGCAGGCTGATTACTATAGGCTCTACCAATATTGCTTGCCTTGCTTCCACAATTTCTACAAGATACAACTGGGCATATTGTGCCTACATGCTCGATTGTTATTATTATGTAATATAGGCGTCTTGTAATCCCATATGAGATGGGCCGTGTTGTTGACTTCGGCGGTGTGAATTGAGAATCGAATGTTGTCGTGCGACAATATCGCATCGCACGCCGTGTGCATTGTCTTATTCAAAACAATGGAATCGAATTCGGCGGTGCGACAAAATCGCACGCCGTGTGCATTGGCCTTTAGGGTTAGTTAGTTTTTAGGGAAATCACCTGCACTTCTTCTTTGTAGGGAGGGGGAGCAGCTTGCCACTGAGGACACGGCACAATTCCTGTAAAGCAGCAGGATATTTAATAGATGAAACCTGGAACGTCTAATTAGCAGTACCGATCACATCACGGGCTGCAGCATGTGTATTTGGAGCAAAGGCAGGGTTCTACAGTAACGCTGTTTTACTTGCCCGGAGCAAGTAAAACATTTGCTGGGTTTGTTGGCGAGAGCACAACGACGCTGCTGGATCCTGGATATCTTTACCTGTGTGGAAGAACAGGAAGAACAACAGACGGCACGAAACTAGACTAGATGATTGTGAGTGAAGATATTATCAAAGCGTACGGGTGATCGACAGGCGCCTACGCTTTGATAATATCTTCACTCACGATCATCTCGTCTAGTCTCGCGCCTGCGGCGTCTGTTGTTCTTCCTGCACACAGGTACAAATATCCGGGATCTAGCAGCGTTGTTGTGCTCGCGCCAACAAACCCACCGAATGTTTTACTTGCTCCGGGCAAGTAACACAGCGTTACTGTCGAACCCTGAAAGGTAAAACATATTTTAGGTCTGTTATAATCAGTACTTTCTCTTACTCTTTGTCAGCCGAGCCAGGCAGCTCCGTCTCCACGGCCATGGGGCTGCCGCTCAACGTCCTCCGCCGGGTCACTACAGGTTCACCTCTCAGGGACAACTTTGGCCTCTTGCCCTGTCCCCGTGGCGACCCCATTGATTGTTTCCTGTTGCCACGGGAACGAGGATATGACATGGTGGTGGGAGACGAAATGACGTCTGCAGAAGCCAGCCTGGTGATAGTCTTAGAGGGGAGCTCAGCACTTTCATCATCAACCCCACAGCGATGTCGCTCTGCCATCACGTCATTCACCAGGTAGGTGCTGCAGGTCTGGCAGAATTGAAATTTGTGCTGGGAGTGGCTAGAATGGTGGTGCTCGAGTAGATGGTCTGCACTCTGCGCCGTCTGTTGGCACTCTGAACAGTGGTACGTCTCGTTCGCGTCGTCCTTCTGCTTGGAGGTTTTCAGAAGCACGATAGGGTGAAGGCGTCTCTTCATATGCTGCGAGGATTTCAACTGGGCTGCTTCGGTTCCTTCCGCCTGGTTGGATTCAGATCTCGTCTCCACCTTGCTCTCAGTTTCACTGAGGGATTCCTCCTCCGACAGTGGTTCTCCGTAGAACATGCTGAGCATGGGGGGTTCTTCGCCATCGACTGCTGTGGATACACCCTCAAAGAGTGGCCTTGCGTTTCCCAGACCAGCTCTTTCAAGGCCCGGGTCTTCGGGGAGCTTGAGGAGGTCTGGTGTTCCTGATACCGTCACACAGTCCGATACGATATGGTCTCTCTCAGTCTCTCCGTCTCTCCTCCCGCTCTCCGTTTCCTCTTCACTTTCCTCTCCGTTCCCCTCTCCACGCCTCTGCTTCCACAGCACACTGCTCACTCTGTCTCTCACACTCCTCCTCCCTTTCCCAGTGACTCTCACCTTCACCTCCCCGGGTTCCTTTGTCATAGGTCGCCGCCCTAGTTCACATCTCAATCCGTGACTTCTCGTCTGCACATTTCTCTCCATCTGTACTTCCTCGTCCTCCTCTTCCTCTCTCACTCCGTCATCCCTTGACCTCTCTTTGATCCTAGTGCATTCCAACCTCTCCGTCGACATCGAATTCGATTCTTGCTCTACTTCCGTTGAGGTGGACGGAGTGACGTCTTGCCGACAACATCCTGTTCTCTCACTAGCTGAGGCCATGAGTGGTGGTAGGTCTTTACTCGATATCAGTCCCGTGATCACAGGTGTGATGGGCAATGACTTGTTGTTCACCTGTGTGTGATTGGTGGTCTCAGGGCTCAGGGCTCCGACTGAGGTGGGTTCAGATCCTTCCGGATCATTCTGCCGCACTCTTCCAGAGGGCGGGAGAGACACGGAAGAGAGGATTTGCCCGATGGAGTCTCCCGTACATGGGGGAAGGGCAGCTGAAAGGAACAGAAAAAGAGGGTGAGAGAATTGAAACAGCAAATATGAGAAAGAAAATAGGTTTCAGATTCATCAGACCAAGGTTCCGATCCCAATTCACCCCTACGGCTCCGATTTGCGCGTTCACGTTTAGGATAGGGGTGTGTCCCGATTCTTGTTTTCATGGAGGGCTATGGGGAAGGGGGAGGGCTTTCCATGGCTCCGTTTGGAGATTTTTCATGACCAGCCACGGCCCTACCTCCCAGGATGCATTGCGAATCATCTACAGAAATCAGATTTCGCTCTAGGCAATGCGGAAGACACACTCACAAATGTAATTACTTGTTAATAAAGATTAGAAAAATTATGATTAAAAAATCTTATTATCTTAGTTTAATGTCATTTCAATATTATAGATCTTTTCTTTATAACAAGTATAACAACAACAAAAATGCTATTACTGCTCCTCTGATATCAGTGCAGACTGGCAGGGTAGGTACACGAACTGCTTGCCTACAGAGCACTGCTATTCTGTCATGAAGTATTGTTCTTTTTTATTTGATGACTTATTTGATCGATTGATAGCATGAAACATTGAAGCATTATGTTGTGAACGAATCGCGAGCGTCCATGCTTTCCTCTGATACTACTGATGACGTATCAGTAAGGGTTGCCCCATCTCATAGGGGGTAACATTTCATAAGCCAACTCTGTTTCCGGAGAGGCAAGTCGAAAACAAGGGGCACTTGAAAATGAGGGGTAGGAGCCCCGCGGTGGTGTAGCGGTCTAAGCACTAGCCACTAGTGCAAGCTGCCCACCGGGGACTGGGATCGAATCCCAGCTCGCCAGACCCGGATATGGCCGGGGCACACACAGGGAGCGGCATATTGAGCGGCCGCTCCCGAGGGCGGTATAGGAATATTTCCGGACAAGGATCCGTCGCGCAACAGCGCCCCCGGGGTGCCGGAATAACGGTGCTGGGCTCGAGGAGCCAGTCAGCTAGTCTGCCTGGCGGTCTCCTCTGGGGCTGCCGGCCACGGGGTCGGGGTCGATTTTAAAAAACATCCCCTGAGAAAAGCAGCTTGCTATGTGGACCCACCTGCTGGTTCCAAGTGCCCTAGACAAGTCTGGTGCAGAAGGAGAGTCTTCAAGAGCTGGGGTTGAGAGGCAGCCCGTGCACACTCCTCCAAGACAGCGGGGGCAGTACTGAGCCAGGACACAGTCTGAGATCACACAAAAGGAGGAATTACAAAAAAGTGAAACTTGTTCAGTGTCAACAAACAACTCAAGAACAGCAGAGGGAGAAGCAGTAAACACTTGGCCGCATTAAACATGAGAGGAAAGCAAAGCGCTCTGTATCAATTTAGCATACCAACAGAAACAGAGGGAAAGGCAAGGCAAGTTTATTTGTATTATAGCACATTTCATACAACAGGGGCAATTCAAAGTGCTGTACATACATTATTTAAAATTACAGCAAGAGGAGCATAAGAAAATAAAAATTACAATGAATAAAAGCAAATATAAGAAGTAAATAGATAAAACATTTAAAAAGACAATAGTTAATGGAAAAAAGACATTGATAGAAGTGTTTGTGTTTAATCATAACTGGTGCAAAACATGAAGGTTTTTAGCTTAGATTTAAATATGTTAAGGGTTTGGGCCTGGTATAGGAAGGTCTATAGGAAGAAACTGGTATAGGAAGGTCTATCTGTACCTGAGCAAGGTTTGGGACTGGGAGAAGCTGGTCCAGTCTGATCAGAAACTCCCACAGCAGTTTCTCCAGGGCCTGGTCAAACTGAGGTCCATATTCTACAGGAAACTCATCCTAGAGGAGGAGGAGGAGGAGGAGGAGGAAGACGAGAGAGATAGTGTGTCTTATGGGCTAGGTTTTCCGATAAGATCTGTTCATGTTCATTGATGGTGTTTGAGAGGAGGAGGAGGAGGAGGAGGAGGAGGAGGAGGAGGAGGAGGAGGAGGAGGAGGTCTGACCTTGTAGAAAAGTGCTCTCTCAGTCGGGTCTCTCAGGAGGATTTGTACCAAGTCCCAGAAGTTGACGACTGACCTCTCAATTTTCACGTCCCTCTTCTGACACACATACCAAGACAAAAATACACACAACAGCAGCACACATATGAATACAACTGTATTTGCAAATGAGCTAAGGTAAAGAGAGTTGCAGACTTGAAGAGCAGCAGCAGCATTCAACTCACCTGTTTTTGCGATGAGGAAGAGGTGGGGGCACGTATCCTCTCCAGCTGAGGGAGGATCACCTTTGGGTCGGGGGGGTCCTGGCCACGGCACTGCTCCAAGATCAGCTACACACAACAAGAGGTGTGATGAGGGTGTAGTATTTTTACCTTCTTAAAGGATGGCTTGGACTGGTGATATCGAGAAAGGTTCTTTATATACAATCTCTATTCAACGAGCTATTTTGCCTTTCTTAAAAACAAACTGTCAACTTATATGACATCTTGCATACAAGGCATTCTAGAACCTTAACGATAAATAATAACACCTAACTGTCAATCAACTATGTAACATATTAATCAATCTCCTTCAACTGTCAATCAATCATGCAGCATATTATTCAATCATGTAACCTATAAAGTTACAACAGAGGGACTGTACAGTGATAAGACACACACAAGAATATCCACAAAACACATTGAAAGCAAAAGACCAGATCATGCTGATGTGTTCTTCCTCTCCATCTCCCCTTATTATTATTCTTTTACATAGCAGAGGGATGCCCCCCTCCTATTATTACCTATCTTCTAATTCTGCTACCCTTTTTTTTTTTTTTAAGTAATTTTTTCTGAGTGGGGCAGTCCCACTCATATTTTCATTTTTATTGTGACAGAGACAGTAGAGATTTAGACAGGAAGGATGGGTGAGAGAGAGAGAGAAGGGATGACATGCAGGATATGTCCGCGGCCGGAATCGAACCAGGAACCCTGCACCACCTAAGCGCCCCCAACTACCTTTCTGCTCTATGACCTTATGTCTCACCCGTGCTCTTAGTCCCAGAGAAAGCCTCGCCTGATGTCTGAAGTTGAGCAAGCCCGGGACAGTCTCACAGGACGACGTAACAAACTCCTCCAGCATCCCATACTGCATCACATCCCGCTGCTTCATCACCTTCCACATGGCCGCAGAGACCAACCGTAATGGGGGGGCGGGGGGTGGATGGTTGAGCATAGTGACAGACTCTACACAACATCAAAAGAGAATATGCCGTACATTGATTATTCATTGCATGTATGTATTAGCCATGGATGACTTGACGATAATCTTTAAATCAAACAGGCCCAAACCCTTAAAATATTTAAATCTAAGCATGTTTTGCACCAGTTATGATTAAACACAAACACTTCTATCAATGTCTTTTTTCCATTAACTATTGTCTTTTTAATTTACTTCTTATATTTGCTTTTATTCATTGTAACTTTTATTTTCTTATGCTCCTCAAGCTGCAATTTTAAATAATGTATGTAAAGCACTTTGAATTGCCCCTGTTGTATGAAATGTGCTATACAAATAAACTTGCCTTGCCTTGAAAGTACCATAATTTCTCTCTTATTTACATTTTCTTAATTAGAAAGCACTATTTCTAAGACTATTATTTGGAAGTGTGTCAACTTATTGTAGACGTAAGACAAGACAAGGGGCTGGCCCTGAGCGAAAATAAGCCAGACATGTATGCAGAATTATTATTCTAGCTGATTTAATATAATTCACAATCCAGTCAAATGGACGACGAACCCAGCATTATATGGGGGGGGGGGGGGCTGTAAACATGTCAGAAGTCAATTGTAGCCAATATTATTAGTCGACATTAACGTTATCTATCTATTATGGCTGAATAAAACAACACACTAAACCATAACAAAACAAGACATGTCGTTTGCAAAGTAACATTACCCTTTTCCGGTGACTTGTGTGTTGCCATGGTCAGCCAGTCTCGTTTTTACGAATCAAAACAAACCTTCTAACTAGCTAATTTTGAAACGTCTCGCGAGATCTATCAAAATAAGCCTGGATGTTTTTAGAGGTCTCGCGAGACTTATCGAACTAAGGCTAGCGAGCTAACGTAACGTAAAGTGAATAATACACTTTTGTTAGAGCTTGTCACTTAGCTAACGTAACGTTAGCTAAGTGACAAGCTCTAACAAAAGTGTATTATTCACTTTTAACTGGCTTAAGTTAAAGTTGAGGCTAACGACAACAGCTACATAAGTGTATGTTAACGGTTATGTTATATTAGGTTTGTTAAAAAATTGATAAATTGAAAATGTATCCTCCCGCCTTCTCCACGACAGGAAACTGAGCGCGGATGTGACGTACTGTAGCCGGATGTGACGTACTGTAGCCGGATGTGACGTACGTAAAAAGATAATTTTAATTTATTAATTTAATAATTTAATAATTAATTAATTAGAAAGATGTGACGATGATGTGACTATAAACTTTAACTAAAATAAAAACTGGAAAAGAAGAGAAGAAGTTGCCCCCTGGTCGTGTCACCAATATGAAGTTACATTTTGGTATTGAAGTTATTCAGGCCAGGCGTACACATGCACGCACATACACACACACACACACACACACACACACGCACACGCACACACACACACACACACGCACACGCATGCACACACACACACACACAGGCACACACACGCACACACACACACAGGCACACACACGCACACACACACACGCACACGCATGCACACACACACACACACACACACACACGCACACGCTCACACACACACACACACACACACACACACACACACACAAGAATGTTGATATCCTGATTTGCATTCTGCTGCTATCACCTATTGTTGATTGTTTACTGTTGTTTATATCCTTCTTATTCTATTATTGATTCTATAGTATTTCTGTCTAATGAACCTGAACTCACAAATTGTAATCTTTGTATCCGAACAATATGATGTAATAAAAGCAATTCAGATTTTGATTCTGACACACGCGCGCGCACACACACACACACACACACACACACACACACACACGCACACACACACACACACAGGACTTTGCCCATAATGCTTCTGTATCTGATCTGAATCATCACTTGGGACAGGGTAAAGTCCATTCAAATGAAATTGCTGGGTCAAACACAAGCGGGCATGAGAGCACATTTACAGACAGAGAAGAAAACAAGAGGACAATAGGAGAGAGAAGGAAAGAAAGTGAAAAATGGAGACAACATCTTCATTGTTAAAGTAAGTAACATTGCTATGTGGATTCTGTAATCTGACCAAATATGTTTTGATAATTGGATAAATGTGTTATAACTGTATAAAAATAAAAATAGATCAACAAAAATACAATGTACATGATACTACCAACAGTCAAACAATCAAACAATAAGTGTAACCCTGGGTGAAATACAGTATATACAGCTATCTACATTACTGTTTTGTCTTTCAATCTATTTTTTTATTTACGGTAACCTTTATTTATACAGGTAAAAACACATTGAGCCCCAAGGGCTCATTTTCAAGTGTGACCTGTTCACAGGCATACAACAACCACGTCCACCACAAACAAATACAATACAAAACCTGGCCTACATAGTCTAAAACTAAACTAAAACTACATAGTCTAAAACTAAACTAAAACTACATAGTCTAAAACTAAAACTAGTCTAAAACTAAACTAAAACTACTCTAAAAAGATAATCTAAAACTAAACTAAAACTACAACACCTAAAACTAGACAGCTAAAGAGCTAGGGACAGGGAGGGGTCAGCAATGGGCAAAAGGGAGGGTAAACTCAATTGCAAGAACAAATCATAGACTCGCACTGTATGTCTCTCAGCAAGAGCTTGAAACTGGACAGAGGGATCAGATGAGACAGTTTCAGACTCTGCTGTAAAGAATTCCAAGAGGAAGGGGCTGCAAATGACTGTTTTGTCTTTCAATCAATCAATCTATCTAACCATCCCCTCTTATACCTGTACCCATTGCACCACACATCGCAGTAGATATTACACAACATTAAAAAACGCCAACTTACTGAAGCATCATATCTAGATAACGATAAGAACCATCTATATGAGGGTTTGTTTTTGTTCTATAATTAGTGAGTCATTAAGATAGCTTTGTACCTCTACAGTCTGCGGTACAGTGTCTAGCTGTCTTACTACGCCAATCGTGACGTCAGAATTATAAGGTTCTATCTCCATTTTTGGTCAAAATTGAGTTGTTTACATAATCTGATCCATTAGGTGTTTATTAATGCCTGTGTGGTGTTATTTTTAAAATGTTGAAATGTTTTAGTCAGTAATTCATAAAATACAAAGGTTCCATCTCACAAAACATAATGGAATGTAAAAACTTTGAGGCTCAATATCTCTGAACTACCCTAAACGGAGATGGAACCTTATCATTCTAAACTCACGCAATGTCAATGTGTCAGGCTAAGTTAGGCTAAGGAAATGTATAGTTCCTTAAATTCTACCCCTGTGTTTTAGCCTACTGGCCAGTGGCCTTACAATCCCATTGCACGAGCTCTGATGCGTGCTCATCTGTGTCATCAGGTCTGAAAATCATCTTCACTCTTCCTCTTCCACAGGTCCGTGTCCAGGCGCGTGTGGTCGGCTCCCCAACGGCCGTTCAGAGTGGTCACCCAAGACAGGGAGACCAGGAAGGGCGTCACAGCCGGCACTCTGGAGGAGCTGAGAGACAGGGTGAGAAAGAGAGAGAGGAAGAGAGAGAGGAAGAGAGAGAGAGAGACTTAATGCAAAACACATTATGAAAATATGCAACACAAATTAAGAGATATTGAGGAGAAAAAAAACAAACACATATACAGATTTGACTTCATACTCACTTTAGTTGGACTGTTTCCTGAAAAAGAAATCCCTTTCTGTCTGTCCAGGTGTGCGAGGCTCTGCTGCTGTCCCTGTCCACCATGTGTCTGTCCCTGGTGTGTGAGGAGGACGGGACTGAGGTGGACTCTGAGGACTTCTTCATGTCCCTGCCTGACAACACTGTCCTCATGGCCCTGGAGCCGTGCCAGACATGGAGACCCCCTGGTGTAGGTTGTCTGTGGCCTGATACTGTATCAATATTATGTGACGTTAGAATTCTAAGGTTCTATCTCCATTTTTGTCAAAAAATAACCCTTTTTTTACATAATCTGATCCATTAGGTGTTTATTAATGCCTGTGTGGTGTTATTTTTAAAATGTTGAATTTTTGTTGTTAGTAATTCATAAAATACAAAGGTTCCATCTCACAAAACATAATGGAATGTAAAAACTTTGACGCTCAATATCTCTGAACTGCCCTAAACGGAGATAGAACCTTATCATTCTAAACGGAGATAGAACCTTATCATTCTAAACGGAGATAGAACCTTATAATTCTAAGCTCACGCTGTGTTAGTGAACAGGATGAGGTTTCTTATTGAGAGCTTAACTAGTTGGTTTAAGTCTTTGGTTAGGGATCAGCTCATAGAACCATGCCCTTGTTTTGATTAACTAGCATGTATATTTGGTATTTTATTGTGTTTGTGTATATTTAATATATATTTAATGTTGTTTTGTACTAATCATACTAATAGTGTAGACAGGGAGCAAAAGACACCTTGGTCTCAGTTTTCCCTGGATAAATGCATTTAAAAGAAAGAAAGAAGTGTGTGTGATCCATAAGGATCTCGACATGGAAATTCTCTGCCTTACCGTCTAAACTAAAGCCTTGTTTCTCTCAACCCAACCCCTCAGGGAAAGGCTTACAAACCCAACCCCCAGGATCAGATCAAGCCCCGGACAGGAAAAGACATTGCACGTGTGACCTTTGACCTGTACAGACTGAACCCTAAGGACCTGTTTGGTTCTCTGAGCGTGAAGGCCACCTTCAGGGGCTGGTATTCAGTCAGTGCAGACTTCAAATGCCTCGGGCCCAAGAAAATCGTCAGGTGAGCAGAGGATATGGTGTGACTTTGTGCGTGTAAGGGGGGGGGGGGGTATTTAACTTTTTTGTTTTACTAGTTACTGCCTGTATATATTCAACTGATTCACTCACTCTCTTCCTCTCTCAGAGAGGCCCTCCGTGTTGCCTCCACCCTCCTCCAAGCAGCTGGTCATATTATGATCAGCGCTGCTTCTGTGATTCGCCGGATCATCGAGGGGGCGGAGTCCTGGCAGCCCCAGCCGGCAGGCTCTATGGAGTACTGGAATTAGGGGAGTGTCTAACCCTAACCCTAACCCCTCTGTGATTAGCTAATCAGATAAGATGTGGAGCTGATCACAACATGTACTTGTGCCAATCGTGGCAACCTTCTGTTCGAGTAATATTTTGAATACCATGTAATAGTATAATATGTACAATGAGTATGATAAGCTTAACACAGTATGCCGCTTGTGAATAATGTAAAATGTAGAAAAGTTGGTTGTACAAAATTAGAATACAAATATGTTGGTGTATATAATCCTCTTTTTCTATCAATTGTACCATGTTAAACACAGTGATGATATAATGTGTGATGGACAAAGATGGCATTTTTAAATTACATTCATCTCCTACTCTCTTATATACATGATTTCATCTGTGTAGTTCATCTGTTGACAATGACGCAGCTCACAAAATATAAATGAGGAGCAATAGTTGCAGAACAAGGAAAAAACTGTTTATTCATAAAGAAATGAGAAAGAACATGTATGTCTTGAGGCAATAAAGTGAATGAAGATTAAAACAAAATAACAGGTCTATTGAGCCCAGAAGGGGGTGCTGCTACTGTGCTCTGGGGCTTTTTCTTCTTCTGGGGCTCTGGTTTGTTGTTGTGTCTGTGCTGTTTGAGAGAAGCAGCAGTGGAAGTGGGCTTCCGAAGAACAGGTGAAGACCCGGACGACAGGCGGCTAACCTGGGTGGAGACAGGTGACATTTTGTGCTTGTTGTTGTTGTTGACATCCTCCCTCCTGAGGACAACTCGCCCCTCCAGCATCTTTTCCTTCGCCACCTCCTCCCTTTCCCTCCTCCGCCGATTGCGTCGGGGGGTGGAATGGAGTGCAGCAGAGTTTGCTGCGCACCTCGCGTATCTCCTTGCAGTCCCAGCTGGGTCTGCAGCTGGGTCCGATTCCTGGGGATGCACATGCGGGATGACCTGACCTGGAAGGACAACACAAAAGGCACCATCAAGAGGGCACAACAGCGGCTATACACCCTGAGAGTCCTCAGGAAGGAACACAGCAAGCAGGAGATACTGGTGACCTTCTACCGCGGCGCAGTGGAGAGCATCCTCACCTACGGCATCTGCAACTGGTTCTCCAGCTGCACAACAGCGGAGAGGAATGCGCTAGAGAGTCGTGAGAACAGCACAGAAGATCACCGGCGCCCCCCTCCCCTCTCTGGAAGAGCTGTACAACACACGCTGTCTCAGGAAGGCCTCCAAGATCTCCAGGGACCCGACCCACCCTGGGTACGAACACTTTACCAGGCTGCCCTCGAAAAGGCGGTTCAGGACCCTGGCCGCAAAGACAAACAGACTGAAGAACAGCTTCTACCACAGGGCCGTCCAGGCCCTGAACACAGCAAAGACCTAAGTTCTGGGCCCTGGACAGTCTGGACGGATTGTATGGCAGCTGCTGGACTGAAAAAATCAGGTGTAGTGCTGAGGCACAAACATGTACATTTCAAGCCTGCAAACTGTGACACTTTAAATAACGTGAAACAATACTATTGTGCAATATGACAACCCTAGTCGTCTATCTGTACAGTATAGTACAGTGGATAGTGTACATAGCCTTTATTTATGTAAACCAGCTCCTTCCCTTCTTGTGATTTTTTTTTTTGTACGTTTTTTTTTTCTTCCCTTTCCTAACACCAGGGGAGCCACCCCTCCTAAATTTCGTTGTTTGGTACCTGTACTGTTGCAATGACAATAAAGTCCATTCATTCATTCATTCAGCTGATGCCGAAGCGGAGCCTCCGGACCATGAACCACACTCGGACCTGGTCAGGGTGCAGGGAGCATTTATGGGCGAGCATGACAGTCTCTGTCAGGGTCGGGTAGGGGAGGGGAGGGGAACACGTTGAAGGCCTCCACCAGCTTCTCTGTGCCCTCCAACTCCTGGGTCTGCTCTGAGCGCGCCCACAACAGCTTCAGACCGTTCGAGACGAGAGGCAGACACACCACGTGGTTTTGGTTGAGGCTGAATGCGGTGGGGGCGGAGGCGGAACTACACCCGGATACTTCAGATGTGACCCCCTTGTGACCCTCAGCAGGCTCTGGAGGAGAGGAGAGAGTTTTATCAGGGGTGGAGGCCAGGCGTGGTCTTTGAGCAGAGCTGAGGGACATCTGGGTGTAAAGACTAGGCCTGCTGTCTCAGTCTTGTCCGAGGGATGGACAACCCCTGGTGGATGGTGTAACATATACATTATATTGAATGTTTGCTGCCACTTCGAATGCCTAGTACAATTGACCCACTGGGATGAATAAAGTCATTTAGTTTAATACATTCCAGTCAATTCAGGAACATGTTTAGCTTTCCTTCCTTTGTCCAAATTGAACTCTAAAGGAATTTTAAAGGAATTTATCCCAACTCCACAGGAACCTATCTTCATTAATCAATGATTCCCAAGTTAGTTGGAGTGAAGGTATAAAGAGAAACACAGGTATGCGTTTAATTAATGTTATAGCCATGAGTTTGTTGTGTCTGTTGTGCTGTTTGAGAAAAGAAAGCAACAGTGGGCTGACATTTACAGCGCTTGCAAGGAACACGTGAAGACCCAGACGCCAGGCTAACCTGATGGAAATTTGCTATCACTTCCAAAGTAATTCATAGGTCTTTAAATACAAGGACTACCACTAAACACTATTTTCAATTATAATCAATTGGGAAACAACCATAATGATATTTACATTTTAACATTTTTGCACCAATACTAAATTGTTTTTTTAAATGTACCTCAGCAACACAAAAGAAATGCCACTTACCACTAAAGATTTTCAGAGTGCAACTAGGATTATGGACCTGAAAGAAGATCAGTGAGGTGAGAATCAGTGAGGTGAATGTGGTGTTATGTTAATATATGGTGTGACGCTTATGCTGTAGACCAATGGGAATGAGTTGGGGATACAGGGGAGAGCATGCGCAGTGGGAAAGCGGGCAGAGTGGAATGAATGGTGGAACTGGATGGTTAATAAAGTACGTGGTATATAGTTAACAGTTGTCTCACGCGTTTACTTACGAAACACGACATGGTGTCAGAAGTGCTGTTGAACTAAATCAGTACAGAGATGTGCCTAATCGACAGGCTGTATGAGCGATTCCACGTTACATGCTGAAGGCGAATTGGCTAACAGTGACGGCGAGCTGGCTAGCGGACAAGAAGGCGAGCAGCTGGCTAACGACAACGTGCCGCAAGAGGAAGAGGAAGCTAGCAGAATGGCTACTACAAATGCGACGTTCAACATTCAGCCGCCGGAGCCTTTTGATTGTTCTAAGCCGCTCGAGTGGACAAAGTGGATACGGAGATTTGAGAGGTTCCGACAGGCAAGCAATCTAGCCGCCAGCTCTGATGATAATCAGGTGAACACTTTGATTTATTGTATGGGAGATGAGGCCGACGATGTTTTGAGGGGTTTGAAACTCAGCGAGGGAGACCTGCATCTGTACAGTAAAGTGAGGGATGGCTTTCAATCCTTCTTTGTAGTGAAAAAGAACATTGTGTACGAACGTGCGCGATTTAACATGCGCAAACAGGAAGCAAATGAGACCGTGGATGCATTTGTCACTGCCTTGTATGCATTGGCAGAGCACTGCAATTATGGACAATTGCATGATGAACTGATCAGGGATAGGTTAGTGGTAGGGCTGGCAGACTTGCGGCTCTCAGAACGCATGCAAATGGAAAAAGACTTGGACTTAGAAAAAGCTATCAACATGGCGAGACAATCAGAGGAGATCAAAAAGCAGCAAAGCACACTGAGGAGTGACAGCAGCAGTAGTGCAGTGCAGATGGACGTCAGCTCTGTAGACAGAGTGTTTAAAGGGAGGCCAAAGGAAAAGCCCAAACCTAACATGTATAAGAGCTTTGGAGCAAAGGCACACAGCAGCCAGAGCAGCTCCCAGTGCTACAAATGTGGTGGCGCGCCACACCCCAAGCTGGAGTGTCCTGCCAACGAGGTGAAGTGTCACTCCTGTGGAAAAATGGGTCACTACAAGCGTGTGTGCCTTGCAGGTAAAGCTGTGCACGGTATTGAAGAAGAGGTGGAGGGCTGGTTCCTTGGTTCTGTGACGTCAGAGGCTGATCCATGGATTGTAGAAATAGAAGTGATGGGAAAACAGGTCACCTTCAAGCTCGATACTGGAGCCGATGTCACTGTTGTGTCACAGGCTGTTTTTGCTAACATGTTTTCTAACACACAGCCACCCATTCTCCACAAAGCAGAGAAACCTTTGTTTGGTCCAGGACGAATGCCGCTGGACGTGGCAGGGTTCACCAAGCTGCAGCTGGGGAGAGGAGGCAAGCAGACCACGGAGAAGGTCTATGTGGTGAATAACCTGAGCACGCCTTTGCTTGGGAGGCCAGCCATCGTAGCCCTGGGCTTACTCCTCCGTGTCAACAGCATAGACATGGAGACCCTCAAGACGACCTACCCCAAGCTGTGCAGTGGCCTGGGTGAGGTACAACAAGCATACACCATAAAACTCAAACCGGGTGCTGTGCCATTTTCCTTGAAAACCCCCAGGAGGATTCCGCTGCCTATGATGGGGAAAGTCAGAGATGAGCTCCAGCGCATGGAGAACCTGGGTGTCATCAGCCGCGTGGAAGAGCCAACCGACTGGTGCGCCGCCATAGTGGTCGTCCCCAAAAAGGACGGTAAATCAGTGCGTCTATGTGTGGATCTGACCGGCTTGAACGAGTTTGTATGCAGGGAGAAGTACATTCTGCCGTCGATAGAGCAGAGCCTCGGGATGCTTGCCGGAGCAAAGGTTTTCAGTAAACTGGACGCAAACATGGGGTTTTGGCAGGTTCCACTTGCAGCAGAATCAGCCAAGTACACTACGTTCATCACCCCATTCGGAAGGTTTCATTTCAACCGCCTTCCTTTCGGAATTGCCTCAGCACCTGAACATTTTCAGTGCATGATGGCGGAGGTAACCGAGGGGCTGGAAGGTGTGATATGCCACATCGATGACCTGCTGGTGTGGGGGCGGGATCAGGAAGAGCACGATACTCGACTCCACGCAGTACTGCAAAGGGTGGAAAGGGCCCACATCACCCTGAATATGGACAAATGTGAACTCTCAAAGAGTGAGGTGGTCTTCCTGGGCCAGATCGTCACGGCTACAGGGGTCCGCCCAGATCCGAGGAAGACGGAGGCCATCATGGAGATGAAGGAGCCCGCAAACGTCAGCGAGCTGCGAAGCTTTCTTGGAATGGTCAATCAACTGGGAAAATTCATTCCCCAGTTAGCAGAAAAGGACAAGCCGCTCCGTGACCTTCTCTCGAAAAGAAACAGCTGGGCCTGGGACGTGGCCCAGGTGACAGCATTCAGAACACTGAAGGAAGCCCTGTCCTCTCCTCCAGTGCTGGCGGTCTATGATCAAAAGAGAGACACCAAAGTGTCAGCCGACGCATCCTCGTTCGGCTTGGGAGGTGTTCTGCTCCAGAGGTGGGGGGTTGAATGGAAGCCTGTGGCTTACGCGTCTCGGTCCCTCACTCCCACAGAACAACGATACGCACAGATCGAGAAGGAGGCCCTGGGCCTCACATGGGCCTGCGAACGGTTCCAGGATTTCCTCATAGGAAAACACTTCTGCCTGGAGACCGACCATAAACCCCTTCTCAGCTTACTGGGAGGCCAAGCCCTGGATCTTCTGCCGCCAAGAATCCAGCGTTTCAGGATGCGGTTGATGCGCTACTCATATTCTATCGTGCACGTGCCAGGAAAATCACTCTGGACAGCAGACACGCTGTCGCGCTCCCCAGTGACAAGATCCAGGTCTACATCAGAAGAGGAGCTAATGGAGAGCACCAATATATACGTGGACTGTGTAATGGACAATCTACCCGTTGGTGCCTCATATATGGAAAACCTGAGGAAGGAGCTAAATGCTGACAGTGTCTGCTCACGTGTTATGATGCTGTGCACAGAGGGATGGCCTGACCACGCAAGCCAGGAACCTGTGCTGAAGAGCTACTGGCGGGAGCAAGCTACGCTCACAGTGGAAGACGGTCTACTGCTGAAAGGCACACGACTGGTGATACCTTCAGTAATGAGGAACGACGTGCTGGCCAGACTACACGAAGGACACCAAGGTGTTGTGAAGTGCAAGGAGCGTGCCCGCCAGTCTGTGTGGTGGCCTGGACTCAGCCAACAGGTAAATGAAATGGTGCTCAATTGCAGGGCATGCATTCAGGAGCGACAGAATCCCAGAGAACCTCTCATGCCGTCAGAGTGCCCTGAAAGACCATGGCAGAAGTTGGGGGCCGACCTGTTCGTCCTGGGAAAAGACACATACCTACTCGTCGTCGATTACTTCTCCAGGTATGTTGAGATTGCCCAATTGTCTCACACCAGGTCCACTGACATTATTGTACATCTGAAGTCCATGTTTGCCCGCCATGGCATCCCGGAGGTCCTGATGTCAGATAATGGGCCTCAGTTTTCTGGTCAAGCCTTCACCTCCTTTGCTGCTGCGTACGGTTTCAGACACATCACCAGCAGCCCAAGGTTTCCACAGAGTAATGGTGAAGCAGAAAGGGCAGTCCAGACTATGAAAAACCTCCTGAAAAAAGCGAGCGACCCCTACCTGGCTCTACTCGCCTACCGAGCCACACCCCTTCAGAGTGGGTACAGCCCGGCCCAGCTCCTTATGGGCCGACGTCTGCGCACCACGGTGCCAGTGCTGCCCTCTCGACTGGTCCCTACACTGCCGGACAGCGACGCGTTCGCGCAGAAAGAGGAGGTGAAAGGGAGGTCGGATGCGGTAAACTACAACCGGCGACACCGTGCAAGACCCCTCTGTGACCTGTCTTCGGGAGAGCAGGTATGGGTCACGGATGCTAAGACGTCGGGAACTGTGCTCCGAAACCACTCTACTCCGAGGTCCTACCTGGTGGGCCTGCCCCAGGGGGTGGTGAGACGCAACCGACAGCATCTGATACCCCTACACACACCTACACAAGACAGGGGCTCCCCGCCGCAGCAACAAGCCCCGGAGCCGGCCCCAGACCCGACCCCTGGGCAGGCTCCCATGTCACCTGCAGTCGGAACACAGGCCCCACCTGCAGAGACTCCCACGCTCAGAACAAGGGGGGGGAGAGCAGTGGTTAAACCTAGGAGGTTTGACATGTAACTGAGAAATGTGGACAAGTGTTTGTATAAGTGTTTACCCTAAAAAAAAAAAAAGAAAAAAAAAAAAGGAGTATATGGGTAATGTTACTGTTGTATTTAAGGAAAAGTTATTCCATGTTACGTTGGATGGGGTCTAGTTTGAGCACTTTTAGTAGCCCTGTTAGTTTTGAGATTTATGGATCAAACCGCTATAGTAACGTATGTTCAGGATTTACACAGGGACAGACCTTTACAACAAAAGAGGCAGAATAATCCTCTAAGGTCTGACGAGGCAAAGGCAGTCTACCCTTTGTCTCTAGAAAGGGGAGATGTGGTGTTATGTTAATATATGGTGTGACGCTTATGCTGTAGACCAATGGGAATGAGTTGGGGATACAGGGGAGAGCATGCGCAGTGGGAAAGCGGGCAGAGTGGAATGAATGGTGGAACTGGATGGTTAATAAAGTACGTGGTATATAGTTAACAGTTGTCTCACGCGTTTACTTACGAAACACGACAGTGAACTCGGTAAATTGACTCCAAATTAAAAGACAAACATGTATAACAAAAGCAATGCTGGACAAAATGGCCACTGTTGGCTTAATCTCACTTTGGTTTAAGTGATGCAACATTAGCTAGCAAAAAAACGAGTCTTCCTAATTCACTTAGTCCCCAAGAGTGTTTGAATGGCCAAATTGTACTTATTACATTGTACAGTTAGGTTAAATACCTTCCTCTTGGACTTAATTTAGCTAACTAGAAAGCCACAAAGGTGATAGTCAACTTGGCTACAAGTGGTATGACGATTTTGAGTTAGCTAGATTGAAATAACTTGGTCACACGTTAGCTAGCTTATACATTTTTATAACATTAGCTATTGCACAACAGAAAATATATGGACAGCTAGCATTACTTCACAGTCATTTATCAGAAGCTTTTATCCAAAGTGACTTACAATAAGTGCATTCAACATATACGTACTTTCTCCGTTAATTCTGTCACAGCGTGACTGGCTGGCTGCAAAGCATCTTCTAGAATGTGGCAACAATGTTTTTTTTAGCGTCTTATCCGCTTGTTAAGTCGTGACGTATTTCCGGGGCCAACGTTGGCTGAGGCGCTGTCTTCGAGATGCCGAAATAATAATAATAATTAATTATATTTATATAGCGCTTTTCCGAGGCTCAAATACCCTGACAATATGGAGAAAACGGTAAAGTGCTGTGTCCCTTGTTGTATGAATAGATCCGAGTCTAAAAAACGATTAAACTGTCATTCTACCGCTGTAGTTCACAGGTACTCCGGTGCGGAGAATTTCTGATTTGGACTCGGAAATGGCTAAACGTCACTTTTGACGTCAGACTTAACAAGCTTTTTTGTCTGTCTTACATGTAACGATGAATTGAGAATCAAGGACCCCAATTGAAATAAGCCAGTGGCTTTCTTGGGTTTTTATCCTGTTAGTTGACCGTGTATGTAATATGTACTTTCATGTACCTACTTCTGCAAATCTTCTAATAAAGTTTTCAATCAATCAATCAAAAGCGGATAGAGAGTGACCACCGTCACTTCCTGGCGCCTTTTGAATATCCCATTTCCGGTGGTGACCAAACTCAATTGAATCCATTTCAATCAACGCGAGAGAAACAAGTACATTCAACATTTTCCATAAACGATTGAAGTCTACTTGATTAAACCATGTTCACAAAAGGAATATTAATTAATTGTGTTGCATATAGTGATTTCATTTGTGTAAATTCAAAGACCTGCTATTTCCCATTTTTTCAGTGTAGCGCCGTCCAGAGGGCAACAGTTGAAACAGGTGGTGAGCAGGGTGGGAGGGGTCAGAGATCATTTTATGTGCTCTATTTGTGTGAATGTTTGCTGCCACTTCGAATGCCTAGTACAATTGACCCACTGGGATGAATAAAGTCATTTAGTTTAATACATTCCAGTCAATTCAGGAACATGTTTAGCTTTCCTTCCTTTGTCCAAATTGAACTCAGGAACTCTAAAGGAATTTATCCCAACTCCACAGGAATCTATCTTCATTAATCAATGATTCCCAAGTTAGTTGGAGTGAAGGTATAAAGAGAAACACAGGTATGTATTTAATTAATGTTATAGCCATGAGTTTGTTATTAGTAGAAGTCATATTCATATTGACTGGATGGATTCAGCTTTGAATGCTAGCAGTCTCTTTGGCTCCCCCTGCTGTCAGGTTTTAGCCATCAAACACATCTCATTGTACCAAGACTTGAGGAGATGAAGAACATGACGTTACCATGTTAATCTTGTCATCATTGTAGTATTACCGCCATTTCCACTACATACATTGCATATGAATTTAGATTTTTTTCTGTACAAAAGTACAAAACCAACACAAACACATCATATGGAATGCTCTTTATTGGGTAAGACTGAAACAAAACATGAACAAATTAGTCTTAAACTGCACAAAACATGTACTAGAAGCAGTATAGTTTCCCCTCTACAAACAGTGTAGACTGTTTTCTGTTAGCAGTAGCATTCATCATTTTCCTTTTTCTCGTGTCAATATTTGGTCCATGTGAGAATAACAGAGAAACTGACCCTGGAAATATGCATATCCAAAACGTAAATTATTCAATTGCAAAATGTAAGTTAGAAAATAAAAATAATCTCCTATACACTGGTCATTCTGATTAAATTCAATATAACTAAATTAAAACTATAATGTGGCAGGTTTCAGACACCATGGCGATGCCGATGAGACACCCTGAAACAGTGAATTGTATAGATGTGTTAAAAGACGATTAACGATCTTAAGAAAGAGAGATAAAGTGAAATGATAGAACAAGGTGGATAATCTGGGAGTGAGAAAGCAGTGTTCAAAATGTGGTCAGTGATGATGACATGGGACCCCAGAAAAAACTCTCCTCGGGGACCACCAGCAGTTCCACATATTTGATCTGTTCCACCACCAGCACACCTGATTCAACTAATCAAGTGAAAAGCAATTATGGTTTGTACTTGATTAGTTGAATCAGGTGTGCTGGTGGTGGAACAGATCAAATATGTGGAACGGCTGGTGGTCCCCGAGGAGAGGTTTGAGAACCACTGCTCTAGACAGAAACAGTAACCCTGAGGTTATTAGGTCTGTTGAGCCCAGAAGGGTGCTGCTTCTGTGCTCTGGGGCTTCTGGGGGCTCCTGGTTTGTTGTGTCTGTTGTGCTGTTTGAGAAAAGAAACACACCCAAGCTAGTTTACTCTATACAACATCATAAACTACAACATCATAAACTACAACATCATAAACTACAACATCATAAACTACAACAACATAATAAACTACAACATCATAAACTACAACAACATAATAAACTACAAACTTCAGTGACTTCAGTGGCTGAAGCTGTCGACCAGGTGTTTGGAGTCCCAGGGTCCTGCGCCATTGGAGAGGAACTGGTGGTTGACAACCATCTTGGCATTCTGATAGAGACTGGCTTCCAACTGAAACAAGAAGGAACACATCACACAAAATTCACATTCATGCGGTCAACACAATCTTGGCCAGATGATATTCGGTAGCACATGATATGGCTACGATGTCGCCTATATGCAGTGCAGACAAATACAGGTCCACGGGTGCCAGGATATCTACTGATTCATGGCTCAACAACTCACCTTGGCACTGTGACAGGTTTGGAGGTTCAGTAGAGAACTTTGCCCACTCAGCTTTGCAATTTTGCAGAAGTAACAGTAGAGGGCTCTCTTGCACAGTCTGCTGGAGAAGCCAGGCCCACTCACAGTTGGGGAGCTAAGGGGCCAGAGAGAGCATTACGCCTACATAGAAAGCTCCCTCCACAATGAAATTATACATTTACATAATTTGTTTTTAAATGTTTGACATTTACCAGACGCTTTTATCCAAAGCAACTTACAAACGTGTCTAACAAGTAAGTGAATCACATCAGTCATCATAAGAACACATCTATGCTAGGAGCAGGTGCTATTGGCAGTCACAATGCTAGAAGAAGGAAGGATCTTTTTTATATACGGTATACAGTAGAGGAACTGTACAGGGTAGTGGGGAGTGAAGAGGTCTTTACAGTCAAGATGGACAGGCAAGATGTAGTCTGAAGAGATGGGTCTTCAGTACCCATCAGACTTCATTGTAATGGTAGTATACCAAGTACGGTAAGTATGCAAGTAGTCATCGAGATCATCTATGTTTCATCAAAAATACTTAAATTGTTCCCATGTTACGAGCATCGTCTACCAGTAGCACCATTGACTTACCCATCGACAACAAAGCCTGTTGTGCTGTCCAGCACCTCGATGCTCAGGTCCCCGAGGCACCAGTTGATGCTGAGGTCTTTGCAGTGGGGAGAGCTGTGTTGAGGCGCCACCCCGTCACAACCGAGGAAGAATATCCTCTGTTTCCTAAAGGGTGGGACCAGCTGCTCCTCCCAGTCATCCCCCAGGCGATTGTTGATTGCGTCCGACACGTTGTCCGAGTTATAGCTGGAGTCACCTGAACGGACCAGTGAACCAGAACCAAGTTCTCAAAATTCCTTCTTAACCAGTTAAGGCCCCAATACAATTCTAGAACACTGCTGTAGATTGCTGAGAATTGTCAAGATAAAGATAAAATGTTAGAACAAGCCTGAGAAAAGTATCACACACCAGTATTACACAGAACATTATTCAGGGAAACAGACTAGATTGAGAAAGATTCGGTGACTATTTCAAAATGTACCAAAAGTCAGCATTAAGATTCTGGTTGTTGTGTTTGTATTATGGTTTGAAAACCAAAGCCGTCAACGGCTACTTACCGTAGAACATAGAACAGCCATTCCTGGCCGGGGGACGGGGGGGACTAGAGGCTTAATACCTCCCAGTGTCACTGGAGCACTGTCTGTCAGTCCTACAAGGGAGGGCGGCCTATGCTACTGTGATTGTAATGCATCCTTGGTTACTTACCTAGGACCACATTGATGATGTAGAGTGGCTCAATGAAGTGGCTCAGCAGCGCCCCCTGGACCCCGGTGACGGCCCAGCGGCAAAGTTTGTCACTGTCGGACATGCAGCAGACCCGGGCGCCCCACACACCCGGATGGAGGAGAGCCACAGGGATCAGAGAGCCCTTAGCATGGCACTGCAGCATCAGGGAACTGTAGAGATTCAGGGACTTCCTATGGGGACAGAGGATGCACACAATCACTCTCACTGGGTCACTCAATTAGATCACTAAATTAGTGAAATGTAAACTGCCCCAAAATGTAATTCCCATCCAATTCTTACACTTCTGAGTGGATGCAAGCAATTAAGATTTCCGCATTGGACACTCAACAACAGCAGCCAGTATGAAAATGCACACACTCACATGGAACCGCACTGTGCTGCCCCTCTTGGGGTCTGGTTGGTGTAGAGGTGAAGGTAGGTTTTGGGCTTGAGCTGGAGCAGGTGGCTGTCGGAGTTTCTCTCGTAGATGGAGCGCTCCTTGCACTTTGGGTCATGGCTGAAGAACAGCAGAAGCTGCTTGTACAAGAACCTGAATAGAAATACAGGATCGGACACATCCTTTGCTAGTCTCCAGTATTAATAGCTAAACAAACCAAACAAGTGAGTGAAGTGAGTAAGTAAGTCCAGACGATCCAACAAAACTCCTGTCAGGCTGATGTACCTTTGGAGAGCCCGTTTGGCGATGACCATGGCATGGCAGTCATGCACCATGGTGCCACTGAAGCAGAGCCAGTCACTGCAGCTTGACTCGCCCGTGCCCAACGCCACAACGTTGTAGCGCACATAGGACTGGCCCCAAGTGTCACACAGCTCTGGAGAGGGAATAATGTGGGAGAATCACATCCATAAACTATTCACAATCTATAGACACACATATATATATATATATATATATATATATAACACACATGATCGACACATAAACTGTGTGTGCGTACATTAGACATGCTCATCAAAAATAGGTGTCATTTACAGTCGTTAACATATTTTTGTAGTGTATTATTATTGAATAGATTCCAGGGACGGAGTTGAAAAGGTGAGAAGGTCAACGAGAGTTGTGGAAACAGACCTTCTTGGGGGGTTCGGATGCATAAAAATAAAAAAAGACGTGATTTTGGATTAAAAATCGAAAAGGTGACTAGTTTGCATCCCTGAGATTCCCCAGTGAGCAGAGAGAAGACCTCACCTCTCTCCAGGACGAAGGCAGCCAGGCTGCTCTTGCAGCTGTGGAACTGGGAACCCTCCCCCAGGAGGTCGTCAAACACGTTACTGGACACTGCTGCCATCCGACCCATGTGCCAGTCAGTGTCACCCACTAGAAAAGCAGATGCTTTCAGAGTCAGAAGAAGAGATGTACTAACCCTGACTCTTGGCAGATCATGCAGTATGTAGGCTACAGTATGGAAGACTATTCAATCAAACTGTTAGAAAAGGCAAACAGGTTTATGCCCCATGTTATAATCCTCAAGCCTAGCTGTGAATGTTTCCACTGACTTCCATCACAAAATAACCTGTTCCCTTCTAAATACACTCACAAGTTGTTTAATATGAATTCAATATCAGTTTGATCATCAAGTGAGAGCACGTGGCCCCTAACCTCCACTCTTGGGGCTGCTCTGCAGGTTGTTTGACTGGTCCTGGAGCCCCAATTTTAGGAAGCTGTCGTCCAACTTGGGTGGGGATGTGCCAAGGAGGGAGAGGACATCACTGTCGTCGTCATCAGAGTCGTCCTCCTCCTCCAGCATTGGGTCTGGCAGCAGGGGTTTGGCGAGGGAAGACCTCATGGGCCTATAGTCCTCTGGTAGCAGAGCCCCAGAAACGTCTGGGTTACTGGAATCAGTGTCACCACTTACACAGAAATGTCGTCCAAAAGCGCCCCTGCTGCTGCCCCTGTGCATAAGAGAGAACTGTGCCTTTCTAGGCAGCCGGCTACGTACAACATCTTCGTCCACCATGATTAGTACCTGCAGTGAACACAGAGTGCATGGGAATTCATTTAACACATGCATCAGTTGTTAGAAAGAGATGCCATTCGTAAACTAAAGTAAAGGCTAAACAAGGATACATCTGAACTGTAGGCCGTAGGCCATTGTGATGGTAGTCCGTGTTCAGACCTAGCATTGTAGTACCACTGCTCTGGACTGGCATCTTATGAGATGCTTTCGTGGATTTTTTCATACAAACATTTTCTGATGCAACAACACTAGAACCGTGTGTATGATTATCTGCAAATGTCTCCCTCACATTAAAATGCTGCTGGCATCCCGAACGACATCTGTGGTTGAAGTATGGTGGAAGAAAAAAAAGCGCACGTGCAGTTTTGGCTAAACTAATTAGCTCGCTATCCTACTCAACCAGATTTTTAGTTGAAATATAATTAATTTCAATTGTTCTTTGTTTCACTCTATTCGATTTGCATTATGTATGCCGGTTAGTCTCGTTGAGTTAAAATAAAATGTTCTGGTCTATATTTCAATTGTAGATAAAAGTTATAGCTAGCAGGTGGCGCTGTGCAGACTCAATTACTGTATGAGTTAAGTAACTTAAGTTCATTAATTTACTTACTGTATGAGTGAAGTTAAGGAGCTAATATATAACATTACTCTGTGTTGTAAGAATGATCTCTGTGAGAGATATTTATCGTTTTATCTTACCTGGCTTGTTAAGGGCTCGTGATATGACAACGCAGGGATGTGACTGAACAGAAGTTATACTGCACATACAAGGGCGCCGCTAGGGGGGGGTAAGTTAGGACGATTCTAAGCGCCCAGCACTGACAGGGGCCCATGATAATCTTTTTTTTTAAAAATACATTATATTTATAAATAATATTATTATTATTAATATTATTATCATAAGGACGTTAACTCATTGACTGCCAAAGATAGTAACGTTGACTGCCAAAGACGCCATTTGAAAAACCAGATACTTTATTTTTCTGTTTTGGTAGTCTGTCCAATGTCACACTTGCCCTTCTCCACCGGCACTAGTTTTGGATCTAGCTTGCTGTTCATTATTTTGATGATAAATTGTAGATAGCTAGCTATAACATCTTCATGAGTCATCTACGTTTCTACATCTTTGTCGAATACTACACAGCAGAGTTTGACGCTTGAGTTTTTACAACGTGCAACTGCCAGAAAAACATACGGCATATACAGTAAATCGATATGGTCGAACCCTAGTATATATATATATATATACACACACACACACACACACACACACACATACATAACCATACAGGCTTAAATACTGATTAACAGTTCATCACTGTAATCCCCCTCCCCCCTACGCAAAACGTGTCCACCGCGTGTTCTGATAATGGCCATGTCCGGACAGCCCACCTGGGGGGTCAGGGTTCAAGGGGGGTTGAATAGCTGTAGAATGTAGATTGGTTTCACGGCTACATTATTGTCATAGTGCAGCATTTGGAATATATTTTATACATAACTAGCTAGATGTGATAGCTTGGTAGCTTACAATCAATTACATAGCGCGTTTTCCGAATGCGGACGATTGACCCGTAGCTAGCATCTAATTGGAAAGAGTCCGAATTGTCCACTCGACGAACTGTTTTACCTATAACATACATAACTAGTTATGTTTAATGACCTATATGTAATATATGACCTATATTTAATGACCGTATACCAGCCGCTAATGACGAAAGCTCTAATGAATAGCAACTAAGCTAACGAAATGCTAACGCTAACACAGCTAGTTCAATGACAGTGCACACACCGTTTAAAGCCAGATTAATTCAATAACATAATTGCAGCACGTGAGATATTAACACATTAATATGTCCATTGATAAGATATGAAAATGTCTTCCATACCTGGTGGAAGGCTTTCCGCGGTAAGGTGAATCCCACTTGGCGTCCTCGCGGTAAGGTGTCTTGTCGGTCTGGGCGGTGGGCAGCGAACAGGTTGATGGTCGGAGAGAAAAGAAAGACTGGACGTCTGTGACCTGGAGTGTCTAGGACCGGAGGGCGGGAAGGAGTCACGTGAGAGGAAACAGGACCCGTGCAATTTGCACTTCTGAAAAAAACACGCAATTAAACTCTGTTATCATTGAAAATGTGAGATAGTTCAACAGTTTACAACAACATTTAAGTTTTGCCCATATACATGCACCTTAATTCATGGATACCTATATTACCCGGTATATCTTGTATTTTTATTAACTGCTGTGCAACACATTGTCTCTGAATATTTATCTGAAAATAGCAGCTATGGAGTCCATAAGGAGCCTATCATTTACTGTGTCTTTTAGCTCAACTTCATACTTTTTTTTTTCTTTCAGTAAACTGTTTCGGAACTACTTGACTGTGCTACTTAATGAGTCAATTGCGTAGTCAGTGGCAGGTGTGAGAGATGAGTAAGTGGTGGCTTGCCTCAGGCATGAATCTAACCACCACAAATCAAACAACCAACCGAACTGATCTTGAACCAGTTTATTAAGACGCCACCAGATCATCGCTCATCAAAGACACAGTAAATAGGCTGATTGTTCCATCTCACAAAACATAATGGAATGTAAAAACTTTGACGCTCAATATCTCTGAATTACCCTAAACGGAGATAGAACCTTCTCATTCTAAACGGAGATAGAACCTTCTCATTCTAAACGGAGATAGAACCTTCTCATTCTAAACGGAGATAGAACCTTCTCATTCTAAACGGAGATAGAACCTTATCATTCTAAACGGAGATAGAACCTTCTCATTCTAAACGGAGATAGAACCTTCTCATTCTAAACTTACCATTGTGAACTAGAGTCATTTCCCCGCTGTCCTTCCCTGCCTGTTTGCACGCTTCCTCCAGCAGAGATGAGACCCTCTCCAGGGGGAAGACGTCAATATCCAGGGTCTTCCCAGTCCCAGCGCACCTTACCACGACGTTGATCTTGTCCATGATTTGGTGACAAATGTTGAACTCTTTTAGTTTAGTTTTTTTTAGTGGTCAAAGTTAGCTGAAGTTAGTAGTGGTTCTCTTAAATGTGAACCTTGGATTACCATCTGAAATTTGTAAAAACATTTTAATTTTCAACATGCTCCTACGTTAATCAGTAACTCAACTGATGGGCATCATTGGGCGACATGATTATGCACCACTAAAGCATTTGGCAATATGATTACATGTGCACGTTCTAATGAACAGACTAATGTGCTCTCATTCAACTAATCATGTACAAAGCAATTATGGTTTGTACTTGATTAGTTGAATCAGGTGTGCTGGTGGTGGAACAGATCAAATATGTGGAACGGCTGGTGGTCCCCGAGGAGAGGTTTGAGAACCACTGCTCTAGACAGAAACAGTAACCCTGAGGTTATTGGGTCTGTTGAGCCCAGAAGGGGGTGCTGCTACTGTGCTCTGGGGCTTCTGGGGGCTCCTGGTTTGTTGTGTCTGTTGTGCTGTTTGAGAAAAGAAAGCAACAAGTGGGCTGACATTTACAGCGCTTGCAAGGAACACGTGAAGACCCGGACGCCAGGCTAACCTGGGTGGAGACAGGTGACAACTGGCTCTCTCTCTCCCACAGGACTGAGCGCCATCTGATGGTGACATTTGGCATGACATAAAATATATTCCTTTATTTGAAATCAGCATTTATACATTACTCTATACTCCAAAATAGCCCATCAAGTTGAGTTTATATAAATAATCAACCATAGAAACCAAGAGCTATATCTGTAATCTGTGTATTAATTATAGGCTACTAATATCTGAGTGGCAGTTGCCTGATGAAATTCAAATTCACAACTTTTGTCTTTCATTATAATCTTCTTAATGAGGTCATTTGATGTAGGCCTAGTGATTTATTTTTAAAATTATCTTTATTACATTCTATTCATGTTTTATTCATATTTTATCAGTTCTCTTTTTCCCCTCTAATTCCTACTTAGTTCCATAACTGCTTATGTTACCAGTGAAGACAAGAGCAGGTGATCTCCAATTGATGCGGGTTTTATTGTGAGGTTCTGTGCGCACAGACACGCAAAAGGAGAGATATCATTCCCCTTAGGGAGGGGGGAGTGGAGGGAGGGGGAGGGAGGGTCCCGTCCCCTCTCGGCAGGCGGTGTTACTTTAACTCATTCCCCTTAGGGAGGGGGGAGTGGAGGGAGGGGGAGGGTGAGGCAAGACACTGAACCCCAAAATTGCCACAGACCAGGTGCAAGCTGCCATTCAAGGCTGAGTCTCGCTCACTGGGAGTTCAATCTCCGAGCAATGATGGGGTTCTGTGTCCTGCCCTCACCCTCTGCTTATGTTACCAGTGAAGACAAGAGCAGGTGATCTCCAATTGATGCGGGTTTTATTGTGTGGTTCTGTGCGCACAGACACGCAAAAGGAGAGATATCATTCCCCTTAGGGAGGGGGGAGTGGAGGGAGGGGGAGGGAGGGTGTGGAAGGCACCCTTACCCCCCCTTCCGTCCCCTCTCGGCAGGCGGTGTTACTTTAACTCATTCCCCTTAGGGAGGGGGGAGTGGAGGGAGGCGGAGGGGGAGGGTGAGGATGAGGGCAAGACACTGAACCCCAAAATTGCCACACACCAATGGCGGCAAGCTGCCATTCAAGGCGCTGAGCGCCCGCTCACTGGGAGCAATTTTGGGGTTCAGTGTCTTGCCCTCCGTGACCCAGAGGGTCAGACCGCATTCGCCAAAACGTTGTACTATCCTATCTGGCGAAAAATCGGAAGGCTCTTCCCTAAAGTAGTTCTTCTCAGAAGGGCCCTCATGGAGACACCGCGGATGGCTTTGACTGCGTGTCACATCATCGCCATGGAGATGAGGGCAGCCTTGAAGCCGTCTGTGACCTTCGCGGAGGGCACCAAGAGTGGGGATGACACACCGTACTCTGTCAACCTCCCCACAGAGACAGATAAGAGCGATACTAACAGGCCCAGTACCAAGCTGGAGTTACGTATTGAGAGGGAGAGGGTGGAGCACCTGGACAAGCTAGACACACCGGTTGTGCATGTAAGCAGTTGATAATCCCCCCCCCAAAACGTTTTATTTGCTTTGATTGACAATGTAACACTTTGAAATGTTTTTTTTCTGTCAGTTCTGAAGGAAGAGCTGCTTCAGGGCAGAAAGAAAGGCGCACGTTTGCATTTTTCCACTCATTTGGTGTCTCTTTTTATTTGCAGGATTGGAATTTCTGGAATTTGTATCACAGCGACCTTATCGAAGAGGGTATCAAAGACTTGCCAGAAGAATTCGCCCACTTGGACAAGTTATACGGTGAATGGCCCTGGCCCGGATACAACAAAAAGAAGAGCTTCCTAGCAAGACTCTGCAGATGTTGTCTTTGCGGCTTGTTTTGCAAGAAGAAGCGCAGAGCCTCTTACTAGAGTAAGCCCCTGGACCATCTGACAAGGACTGGCTCGCTCGCAAGCACAACACAACTACAACACATCACAACTACAACACATCACAACACATCACAACTACAACACATCACAAGACAACTACAACACATCACAACACAACACAACTACTAAACAAACCACACACACTCTCCACAGCACCACCACCACACACCCCCTCCCACCTTACACACATCACCCACCACCACACACCCCCTCCCACCTTACACACACCCCCTCCCACCTTACACACTTTCCACAGCAACACCCCGCCCAACCAACCAACCACTCAACCAACCATCCACCCACACACCCGCAATGATTTATTCTATAGGAAATAAACTTTCGGCATATTCTAACTATCTAGCGGTGGCTGTGTTGTTGCTTTAGTGTTATTTTTGTATGTAAATATGATGCAATGATTTACAGTGTTGTTATGTGATAATGATGATTACACATTATTATATAACTGCTTATCCAGGTTTAAATTAGGTTTAAAATTACATGTTAGTTACCCGATGTTGATAAAATTAAATAAAAAAATTAAGTGAATTGGACAACTATTAAATGATTGTCGAATATTTATGGCACGTCCGGGCACATAGTTAGCTAAAAGCCCGAAAGCAAAAGAGGACTTGAGAGAAATCACACAGAGACAAAAACTAGTCCATTCGATATCTTTATTCAATGCAATCTTTAAATAATTCATCTTTACATCTCTTTGTTGAAGTTGGTCTTTGACCATTCATTCTCAAAAGTAATAATATTAACAATAATAATACAGTAAGTGCTTTGTCAGAGGACAAAGGCCATAGGAAAGGATCATACAGCAACACATACCAGTCACAACAACACACGCACACGCACACGCACACACACACACACACACACACACACACACACACACACACACACCTCACTCACTCACTCACTCCCTCCCTCCCTCCGTGCCTTGCACATGGCTTCCAAGACATTCAGACGGTATCAAACATCAAAATCAAAACAAATATTAGTAATACTATTCAGAACATTCCTTATTGTAGCATCATCATCACCATCAGTCCAAAATAATATTTACAACCGTGATGGTAGGAAGAGACGTCATCCACCCCACAGTAGAAGGGAACATACATGACCCAGCAGTTTGGACCAATAGGAACATACATGACCCAGCAGTTTGGACCAATAGGAAGGAGTGTTTGAACATACATGACCCAGCAGTTTGGACCAATAGGGAACATACATGACCCAGCAGTTTGGACCAATAGGAAGGAGTGAACATACATGACCCAGCAGTTTGGACCAATAGGAAGGAGGAACATACATGACCCAGCAGTTTGGACCAATAGGAACATACATGACCCAGCAGTTTGGACCAATAGGAACATACATGACCCAGCAGTTTGGACCAATAGGAAGGAGGAACATACATGACCCAGCAGTTTGGACCAATAGGAAGGAGTGTTTTCATGACCCAGCAGTTTGGACCAATAGGAAGGAGTGTTTTCATGCTGAGGGAAAGAAAGCCCTGTCCTTTCTCCTCATCTTTCTCCTTCATCATCAATCACCTCTTTAGTTTAAACTTTACAGTATTACAGACAACAGAGCCCTTACAGCCTCAGTCCAGCAGAGGGAGCAATACCCGAGTCGCCAGCAGACCCACCAACCAGCTCAATATCCCTAGGTGCCCAACCACAACCACAGGTCCAAGGTCAAATACTTATTAGGAGTTTTGTCCTCCTAATAGTTCCAAGTCAGTATATGGGGGGTGGAGGTATCTAATCTGACCCTAGACCTGTGGTTAAGGGGTGTAACCTACTGTAGGTCCAGTCAGTTTCTATGTCAGTTGGTTTTCAACCCTCTCCTCATCGAACCCCAGCCGCTCCACATATTTGATCTGTTCCACCACCACCAGCACACCTGATTCAACTAATCAAGTACAAATCATAATTGCTTTGCACTTGATTAGTTGAATCAGGTGTGCTGGTGGTGGAACAGATCAAATATGTGGAACGGCTGGTGGTCCCCGAGGAGAGGGTTGAAAACCACTGGACTATATGGGGTTTGGGGGGTAATCTGACCCTAGACCTGTGGTTAGGGGGTGTAACCTACTGTAGGTCCAGTCAGTTTCTATGTCTATGTCTGGGCTCCAGGGAGGGCTAGACTATGTTCGGGGGTCCCAGGGGACGGGCCGGACGGTGGAGGGAGGAGGCCCCCCCCCCCGCCCCCGGTCGTCTTATTAGGCCCCTGGTAGAGCAGCCCCCGCGTGGCCGTGTCCACGTTCAGGTTCTTGTAGGGGTTCCTGCGGGGCGGCGAGCGCAGACACACGGAGGGGAACCGGAGGCCCGCCAGACAGCAGCCAGGACAGGAAATGACCTCCTCCTGATCCAGGGATTGGCCGCTGCCCCCCGAGCCGAAGGGGGAGGGGCCTTCAGGGCCGCCTCCTGGGGGGGAGTGGTAGCCGTTAGCGTTAGACGACCCCACGTCACGACTGTTGTTGTTGTCCAGGTGGTGGAGCATGGGGGGGGGCAGGCAAGGGGGCCCGTTGGAGATGGGGGGGGTGGTGGTACCCATCCAGCCGTTTGAGAAAGGAGAGGAGAAGGACGGAGGAGAGGGTTTAGATCTAACGGGCGAGGAGAGGGCGCCATCTAGTGTGTCTGGGGAGCTGGTGCAGTCCATGGGTTCCTCCTCCACCAGACTCTCCTCCTCCTCCTCCTCCTCCTCTTCCTCTTCCTCTTCCTCCTCCAGCTGGTCCAGAGACTGCAGCTCCATGTCCACAGGGAGGCCTGGTGATTCATCTCTGGGGAGATCCACACCCTTCATCTTCCTCTTCTCCACGTGCTCATCTCCTCGCTCCTCCTCTTCCCCTTTCTCGTTCACTCTATTCCTCTCCCTCACCTCAGTGTCCATATAAGATGGCGGCGTCTTGCCTGCCTGCTCCTCAGTGGTAGTAGCTGTCTGGGTGGGGGTGGGGGTGGGGGGGAGGTCTAAAGGTGGGGTGCAGGGCAGGGACTGGCATCGCCTGTGCTGTCGCAGGTGGTGGGGTCCCCCCCCCTCTGTTTCGGCGAGCGAGGGGGTGCAGGAGTCAGGGGTAGGGGGCAGGGTGAAGGTGAGGGAGATGACAGACTTGCTGGGGGTGTCGAACAGTTTGGTCTTCCCTCCCTTCAGGTCCTTGCGGAGGGAGAAAGGGTTGACTCTGGTGGGAGGGGCCAGGGCCGGGGGCGTGACCGGAGGGAGCATGTCGGATTTGCTGCGGGACAGACGATGGTCACCGGGGAGACCCAGGGACTGCCTCCGCAGGGGTCCGAGCTCTGGAGACACGACTACACAGAGAGGGAGAGAAAAGAGAGAGAGGGGGAGAAAAGTTAGAGATACTACAGGATTTTTTTTTTTATCAAATTAATGAATGAATGAATGGACTTTATTGTCATTGCTACAGTACAGGTACCAAACAACGAAATTTAGGAGGGGTGGCTCCCCTGGTGTTAGGAAAGGAAAAAAAAAAAAAAAAAACTTTTAGAAAAAGAATAAAATCACAAGAAGGTAAGGAGCTGGTTTACATAAATAAAGGCTATGTACACAATCCACTGTACTATACTGCACAGATAGTCAACTAGGGTTGTCATATTGCTGAAATGAATTAAGCAATATTACACGAGAGGGAGTGTGTTATACTGGAGATCAGCACGGCTGTGATTCGGTCGTAGGTACGAGGCCGCAGGCCGAGTATCGAAGACAATCACAGCCGTGCTGATATTCAGTATAACAGCACGACCTCGAGTGTGATATTGCTTTTATACAACAGTTCTACAGCGCAATTTATTAGTTAACAGTAATAAGTGACAACAGATTATGATTTGTTTGTTTATTTAATCATTTATTTTGGCTCCGTCAACAAAAAATAGTTCCGCAACTGGACTGTTGCCTAGTAACCTGAACACAAACATCTGCAGGCTAGCTACTTTGATATTAACGGTCATTTCGGAGTGATACCTATAGTTAAAAGTCCCAGTGCTGTTATACTGGATATCAGCACTCATGGAATGCCTCTTGTCCAATCAAATTACTTGGTCGGAACTAACTGTTGTATAATTAATGATATGATGTTAATCCATTTCTTATCTTGACGCCACAGTTTCTTAGTTTAAGGAACAACAAACTTTTACAATAAGGTTTTGATCATGGAAATGAGGAGGTTTGCCCCAAATTTCTTGACAATTTATTTATATTTTACAAACGTGAGTTTGGTATTTTTAGAACTGGTGACTGAAAATATACAAAAATATCCTGTAACATCTCTTTAATATCACTTTGTTAGAAACAATACATGGCTAGCTAGCTAGCTATGGAGGTGAAAAAGTATGTCTGAGCAAAGCCATTGATGTCCCGTATGTCTGGTACCACGTCTGTCAACAGTATGGCTCTGAGCCTGCACGGAGCAGCGTTCTTAGAACAGGGTATATACAGGAATCTTTTTATTTATTTTTATTTATTTTTTCAGATTTTATCCCTTTTTTTCACCCAATTTGGTAGCCAATTGAACCCAACCTAGCATCCAATTATCCCCTGCCTATTGCGAGGGATCCGCCGCACGACCCCGTGGCCGGCAGTCCCAGAGGAGGCCGCCAGGCAGACTAGCTGACTGGCTCCTCGAGCCCAGCACCGTTATTCCGGCACCCCGGGGGCGCTGTTGCGCGACGGATCCTTGTCCGGAACTACTCCTATACCCCCCCTCGGGAGCGGCCGCCCAATATGCCGCTCCCCGTATGTGCCTCGGCCATATCCGGGTCTGGCGAGCCGGGATACGAACCCCGGCCCCGGTGGGCAGCATGCACTGGTGGCCAGTGCTTAGCCCGCTACACCACCGCGGGGCACTATACAGGAATCTTGAGGTTAATTTGAAAGTGACAGTTGGATCTAAGTGACAGTTGACTAGAACAGCCGTGTCTATGTTACCTACAAGAAGCCACCCCAGGAGGCCAGATCACCCTATGTAAACTGCCCCCTGTAGCTCATGACCAACTGGACCTAAATAACTCCTGTCAGAACGAACACACACTGCTGATAGAATCTACCGTTTGGAAAATAACCCTCGCTACTGTTTGGAAAAACTACTCTGACTAAAGCCCTCCCTGTGCTCTTTACCCCCCTGCCAGACACAGACACAGACAGACAGGTCTGACTCACCCTGGACTGCAGGTTCGTCCTTCTGGATCCTCTCAGCCTCCGTCCCCTCGAGCTCTAAAACAATCTCTGAAAAAGATGGCCGACAGCCTGGGTTCATCTGAGAGAGAGAGAGAGAGAAAGAGAGAGAGAGAGAGAGAGAGAGAGAGAGAGAGAGAGAGAGAGAGAAAGAGAGAGAGAGGTGTGGAGTGAGTGAGTTGTTTGGGAAGGGATAAAGACAGGTGCTTGCTGCTCTACTTCAGAGAGAGAGAGAGAGAGAGAGAGAGAGAGAGAGAGAGAGAGAGAGAGAGAGAGAGAGACACAGAGACAGAGAGAGAGAGAGAGAAGGCTTTTGATGTTCTTATTGAGACATCCTCACAAGTTTTCAAGTTTTTGAAAGGCCTTAAAAGTTTTGGAAAATAGACATGGGTCATTGAAAGTGCTCATAACACACACACAGAAAGTCCTCTCTCTCTCTCTCTCTCTCTCTCTCTCTCTCTCTCTCTCTCTCTCTCTCTCTCTCTCTCTCTCTCTCTCTCTCTCTCTCTCTCTCTCTCTCTCTCTCTCTCTCTCTCTCTCTCTCTCTCTCTCTCTCTCTCTCTCTCTCTCTCTCTCTCTCTCTCCTCTCTAAAAAAGACCTATATATTAAAAAAAAAGTTTCACGTAATTATAGTAGATAAGTCTCTGTATTGCTTAACTTAACTCAGTAACTTTACACATATTTCACAATGTATTGTTTTGCTGTGGTAGAGAAGGCAAGAGACCATCTAGTGTTCAAGCCTCTACATTCAAAAGCCTCTCTTTTTAATTGTTGTCTGTGAGAGGATAGTTCCTATTATATAAATTCTCATCTAGATCTGTCTCAAACTATGCCGTGTTGGGGTCCTTGAATTTGAGGGAATTGAGTCTTGGAAGTCCTTGAAAAGTGCTTGAATTTGATGTTTCAGAAGGTGTGGGAACCCTGGAAGAGTCAGTGAGAGTGAGGGAGATGAAGGGGGACACATGGGAAGGGGACACATGGGAAGGGGAGGGGGAGAGGGTTAACTGGTGAAGGCGAGCCTGAAGAGGTGGGTTTTGAGGGCCTGTTTAAATGTTGGGAGGGTGTTGGCCTGTCTGATGTGGTTGGGGAGGGCGTTCCAGAGGGACGGGGCTGCGGCTGAAAAGGCCCTATCACCCCAGGTCCGGAGCTTGGTCCTGGTGGTCTTGAGGGTGGTTTGGTCGTCAGACCTGAGGCAACGGGAGGGGGTGTGGGAGGGGGACGAGGTCGGCAAGGTAGGAGGGGGCCAGGAGATGAAGGAAGGCTGTCTTACGTTGCAGCAGGTGACGGCCAGGTCCAGGAACACCGGGGGACAGTCTCCCACCATGTGCTGGAACGCCTCCACGTCCAGACCAAAGTCCTGACAGGAAACAAAGTAGACTACAGTTTCACTAAACACCCAGAGGAGGAGGGGTACATGTTTACAGTTCGTGACGTTAGAATTATAAGGTTCTATCTCCATTTTTGTCAAAATTTCGTTTTTTTACATAATCTGATCCATTAGGTGTTTATTAATGCCTGTGTGGTGTTATTTCTAAAATGTTGACATTTTTGAGTTAGTAATTCATAAAATACAAAAGGTTCCATCTCACAAAACGTAATGGAATGTAAAAACATTGACGCTCAATATCTCTAAACTACCCTAAACGGAGATAGAACCTTATCATTCTAAACGGAGATAGAACCTTATCATTCTAAACGGAGATAGAACCTTATCATTCTAAACGGAGATAGAACCTTATCATTCTAAGATCACGAGTTGTCCCCCCCCCCCCCCACACACACACACACACGGCTACAGTATGGGACAGGGCTGTAGGTCAGAGGTCATACCTCAGTACGTGGGAGGATGTCGGGGTCGGCCTGGATACGAGCGATGACCTCACACAGGATGATGCCGTAGGCGAACACATCCACCTGGGGGGGAGAGGGACAGGTGGACAGGTGGACAGAAGGACAGGTGATCATCTAGCAAAGCCTCCTTACAACACGCCTCTCATTTGGGGGCGGCTGTGGCGCAGGAGGTAGAGCCGCCGTCTAATGATCCCAAGGTTGGCAGATCGGCGGTTCGAGCCCCGGCTGGCCACATGTCGAAGTGTCCTTGGGCCAGACACTGAACCCCAAATTGCTCCCAGTGAGCAGGCCCGCGCCTTGCACGGTAGCTTGCCGCCATTGGTGTGTGAATGGGTGAATGAGAGGCCGTTGTAAAGCGCTTTGGATAAAGGCGCTATATAAGTGCAGTCCATTTACCATTTACCGTCTATCAAGTCACTGCAGGTAAGCGTTTGGTTGGACAAAAAAAACGACAGGTGGAAGAAAGTATAGTCCCACCATGTGCAAGAAACACTTTCCTGGCTCTGCCTATTCCCTCTGTTCTGTTCCCATTTAATGAATAAAACCTCAAACATCCATATGTATTAGAAACTCTTCCAAACAAACCTTCTCATCGTAGAGCTCTCCTCTGAGCACTTCCGGAGCCATCCAATAGGGGGAGCCAACCACAGCCAGGGGCTCCTTGTCTTCACCCTCTCTGTAGAGAGGAGAGGAAGACAGGGCTGGGCTTTACAGAGCTAGCTCACACAGGGGACGGCAGGTAAAGACACACACACACACACACACACACACACACACACACACACACACACACACACACACACACACACACCATGGGCATCGTCACACTGGAGTTCATGAACGTCCATCCCCAAAAGGAAGGATGTTTTCTAGGAGCAAACTTATTCTAGTGTGTGTATCTTTGCATGTCTAAAGAGGTGGCACGTTTTCACAATTATTGTGTGCCGATATTGTTTTGTGTGGTAAAAAATCTGTCCATTATTGGTCACACACACACACACACACACACACACACACACCCTTTATGAGCTATTTCCATCTGCCACTGTGGTGTATGATATTGCATAAATAGAGTTAGGGAAGTGATGAGGGCAGAGAGAGAGAGAGCGAGAGAGAGAGAGAGAGAGAGAGAGAGAGAGAGAGAGAGAGAGAGAGAGAGAGAGAGGGAGGGAGAGAGAGAGAGAGACAAGTGGAACGGAGACAGACAGTAATGGCTCCAAGTGTAAACACCATTTCGGGAAGTGGAGGGATAGTCGCTTAGAGAGAGAGAGCGAGCGAGAGGCAAGGGTGAGAGAGAGAGAGACCGAGTGGATTGGAATAGTTTGACCTTATTTGGAGTGTTATCCTAAAGCTAAACTTCTCCTCTCCTCTTCTCCTTCTCTCCCTCCCACTCCAACGCATAAACACACATACAAACACATACAGGGACACAACCACCATCACATGATAAAAACACAAGCTGTGCCAACACACACTGGCACACACATTCACTTGAATAAACATTACGGGTGATGAAACAGGCGGAAAAGGTTCACAGAAAACACACGCACGCACTGACACACACACACACACACACACGCGCACGCACTGACACAGACACACACACACACACACACACACACACACACACACACACACACACACACACACACACACCTGGTTACAGCAGCAGCTGCCTCGACCCAGGCACAGTATGTGTGTTTTATTAAAGGGATGCAGACATATTTGACCACAGTAAGAAGATAAAGAGATCAGAAGGAGAGGAGGAAGGCTTCAGTATTATTATTAATAATAATAATAATAATAATAATAATAATCCATTAGACTTATATAGCGCTTTTCTAGACACTCAAAGACGCTTTACAAACTGTAAAGATCAAGTAGTAATAATAAAAAGACACAACATAAATAAAAGAAAGTATAGGGGCCTAATTGAGGTAGTGCTGGGGACACATGGGAAGGGGAGAGGGGGAGAGGGTTAACTGGTGAAGGCGAGCATGAAGAGGTGGGTTTTGAGGGCCTTGTTTAAATGTTGGGAGGTTGTTGGCCTGTCTGATGTGGTTGGGGAGGGCGTTCCAGAGGGACGGGGCTGCGGCTGAAAAGGCCCCACGCACCCCAGGTCCGGAGGTTGGTCCTGGTGGTCTTGAGGGTGGTTTGGTCGTCAGACCTGAGGCAACGGGAGGGGGTGTGGAGGGGGACGAGGTCAGCAAGGTAGGAGAGGGCCAGATTGTTGATGGCTTTGTAAGTGGTGAGCAGGATTTTGAATTGGATCCTGAATTTGACCAAAGGCATTAATGCCCCCCATTAACACTAGAACAGACATGAGTAAAGACACATTTTATATCTTTGCACTCGATCAAATTTCAGGACCCTCCTTTCATGACTTTTCCTAGATATGTGCGTTCTACCACCCAGTATCCTTACATTTTCTAAATCACATCAGGATAAGCTAGTATAAAGCTATTTTGCAGTTTTTCTGTGTAGGAAGCAGGCTAATTTACAAGCGGCCAACTAGTGGTCGTTGTGTGTAAATAGCAGCTTGAGCATTGTAAAGAGGCTCTTTTAGTAGGTTAAAAAGGCACGGCTGTTCCAGTGTTAAGGCATCAAGGGGGCATGGTTGGGACGCTATGGGGGACCTGACACAAGAGGGGATGAGGATGAAACATGCAGTCGGATTGTGTTTCAAATTGACACACTTGTCCCAATGTAGCGCACCCCTTTTGTCCAGAGCCCCATACAGTATATGGGAAACAGGGTGGCGCTGGTCCTTTGTCTTCAGATCAGGCTCTTCAGGTTACACCTTAACTGCTCCTCCTGAGACATCTTCTGCCCCTCAGCACTGCGTCTCCTGAAGACACCCGCTTTCCCCTCTACTGTGTCCCTAAAAACTTCTATTGCCCCCCTTGTACTGTTTCTCTGTTTCTCCAGTGTTCTCCAAAAAACCTAGGTTTAGAAGAAGGTGATAGGAGAAGGTTTTTCCTTCTATCAATGGCCCCGAGCTGGAATACTCTTCCTGCTACGACTGGTGGATTGATGATTCACTTGCTTAGTATTCAAATGTATTGATTGTAAGTAGCTTTGGAATAAGGCGTCTGCTAAATGCCAAAAATGTAAAATGTAAAGGCTGAAATTATTAATAAAACAGCGTGGGAAATGGCCGCATCGTAAACAAATGTCAGCTGAGCCTGTGTGTGAGTCCAGACAGGCCAGATGAAATATTGACACAATCACAGTGAGTCAACTCACTCTGTCTACCGTCCATAACCGCCCCCCCTAACCCCCCCACCCCCCCACCGGAGAGAGACAGACAGAAAGACAGGAAAGAGATGGGAAAAAGGGTAAAGAGGTAAGGAGAGAAAGAGAGAAGTGAAGAGAAAGAGAGAGGTAAAAGAGATAAAGATCAAGTGAGAGAGAGAAAAGAGGAAGGTAAAGGGACCATTCAAGCTCTTATCTAATCTGCCAGCCGTGATAGACGGATGTTGGATGAGGACTGACCTGTACTCTGGTATTTTCTCTGCCAGACCAAAGTCCCCGACCACGGCCGTACACAGGTTGTTCTCCCAACGCACCAGACAATTCTGGAGGGGGAGAGATGTTACATCACCACTTTATTACACCAGATAAGTGTTTATGTTACGGTACATGTGGGAATACGCCGGTACATGTGGGAAAACTAGGGTTAGGGTTAGGTGCTACGTCGACTTGGTACATGCTAGCATGTCTAAACCCTTAACCCTAATCCTAATCCTAACCCTAACTGTAGCACCCTAGCACCTAACCCTAGTTTTCCCGCATGTACCGTATTCCCACATGTACCGTAACATTTACACTACTGTAAACTGTGTGTGTGTGTGTGTGTGTGTGTGTGTTACCTTGGAGGTGAGGTCTCTGTGGAACACACTCTTGCTGTGGAGGTGTGTATGTGTGTGTGTGTGTGTGTTACCTTGGAGGTGAGGTCTCTGTGGAACACACTCTTGCTGTGTGTGTATGTGTGTGTGTGTGTGTGTGTGTGTGTGTATGTGTGTGTGTGTGTGTGTGTGTGTGTGTGTGTTACCTTGGAGGTGAGGTCTCTGTGGAACACACTCTTGCTGTGCAGGTACTCCAGGCCCCGGGCGATGTCCAGAGCCAGGCCCATCCTCACCGCCCACGACAGGTACACGTCGCTGTCCAACAGCTGCTCCAGGTTGCCCCCGTTAATGTACTGTAACCATGACAACCACACCACACCACCTGTCACTCAAACTGGAGCAGGTACTGCAGAGTCACTGTCGCGCTGTAACCATGACAACAGCATGGGTCGGTCGGTCAATCAATCAAGCAGGCTACTTTCTTGCTACTCGACTAGATTCTCCCCGGCCACATATCCAGGTTAAGTAGTTATATAAAGTAGTTTGATCTGTTCAATTGTCCATGCCATCTGGGGCAGTCCCACTCATATTTTTCATTTGTATTGACAGACACAGTAGGGATTTAGACAGGAAGGATGGGTGAGAGAGAGAGGAGGGATGACATGCAGGATATGTCCCCGGCCGGAATCGAACCGGGGACCCTGCGGTTACATGGTCAACGCTTAACCCGCTACGCCACCTAAGCGCCCCCGTCCATGCCATCTTAAAGAGATCTTACCTCTGTCAGTGCGTGGAGCTGACCCTGGTGAACACACACCCCGACGAACCTGAGATGAGACAAGAGACCCAACCCACCACCTGAACTCTGAGTGAATCATTTCAACACTAGGCAGTGATGGAACTGTAAAGGCTAGCTATACACATAAGGCCAATGCACACGGCAACATTCGATTCTCAATCACACCATTCTCGATTCTGTGTGCATTGTCTCATTCAAAACAATGGAATAGAATTTCTCGGTGCGACAAAATTGCACGCCGTGTGCATTGCGTAGCTTTACACATACAGTTAACACTGAGAAAACGGAGCCTGACCTGAGGATGTTTGGGTGACATAGGCGGTTCATGAGCTGCACCTCCCTCAGCATGTTGGCTCTGTTACTGGCCATGGTGTTCATCTTCAGCGCCATCACCTTCCCCGAGATCCTATGCTGCACCTGCAGGGAGGACGGGGAAGACGAAGGGGAAGAGAGGAACACTGGAGTCAGGGAGGAGGAAGGTTAGAGTATCATCATCATCATCATCAGAGGAAGGTTAGAGTATCATCATCATCATCATCATCAGAGGAAGGTTAGAGTATCATCATCATCAGAGGAAGGTTAGAGTATCATCATCATCAGAGGAAGGTTAGAGTATCATCATCATCATCAGAGGAAGGTTAGAGTATCATCATCATCATCATCAGAGGAAGGTTAGAGTATCATCATCATCATCATCATCATCAGAGGAAGGTTAGAGTATCATCATCATCATCATCATCATCAGAGGAAGGTTAGAGTATCATCATCATCATCATCATCAGAGGAAGGTTAGAGTATCATCATCATCATCATCATCATCATCAGAGGAAGGTTAGAGTATCATCATCATCAGAGGAAGGTTAGAGTATCATCATCATCATCATCAGAGGAAGGTTAGAGTATCATCATCATCATCATCATCAGAGGAAGGTTAGAGTATCATCATCATCATCATCATCATCAGAGGAAGGTTAGAGTATCATACCGCTGAGCATCAGGTGTTGTAGTGTCTAGTCTACTACTGATCTGGTATTCTAGAAACACACCCACTGGTTAGACTTCCAACAATCAGTTCACACTAACGATTCATCCCCTGACCACTTTAGGGTCAGATACGGGGTACCACAAGGCTCCGTCCAAGGTCCGGTATTGTTTTCATTTGTACTGTACATTTTTACAGTACCTCTTAGTGATATCATCCGTAAGCACAATGTTAACTATCATTGCTATCCAGAAGACACCAAACTATATTATATTTCTGTGAAACCAAAGTAAGAGCTAAGAGACACAAATCAATGGATGGCAACAAACTTCCTTCTTCCTCTTAACTTAATAAATAAAGCCTAATTCGGATTTAAGGCCCTAAAAACCAAAAGATCTGACCCTCAACCTAGATGGATCTCTAGTCGGGTCCAACAACTGTTAAAAATCTAGGTAACAATTGACTGGTAATCCCACACTAGACACAAGATCATCTCAAAATCGGCCTATTTCCACTTCCAAACTTGTTCATGCTTTCGTCCTGAACCAGGTTAGATTATTATAATGACCTTGCTCTCCTCTCCGGCTTCCCAAACACCTCTCTCTCTCTACTAACTGCAATTCATTCAAAACTCAGCAGACAGAATCCTTACCAGACAAGGAAGTCAGAACATGTTACACCTCTCCATGCTTCTCTTCATTGGCTCCCCATTTACATTTAGAACATTTAGATTTGTGTTCCTACTGACCTATACATCTCTATTCTCTACATGACCTAGCGCCATCATACCCGTCCCCACACATGCACTCTCCACTCTCAGGATGCAGGGTATCTTGTGGTCCCTAAAATAAATGTGAAAATATGGCAGGGCCTTTCCACACGGACCTCCTCTGACTGTTCCTCTGCAATCCACACCAGGCGGGCTGAATCAGTCTCAGCTTTCAAATTCTAGGCAAAAACTTTTTGCCCCAACTTTCTCATAAGAGATATACCCCTTATGACATACTTGAACTGTATATCCCTGATTGTTTTTTGTTTTTTAATTGACATGTATGTAGAGTGCAGAAAAACAGCATCCGCACACTCAAATCTGTGCAAAAAAACATTGTTTATTGCGCGAGCTTTCGGTCATAGACCTTCTTCAGGCATGAAGCAGACAAGTGAATGCAGTGGTATAAAGGGTTCAAACAACATCACTTGACTAGCCAATGCACAACCACCTCCTGTGTCAAATATTTTACCTAGTAGCTAGGCATCAAGGGAATTGTAGTCCTGGATTTAGTGGACTACAAAAAACATACTACACAAAGATACATAAGTGTTCATAAGGAAACACGACAATACATCAAATATTTACGATATATATAGGCTACATAGCAGAACAAAAAACCTAGGGGTTGTAGACTTGTGGATGTGGATCCAAAAAAGCTCTCTGGCATAACCTCCTGTCAACATAACGCCCTCTCTGAAGGGTAATCTGCTCGGGCGGTGCATTTCACACCTAGGCCTTCAGTGATGTCCGACACATTCCTACCTGAATTATTCTACCTCTTAATACCATCGTTATGACGCCATGGCTCTAGAAACTAGACAGAAACACAGTATAACCGGGCGTTGCATCACCTTAACATAGTCAGACAAGTACAACAGAGTTATATTAATATTTCCGAAGCATTTTTAATCAATAAATCCGCATTTACAATGAAGAGTGTTAAACTAACATCTTTAAGATCGCTACATTACCCACGTCTGTCGTCTCGTCCACCATAATAGCGACAAAGGGTGCCTTTTTAATCTCCATTTTGATCTCTTCTCCCATCACTTAAGCAATAGCAAAAATCAGGTCGTTTTGTATTTTGCCTGACGTCCCAGTAAACACTTTGTTTGTGGACAGGTGGTAATGTAAATCTGGGTTGTTTTCAGCCAGAAAAGAAATAAGCTCAACGTAGTTTCCTCTGTTTGTGGACTCGGTGCTTTCATCGTGTCCCCTAAATGATAGTTATTGTTTACCCAAAAACAGGACACAATCGATCAGTATTATCGATCAGTCAACGAAAGCTTTCGTTGTGATGCTCCGTTTCCCTGCGCACTTTCAAAAGTTTCACATCTACCGGCATATACGCATCTCAATAGTGAATATCAATAGTGCGTATCAATAGTGCGTATCAATAGTGCGTATCCAATCAAAAGACGTGCTGGGTGCTGACATCATTGAGCCTTCCAGCAGGCGCCGTTGTTGCTTTTGCTCGCATCTACGTAGGTTTACTAGGAACGCCACAGGTTTTCTCGTTCCAACGTTAAGTTACAGGTCGAATCCGCGGCACCGCTTAACGTGCAGGCAGGCAGATTTTGGAGCCCCCTAGCAACACATTTTGATTGGATAAAAGCTCTAACATAAAGGCCAGCCCTCCAAATCTCAATCGGAGACTGGAAGCAGCGCAACCAAGAGGAAAGCTATGAAATGAAGAGAATAGACTATGGGGAATCATTAATACATATTTGTGGAAAAAATATATTAAAATAAAATGTATATTCTGATGATGTTTAGGCCAGCAGAGAAGGCCTTGCTGGCCCTGACGGCACACCACTGCCTGGAACCTATGGGAGGACATGGGGTGGGAGGGGTTATTAAAACGACAGGCTACGGGGTAGTTCACACTTCGTGACGTTAGAATTATAAGGTTCCATCTCTGTTTTTTACATAATCTGATCCATTAGGTGTTTATTAATGCCTGTGTGGTGTTATTTTAAAAATGTTTGCATTTTTTAGTTAGTAATTAATAAAATACAATTTATTACTACCCTAGACGGAGATAGAACCTTATCATTCTAAGCTCACGACCTGTTCATCTTATGGAACTTTTGTGCTCACTGATTCTTTGTTCGAGGGGACCGTGGTTTTACCAATATAGATTTTATCAGATAGGCATTTTAACAAATACACACACAAAAAAAATGGTGTTACATATACATGTGATCATGGGCGTCAGCAGCTTTTTGAATGTGGGGGGGACACTTATTTTTCGGGGGGTCTGGGGGTCCTCCCCCCGAATTTTTTAAATAGTAGATTCAATTTCCTGCATTCTGGTGCGTTTTACACCCAAAATAATCTCCCCCTTTCTTTGTTTTTCCTTGGAGCTGGCATGGTCTGCAATTACTGACTACTATTATGTTTTGGTTTAACTCACAGAGGCCTGACACTGACACGTGGCACTTTTTAGGTACTTTATTAAATATGAAGATTCAAAAAGAATCAAAGAGTGAATTAGAAAAGAATGAGGTAACTTTGAGTCAACAAATTGAATAAAAAGTTATGAGGAAACATAAAATATGTACCTAGGCTACTCAGAGCCTATTACAATCAAACTTAGCCCTCTTCAGTGCATTGCAGAACATACAACTATAACAAACAAACAAAATCAAAGAGTGAATTAGAGCTGTCTCCACTGCCCCTGCCTGCTGCCCCTGCCTCTGACTCACTCTCACTCAACCACCTATATCAGGAGAAATGGGGATGCATTGAGCACTTGTTCATATTGTTTTTCTCTAATAGAACATTTGACATAGAAATACAATCATCAATACAAAAAATACAATCACAAGCATTTTAGAAATAGAAAAATAAATGGAACAGGTGTTTTCTTCTTATTTTTTAACCCTAGCTCAAGCAATCAGATGCCAAATTGATTCTTTGGGTGGGTGCAATGGCCAAATTAAATAGTGCAAATGCTCAGGGCAATGAACACGGGCAGGAGATGCAATAATGACAGGACAGGTAAGCACTGTGAGGTGTTTGTCGCCAGTCTGTGCTTTTGATGACATTTCGCCTGTGTCTGTTCTGCATTTAAACATGTCTAACCGCACTAGTAATGCCTAACAAAACTGCTAGTGCCATATAGCTGATCTAGCTCGTATTTGGTTGCTAGTAGGCTATGCTAATTCTATTGCTAATACAGAGAATGTCTCATAAGGTGCTAACATTCTTATCAGAAAAGCTGGCTGTGTTTGACCTTGGGAGAATGCAATGTTGCTGTTTGGCCACTCACGGGAAAACTTGGATGACTTTGACTTACTTTTCTCTTCTTAGAAAAAAAAATCCTTATATCCATCTTGGTGGATGATCTAAATATCGTCTTGCCTCATTCTGAATGTTTAGAATCTGCGTGCGTGTCTGATGCTGCGTGCCGTTAAAAACAGAAGTAAAACGCGGAGTGGATTTCTGGATATAGGCAATCCCCTACTCATAAAGTGGAACGGATTTGATTGTGAAGCAATGAAAATAACGCTGACCAGTCATGCAACATATTTTTGATGGCAAATGTGGGGGGGTCCAAACGACCTTGTTCCAAAGGTGGGGGGGACACGTCCCCCCCCAAATATATGGTGGTGACGCCCATGCATGTGATGTAGATCACAAATCATAAAAAAGAACCGTATATGTCTAGACTTGATACTATGCAATCTGTTTTGTATATTTGTCTTGTAGACTATTTTTGTATTAGCTGTATATCTGTCTGGCCATTGTTCCAGATTGTTCCTGGTATTCTAGTGTCTATTGTCAGGCCTAGAAGTTCTAGAACTTCTGCCACCGTATTACTGCTACTCTGCTTGAGCCAAACTGGGTGCTTCAATTCGGTTGTTAAGTCTGATGTCAAACGTGACGTTTAGCAATTTCCTGGTCCAAACCAGAAATTCCCCGCACCAGAGTACCAGTGTACTACAGCGGTAGAATGACAGTTCAATCGTTTTTTAGACTGGGATCTATTCATACAACAAGGGACACAGCACTTTCCTGTTTTTTCCCATATTTGTCAGCGTCTTTGAGCCTCGGAAAAGCGCTATATAAATATAATGAATTATTATTATTACTGAGGCATTTCGAAGACAGCGCCTCAGCCAACTTTGGACCCGGAAACACGTCACGACTTAACAACCGAATACCGTACATCTGTCAAGTCACCATGGTGTTGTGCTGCCTTCTTCCTTTACTGCGGGTCTCCTCCGTACGCAGGCAGAATGTGTATTAAGATGTTTGGTGGAGAGAGTGCGTGTGTTTGAGAGAAAGCATGTGCATATCAATTCTAGAGGTGATGTGGGGGGAGATGTCACTACTAGCCTGGATTTCAATTGTGCAGTGGATCAGAGAGGTGATGGGAAATCCAGAAAACCTAGTTGTGCCCCAGGCGAGGGAGAGAGGGAGAGAGGGAGAGAGAGAGAGACTCACACATCCACACCATAATGCAGACATGAGCCAAGCGCTGACTCAGCAGATCTGCGCAGCAGGTAGAGCTGTGCTGTCTGGATCGTTGCTTTGTCCCATCACCTTGCAGAATTTCAGCTCAAATCAACAACTTCTCAGTCGTCATGGTTTTTTAGGCTAGTGTCCACAAGCTAAAAGGAGATTTTGAGTACTATTGCAAAAAAACGGTGTGTGTGTCTGTGTGTGTGTGTGTGTGTGTGTGTGTGTGTGTGTGTGTGCCAGCACTCCATAATAACAAGTAAACAGAGTGTAGCTGTGATATCAGCATTCCAGTGAGACAGGACTCGATCCAGCAGCATTCACCACAGTTCTAACAGTCACAGAAATATGCTGACCACCACAACCTGCAACAGACACACATGTTTTAGTCTCTAGCATTGGTTGTGATGGTAAACTAGCAACAAGAACAAGAAGAGTGCACCTCTGACCTCTGTCTCCCTGTCTTCCTCTCTACTCCCTCTATCTTGACTCCCTTTCTCGGTCTCTCTCACTCACATTTGCACAAGTGCTGCTTTCAGCAGAGAACGCCATCTCTGCAGTGAACATATACATGTGCAGTGTTGTCTTTCATTGCGTGAGCTTAGAATTATAAGGTTCTATCTCCGTTTTTGTCAAAATTGAGTTTTTTACATATTAATGCCTGTGTGGTGTTATTTTTAAAATGTTGACATTTTTGAGTTAGTAATTAATAAAATACAAAGGTTCCATCTCACAGAACATAATGGAATGTAAAAACTTTGACGCTCAATATCTCTGAACTACCCTAAACGGAGATAGAACCTTATCATTCTAAACGGAGATAGAACCTTATCATTCTAAACGGAGATAGAACCTTCTCATTCTAAACGGAGATAGAACCTTATCATTCTAAACTCACGATTGGCTGAGGGCAAATGAGGCCGAGCCTGCCTGAGCTATGGCTCGTAAATCCCACCAGAGAGAGAGAGAAATTAAATCATCAGATAACATTCTTTTGTTGAACCAAGTTGAAATAACATCATAAATATCACACAAATGAACTGTTTTCGCCAAACAAATGACACACTGGTTGTACAGTACCAGGCAAAAACATTTAGCCAATGAATGCACCAATAAGAGAAGAGAATAGGGCTTAGTTAGTGCACACAGCCGGAAGAGTCTAGAAGCACTCCATGAAAACAAGTCCCTGGGCTAGACATGCGCTCTTACACCACCATGCAGGTGATCTGTGACACAAACAGCGTCTGAGGGGGGAGTCGCAGGGCAGCCAGCCAAGCACGGTCCCTCAGTAAACAAGCAGGGAGGTCCTCCTGACTCCTGGAGTGCTCCTAAAGAGAACATGATCCACTGTCTAGACCAGGGCCTGATTGAGACACACACACACACATACACACACACACACACACACATAATTGGTAAATGGACTGCACTTCTATAGCGCCTTTATCCAAATATGCGCTTTACAACGGCCTCTCGTACACCCATTCACACACCAATGACGAGGTAGGCAAGCTACCATGCAAGGCGCCGGCCCGCTCACTGGGAGCAATTTAGGGTTCAGTGTCTTGCCCAGGGACACTTCGACATGTGCCCAGCCAGGCTTGAGCCGCCGATCTACCAACCTTGCGATCATTAGACGGCCTGCCTCTCTGTCTCTCTCTGTCTGTCTCTCTCTGTCTCTCTGTCTGTCTGTCTGTCTCTCTGTCTGTCTGTCTCTCTGTCTGTCTCTCTGTCTGTCTCTCTCTGTCTGTCTCTCCGTCTCTGTCTGTCTCTCTGTCTCTATGTCTCTCTTACATAAACATAAACACACAGGCACGCTACAAGCAGCTATAGTCTCTAACACTACTACGGCCTTGCCTGTGTGAGTGTGTGTGTTTGTGTGTTGCCGTCAGAGGGGAGGACGGGCCTCGCAGTGACATGTAGACATGTCGGAGCATGCAGGGCCAGGACATCAAAAGGATCCCTCTTCTGCTCCACAGCTAAAACATTTTCCACCGCCTGCCCACCCTGGGCTGACTCCCAACCTCTTCCACACCTCCTACACCAGCCGACTTGTTTATTTACTTACTAACAAGGGAGGAGCCAGGGAGCTTGGGCTTAGCTGTGGATAACACACTTCATTAACACTCTTCAGGAGATGTGGAGACAGAGACAGACAGACAGACACACACACAGACACACACACACACACACACACACACACACACACACACAAAGTATGTGCATTGTATATAGCCTACCTACACTAACATGTACTTGCATGTAAAACACAAACAAATAAAGTACACATGCATGCACGCATGCAACAGAGCAAGCCCTGACCAGAGTGTGAGGAGAGGAACAACAACAGCAGCATGGAAAGTGCTGTGCTAAGCCCAGAGGTTCTACGTCTAAACCGTAACTCCATACTAACACCCCTTCTTTACCCTTGATTAGTATTATTGTGTGTGAGTGAGTTCTCTCTCTCTCTCTCTCTCTCTCTCTCTCTCTCTCTCTCTCTCTCTCTCTCTCTCTCTCTCTCTCTCTCTCTCTCTCTCTCTCTCTCTCTCTCTCTCTCTCTCTCTCTCTCTCTCTCTCTCTCTCTCTCTCTCTCTCTCTCTCTCTCTCTCTCTCTCTCTCTCTCTCTCTCTCTCTCTCTCTCTCTCTCTCTCTCTCTCTCTCTCTCTCTCTCGAAACAGATCACCAAGCACATGGGTGACAGTGACAGTCGATGATGGGTTGTGGTGTGTGTGTGTGTGTGTGTGTGTGTGTATATATATTTACGGGGGAGGTGCAGGTAGAGAGGGGTGCTTATTGAGTTCCTCAAGATTGCTGTTTTTCTTCTCTAGAATTTCCATCACTTCCATTCCTGACCCTCTGACAGTCCTGCACTCATCTCTGACAACAGAACTCCCTGACGAGAGCCGGCTGTTGAGGGGTTAATCCATCTTGTCAACACACACACACACACACACACACACACACACACGTCTGAGACTGTGCAAACGCTGCAGAAATGTTCCCTCAGAGAGACAGCCTAGACATGCCTACAACAACAGCAGCATCATCCTCCTACAATAAAGACCAGCTAGGAATGGAACACTACTGCACATTCTGGAATGGAACACTACTGCACATTCTGAAATGGAACACTACTGCACATTCTGATCAAATATAATTGTTGGGTTTTCTTTTGCACGGAAACTAGAAACACTATCTATCCCATAGCAGACACGCTGTCATAATGTGGTGCAGGATCATAAATTGCTTGTTAAAAGATAAGATAAAACATGAGCTCACACAATCCACTCATTGGTCAGGTAGTCAAAACCAGAGAGAGACATATAAAGCTAAATTGTTAAATATCATTTATGTGGACACTAGAATATACTCTCTCAGTACACACACACCACACACACACACCACACACACCACACACACACAATTGTTCTTGAACCTTGTTTGCTGGAGCGTCTGGTACACTCTCCACTTTAACAGTTTCCACTCAGTGTCAAAGGCAGCTGGCTGGGGTGGTGTGATACTGACAAACACAGCTTTTTATTCACCTAATGACCTCTATGACACCAGAGACTGCACACCACACCACACAACACAAGGGGTAGTGGTGGTCTAGTGGATAGTGAGTTGGACTTGTGATCAGAAGGTTGCGAGTTCAAATCCCGCCTGAAACCACACCACTGGCGGGTTCAGTGGTGGGAAGGAGCCTGGACTCTCTGGGGACGTTGGTGGAGAGAAGGACTAGGAGTAAGCTGCTGTCCATCAGGGACAACCCCAACCACCCCCTCCATCATGTCCTCGCTGGGCAAACCAGCAGCCGCCGCAGAGGGCGGTTCATTACGATCCGCTCCCGGACGGAGCGATATAAAAAATCATTTATCCCGGCTGCACTAAGACTGTTCAATGGCAACTAAAGTAGCAGTCGGGGTCAAGGCTCCTGAATCTGTATTTATTATTTATTTTAATCACCATCATCACTTTTTTTTTCAGTATTTTAATATAAATAACTATAGCCATCCTTTTAATCCACTTTTATATCAGATCTCACTGTTTTTTATATACTGTACATGGCTGGCCCAGTGTTGTTGTCTGTCCTTTATGTTGTGTTGTGTTGTTATGTGTGGTTTTTAGTGGAGTGGCGCGGCAAAATGAATTCCCCCACGGGGATAAATAAAGTATTTATCTATCTATCTATCTATCTATCACTACTAGTGTGTCCTTGAGTAAGGCACTTAGCCCTCAGTTACTCCAGGGGGAATGTCCCTGTAATTCGTAATTGTAAATCGCTTTGGATTAAAAGCGTCTGCTAAATGGCAACATTTAAATTAAATTAAAATTAAACAAGTTACCAGACTCTGAATATCATTGTGGTGTGCACGTGTGCATATTCTAATAAATGAAGTCCCTTTACATTGGGTATGATCACATCGTCTTATTGAGATTAACTGCTTTCGCTTTCCCTTAAAATCACAGTATAACTTGGATAAACGAACGCATCGATGTCATTCTCTCCCCTCTGCAAAACTCTGGACGCTAATTGAGTTAATTATAGCTTGTATGGTAATTACACTGATTATCATAATCTACTCTAGATAACCCTTCACTAAGTGACTCATGTACAACTTCACCAGTCACAGTTTTGACTCCACTGCTCACAACACTGCTGAAAAAAACCATCAGTCCTACCCAACCCTGCTATTAGCTCTACCAACGCTACTCCAGCTAGAGCAACTACTGTAAAACAGCAACCACAGCTAAACAGTTCCATCATGTAGTCTAGCTTCACATCTTTTCCCTCCCCTCCCCTCTGAGCCCAATCTCTCAACCTAGCCCCAACATAGCGACCCCTGACCCCTAAGAGAACAGTCTGCTATGACAGCAGTAGCAGGTATGTGCTCCCCTCCCCTCCCTTCATTAGAACATCGGAACAATGACCAAAGTGTTTATTTGTTATTCTTGTGGCTCCATTGTTTCATCATCGGCCCCTGGACCCGAGTCAGATGGATCTGAGAAAGGTAAACACCACCAGCATTCCTGCCTCTGCAGATAGCGTAGATTAGGCCTGGGACTCCAATTCTTTGAAGAATATTAAAAGAAAGCTGAATAACAGCAACCTGAGGGATTTGTCTTGACACGCGCACCCCTCCTCTCGCATTGCACAATGGCTGTGGTGAATGCCTGCCTGCCTGCCTGTCTGACAGACTGTCTGTCTGTCTGTGTGTCTGTGTGTCTGTCTGTCTGTCTGTCTGTCTGTCTGTCTGTCTGCGTGTCTGTGTATGTGTCTGTTTGTGTGTGTGTGTGTGTGTGTGTGTCTGTGTGTGTCTGTGTGTGTGTGTGTGTGTCTGTGTGTGTGTGTGTGTGTGTGTGTGTGTCTGTTTGTGTGTGTGTGTGTGTGTCTGTGTGTGTGTCTGTCTGTCTGTCTGTCTGTCTGCCTGTCTGCTGTGAGCATCCATTGATCTATAGAGTGAGTGGAATAGAGGCGCAGAATATCACTACTGTTGGCAGGGTGCCAGACTTTGGGCTCAGTGTATAATGCAGTATAAAAAAATGTGTGCTTCAGAGTGTCTGCTGCGTGTGACTAATAAACAATTACAGAAACCACCCAGGCTAGAGGACAGCATCCACAAGAGGACGTCTGTCTCCTTCCTACTAGTACAGTATTTCAGTGGACTTAACTAAGCAGAAGAGAGAATCAAAAAAAGACAGACGGCCGGTCATTTATGACACTTTTATCACTTCAATTGGGACTCATAGCCACGGTAACTCCATTTGCATTTATATGGCAAGCATCAAAGGGCGAGTTACTCAATCAAGAGTAACATCTTTACAGCGGCACTTGTAAACACCATGTCATTTGCATGTTCATTGGCCTATCCAAAGGGCACAGCTAAGGGGAATGGCCTGATCGGGGATGCATTCCTAATAGTTAGAACTACTTTACAGTGTTAACAGGTCTGGGATCAGATCTACCAAGCTCCTAATAATAACAAGTCCGACCGCGACCTGATCTTCCTACCCCCGTCACCTTAACCACAAGGGTTCTGGTTTAACTGGCTCCAGATCAGAGGAGATGCTGGGTGGAATCCTGAGCTGAATCCCTTGGACTTCCTTCTCTCGTATCCAGACAGTCTTGTACCAGCGCCACTGCATGTGCACAGCCCAACTACAACACCCACTACTTTCACACCAAAACAAACTGTTTGATACTTGAGATGCGGGTCAGAGACTGTGGGTTCTTGTCAGGTCAATGGGGGGGTCATTGTCATTATCATGATCATGCATTTCTACTTTACTGTACTGATCGCTCTCCATTATACTCCTTTTCTACATATCATGGTTACATAGTAGCCTACCACCAAGCTCCCTTCCCCCTAACCATATTACCCCATAACAGAACGGGCCCACTAACACTGACTCAGTGCTTTGAGGTACAAGACCTGGGCGTCAGGTAACAACAACAACGGTCATGTTTCATGGTTGTATTCAGAATGACCTCACCCGGGATGCTCAGGTCACAGGTGTCCATACAATTGTGTTATATTTCAGCATTTAAAAGTCTCACATCAGACCTTTACATAGAGGTCTATCCCAGTGAGGGGGATATATTAGAACAGCTCTCAAAGCCCAAAGGTCTTACCTTGAACACTTCCGAGAAGAAGCCCGATCCCACCTTCTCGCAGATGAAGTCGTCGATGCGGGCCAGACTGGACACGGCGCTGCGCAGCGCCCGGTAGGACGAGGGCCTGGCCCGGTTCGGTCCATGGAGGCTGTGGATGGGGGGCTCCAGGTCCGGCTCCTGGTCCGGCTGCTCGATCCGCTCCATCTCGGATACCCCGAGAGGAGGGGGGACACGTCCCGTGTCGTGCACCGCAGTTTCAAATACAACCGGCGAGTTTAGGCTACATTTCACAGGTCCGCAGGAGCAGGACACAGTCCAGCAGCGAAAAGAACGGGCTTCACTGCGCTGGATACTTGGGAGTTTCAGAGCGGGGGGGAAAGCGACCGACTAATTCACTCCCAAAAAAACGCGCTCTATAGCAAAACACTGTCTGCAGGTTCAGGTCCTCAACTTCAGTTTATTTCTAAAATAATCTGGACACAAGCGCCCTCTGTCGCGACACAAAAACAGACCGTTTCATTAGATCATCCGTCCCTCAAACACGGGGGTTCACTCTGGACCCAATCCCAACGTGAGATCTGCAGCACCACCCCCCCCTAGTCCATTTCATACTGGACTGGAGATGTGTGAGCGTATTCCTCTTCTACTCCACTAGAACTGCGCACAACCCAGCAGCGAGATGCAGATTCTTCCCCCCGTGCGTATTTGTTGAATGTTGAATGCCCCCCGCGGTGTCTGTCTCTCTCTCACTGATCGTCCGACAAAAGGAATGAAAACAGAACAGATCGCTTGTTAAAATAGAAAACAGACAGAGTTTGGGTTCCCCGGCTGTTCTCCCTGGGTGATCTGCACCTGCTGGTCATGGACGCAGAGAGATATAGCCTATCGCCGCTCGTTGTGTTTAAACCACATTTAAATGCACACAGACACACACAAAATGCTCTTTGGAAACGGATCCAATGCACACAATGCAATCAAATACAATTCAAATGCATCTCTGTCTTGATCGCTCACTCTTAAGTCTATAGATATTATAGGCTACATATACTTGGCTTGTATTGTGACAGATCTTGGCTTGACTGCTGGCCATAAATTATAAATGCCATGCTGAGCTGAGCAGTGAGTTATTGGGTTCGTCTGTCAGTCTCACATCTTTGAAAATAAAACAGATTATTAATGGAACGATTCACTATTTATGAACGTGAAATATTCACTCAACACACGTGCATGCATTGGACTTACCTGTCCGTGGTCAAATCTAACATGTATGTAGTCTGTAGTCCTATCCCGTAGCCTACGAGTCACGTATTGGGTTACCGGGGCTTTTTATTTGACTAATTAATCAACCGTCTGCCCTCCACCCTGATCGTGCAGGCACAGGCAGGGACCCCTGGTTTCGCTTTACCTTCTCCTCGGTTTACTGCGGCTTTGCCTCCGATGCAGTGCATGGAGAAAACAGAAAAACACTTTTAGTTGAGTCTTCTTATTGGAGGCGAAGATATTTGGGCGGGTCCCCACGTGATCACCGCAAAACCTCACCTGCTGGGGGCCACCTACACATACGAGATGTTCTTACCTGGGGGCACCTACACATAAGAGCTGTTCTTACCTGGGGGCACCTACACATAAGAGATGTTCTTACCTGGGGGCACCTACACATAAGATCTGTTCTTACCTGGGGGCACCTACACATAAGAGCTGTTCTTACCTGGGGGCCACCTACACATAAGAGATGTTCTTACCTGGGGGCACCTACACATAAGAGCTGTTCTTACCTGGGGGCACCTACACATAAGAGATGTTCTTACCTGGGGGCACCGACACATAAGAGATGTTCTTACCTGGGGGCACCTACACATAAGATCTGTTCTTACCTGGGGGCACCTACACATAAGAGATGTTCTTACCTGGGGGCACCTACACATAAGAGCTGTTCTTACCTGGGGGCACCTACACATAAGATCTGTTCTTACCTGGGGGCCCCTACACATAAGAGATGTTCTTACCTGGGGGCACCTACACATAAGAGCTGTTCTTACCTGGGGGCCACCTACACATAAGAGCTGTTCTTACCTGGGGGCACCTACACATAAGAGCTGTTCTTACCTGGGGGCACCTACACATAAGATCTGTTCTTACCTGGGGGCACCTACACATAAGAGCTGTTCTTACCTGGGGGCACCTACACATAAGAGCTGTTCTTACCTGGGGGCACCTACACATAAGAGCTGTTCTTACCTGGGGGCACCTACACATAAGAGATGTTCTTACCTGGGGGCCACCTACACATAAGACTGTTCTTACCTGCTTAACTGCTCCTCCTGAGACATCTTCTGCCCCTCAGCACTGCGTCTCCTGAGGACACCCGCTTTCCCCCTCTACTGTGTCCCTAAAAACTTCTAGTGCCCCCCTTGTACTGTTTCTCTGGTTCTCCAGTGTCAAAAAAAAAACACGGGTTAGAAGACGGTGATAGAAGAAGGTTTTTCCTTCTATCAATGGCCCCGGGCCTGAGCTGGATTACTCTTCCTGCTACGACTGGTGGATTGATGATTCACTTGCTTAGTATTCAAATGTATTGATTGTAAGTCGCTTTGGAATAAGGCGTCTGCTAAATGCCAAAAATGTAAAATGTTACCCGCTGGGGGCACCTACAAATAAGCAAGGTGAACAATACCTAGGCGACCTTGACAGCGGCCACATAACAGTGGTGCCCCGTTCAACATAACCAGACAGAGACGCCTATTAATAATTTCTGCAGTTGACTGTGAACATATTGGAGCACAGCAGCTAAGCACCTTGCCTCAGGGCTCTTCTATGAAAAATGGTTTCTTACACTATAGCGCAATCTCACACCACACAACGAAATACTTAAAGTGATGACACATTGTGGCCACATTCTGCCCTTGGCAACGCTCTGTTGGCACCATTCAGGCGAGTATATCCACCACCATCGCACACAATGAATATATAATGTGTACATTATTTGATCAATTCGTTTATTGGGCTCTATTAGCTAAGGCCTACTCATACAATGTCTATGGTAGAAACATAGTACTGTCTGCAGCCACACCATTCTTTCCAAATAATTACACCATTTATTATTTAGCAGTGCTGCTTCAACTGTATTTGTTTTGAGGACGACAGTCTCCTCAGAATAGAAACGCTATGTGATGATGGAGGGATGACGTTGACCTTCCGCGACCTCAGTGAAGTACATCACAGGGTCACTCAATCACTAAAACAAAGCATTGGAGAGCCATTTGCTATTGTAATAGCCTACCACCTTGTGACATGTATTCTGGTGGCTAGGTTAATGGCCTATTACTCCTGTACTGACATCAGACAAGAAGCTGAATCAATATAACAGACAGTCACATTATTGAAGATTGTGTCTCACATCTCTAATAATAAGACTGTATGGAACCTCATTAAGGGCCTCCTGTAGGCGCCTGCGACCACAATCCAAATGGTTTACCCTCGACTCAGCCAGCCCCATTGGCTGCCAAGTGTGCACGGTAGGGGGGCTTTAATTGTTTTTTGGAACCCACCAGCTGTTTCATGCGCCCCATGTCCCCTGAGGGGTAGCGGGTGTGGAGGGGGAAGCCACATGGTCTCTGTGACCCCCTCTGGAAGCCTGCTGCCAATGCCCACCAAACACGGTGGTGTCCTCTCCCTCCCCCACAGCCTCATCCCCCACCCCTGGGGAGGCACAGGGCTCTAGGATGGGTCACAACAAGGGTACACTGACGGAGCAGGAAAGTGGATCAAAGGGAAGTGTGGGGGATACAGGGGGGAGTACTAAAGTGAATTAGTCTCCATTTAGAAATGATTGAAACCAGGAATGTTTTGGGATATCGTGACGTTAGAATTATAAGGTTCTATCGTTTTTGTGAAAATTGAGTTTTTTACATAATCTGATCCATTAGGTGTTTATTAATACCTGTGTGGTGTTATTTCTAAAATGTTGACATTTTTGAGTTAGTAATTAATAAAATACAAAGGTTCCATCTCACAGAACATAATGGAATGTAAAAACTTTGACGCTCAATATCTTTGAACTGCCCTAAACGGAGATAGAACCTTATAATTCTAAGCTCACGATTTAGAAATGATTGAAACCAGGAATGTTTTGGGATATAATTGTACAGAGAAATTGAATCCTTTCTTTCATATATCCTGTTGTGACTGTGAGTTATAGAATGGCTGAGTGTGCTGAGATCGATGTGTGCAAATCACTACCTCAATAAGGCAGACTATATATTTGGATTTAGAAATGTTTTATTATTGTGGCTCTACAATAAAAGAGACTCGAAATAATGTGCTGCATGGGACAACGTCCTGGCGTCTGTCCATTATTGTCGACAATGGTTGAAGAAGAAAGACAAATCAATGGAGAAGGCCCCTCTAGGTTTCCTCTATTGTGTGTGACCCATATTATATTACCCTGAGGGCCAGGTCAGCAAAGATATCACACAAACATAGGGGGGAGGCTGTGGCGCAGGAGGTAGAGTCGCCGCCTAATGATCACAAGGTTGGCAGACCGGCGGTTCGAGCCCCGGCTGGCCACATGTCGAAGTGTCCTTGGGCAAGACAATGAACCCCAAAATTGCTCCTAGTGAGCGCCTTGCATGGTAGCTTGCCGCCATTGGTGTGTGAATGTGTGTGTGAATGGGTGAATGAGAGGCCGTTGTAAAGCGCTTTGGAGCAAAAAAGCGCTATATAAGTGCATTTTACATAAAGCATGACAGTATAATAGGCCTACTAGGTCTATACTTTTCACTAACTAACATTCTCAAGGACTGTTATGGACAATCAAGTAGTACCTTTTCCTACACATTGGTACTGACTGAGTAGTTGGATTTTTGGTGCAAGGTCTAGCAGAGACTGAGAACGTACACAGAGACTGAGACAGACCTTTTCCAAAAACTGATGTTTGTGGTGCTGGTGGAAAGCCAGTGGGAAGTACAGAAAGACTGTGTAAGGTAGGGAGATGAAAGGGATATGGAAAGTTAGATCTTTTCCGTTTCTTTTTACTGTTTTCCCCTGCTTTTATATTCATTCTATGCATGTATATGTTTTTATATATGGTTTTTAAATTCACTTTATGTTCTTATTCCTGTTGTAAAGCACTTTGAGCTGCATTTCTTGTATGAAGGTGAGCACGAGGTGAGACGCGTACTGAAGGCGGTGGACCCCAGGAAAGCCTCGGGGCCGGATGGCATCCTGGGACGGGTGCTGAGAGACTGCGCCGACCAGCTGGCCGGGGTTTTCACCAACATCTTTAACCAGTCCCTGTCCCAGGCCACCGTCCCACCCTGCCTGAAAACCTCAACTATCATCCCAGTCCCGAAGAAAAGCACGGTGAGCTGCCTAAACGACTACCGCCCGGTGGCACTCACACCAATCATCATGAAGTGCTTCGAGAAACTAGTCCGGGCCCACATACTCACACGCCTCCCGCCCAACCTGGATCCATACCAGTTCGCCTACAGAGCCCACAGGTCCACAGAGGACGCCATAGCGACGACTCTCCACGCCACTCTATCCCACCTGGAGAGGGGAAACAGCTACGCGAGACTGCTCTTCGTGGACTTCAGCTCCGCCTTTAACACCATCCTTCCAGACAGGCTAGTGACCAAACTACTAGACCTGGGTCTATCACACTCTATATGTGCGTGGATCAAGGACTTCCTGACCGACCGCCCCCAGAGGGTGCGGGTGGGCCCCCACACCTCCACAGCCCTCAGCCTCAGCACTGGGTCACCCCAGGGCTGCGTGCTAAGCCCCATCCTCTACAACCTCTACACCCACGACTTCACCCCCATCCACCCCAGCAACTACATCGTAAAGTTTGCAGACGACACCACCGTGGTGGGATGTATCTCGGGGGGGGACGAGGCGGCGTACAGGGATGAGGTAGAGCAATTGAGCAAGCTGTGCAAGGTAAACAACCTGCTGCTAAACAAGTCAAAGACCCAGGAACTCATCGTAGACTACAGGAGGAAAAAGTCCGAGATCCTGCCCCTGCTCATCGACGGAGAGAGCGTGGAGATGGTCTCAAACCTCCGTTTCCTGGGACACATCATGCGGGATGACCTGGCCTGGAAGGACAACACTAAAGGCACCATCAAGAGGGCACAACAGCGGCTATACACCCTGAGATGCCTCAAGAAACAACACAGCAAGCAGGAGATGCTGGTGGCCTTCTACCACGGCGCAGTGGAGAGCATCCTCACCTTCGGCATCTCCAACTGGTACCACAGCTGCACGGCAGCGGAGAGAAACGATCTACAGAGAGTCGTGAGAACAGCACAGGGGATCACCGGCGCCACCCTCCCCTCTCTGGAGGAGCTGTACAAAACACGCTGTCTCAGGAGGGCCTCCAAGATCTCCAAGGACCCGACCCACCCTGGGCACGAACACTTTGTCAAGCTGCCCTCGAACAGGAGGTACAGGACCCCGGCCGCTAGGACAAACAGACTGAAGGACAGCTTCTACCACAGGGCCGTCAAGGCCCTGAACACAGAAAAGGCCTAAGTTCTGGGCCCAGGACAAGTCCGGACGGATTGTATGGCAGCTAGTGCTGAGGCACAAACATGTACATTTTCAAGCCTGCAAACTGTGACACTTTAAAAAAATGTGAAAAAATACTTTCTTGTGAAATATGACAACCCTATTTGACTATCTGTGCAGTATAGTACAGTGGATTGTGTACATAGCCTCTATTGATGTAAACCTGCTCCTTATCTTCTTGTGATTTTATGCATCGATGCTTTTTCCAAAATGTGTTTCTTTTTCCTTTCTTAAACACCAGGGGAGCCTCCCCTCCTAAATTTCGTTGTTTGGTACCTGTACTGTAACAATGACAAATAAAGTCTATCTATCTATGAAAGGTGCTATATAAATAAAGCTTTACTTACTTACATAGGCCTAGTGTACAGACAGACAGTTGACGAAGAGTAAAAGGTCAAAAGACAGTAAATTGTCCGTTCTAAGACTACCCGCTGCATATTGGAGCCCTGCTCTCACTCTCGTGTCTCTACACGCCCATAGTTGACAAGCTAGGAAGTGTGTAGAGGGTTTCACCTTACAGGTGAGGTGCCGAGGAGGCTTTGTCTCCTCTGGTTTCTTTGATTGCATGAGTTTGTATTGTGGCTTATATGTACATACTATACATATTATGTCATTTTTTTGTGCCCTCTGTAATGTGACATTGTGGTCTCTTTTGAGTTTATTAAACATCTTAAACATGGTTTGGTTGCTGTTCACTTTTACTGGTTGATGATTTCTTCTTTGCTTTGGCAGTTTGACTGTCTGTTCGGTTTAATCCATAAAACAGTGAAATAATCTGTTTAATTGAAATGCTACTCACATTCCCAATCCAATTTCATTACAGCAGGCTAAAATAGGATTCAAAATAGGCCTCTCTCCGATTTTAGTGAAGGTGCCTCTTTATAGGCTTAATGATAACAAGGTTGGCAGATTGGCGGTTCAAGCCCCGGCTGGCCACATGTTGAAGTGTCCTTGGGTAAGACACTGAACCCCAAATTGCTCCCAGTGAGCGGGCCGGCGCCTTGCATGGTAGCTTGCCGTCTTTGGTGTGTGAATGGGTGAATGAGAGGCCATTGTAAAGCGCTTTGGATAAAGGCTTCTATCTCCTTTTAGAATGATAAGGTTCTATCTCCGTTTAGAATGATAAGGTTCTATCTCCGTTTAGGGTAGTTCAGAGATATTGAGCGTCAAAGTTTTTACATTCCATTATGTTCTGTGAGATGGAACCTTTGTATTTTATGAATTACTAACTCAAAAATGTCAACATTTTTAAAATAACACCACACAGGCATTAATAAACACCTAATGGATCAGATTATGTATAAAACTCAATGTTGACCAACAATTGAGATAGAACCTTTATAATTCTAACGTCACGAGTAGTGGATCCCTGACCCACTGACCTGCATTGCGGAGGCAGTGTTTCCTCCCCCATCTACGTGGTCTGATTGCGCTCCATGTATTGCGCACTGTAGTTTTACGCACAACAATGCTGCCACCCTGTGGCGGAAAGTAGTATTGAGTTGAAAACTGAAATATTCTGCCCTAATTTTATTGTGAGAAATATCTGTGGTCTTGGGTAATTGTTTGGGTGTTGTAAATGTGTTTGTTTTATGTATATAATTAAACGTATGTCTAAGTTCTGCATTCTTCTTCTTTTTTAATGCTTTAATTATGGCCTCATGTATGGCACATGATGATACAACGAAGTTTCCGAGTTGATAATAATATGGTAGTTTGACACCTACGCAATCTGAAGTGGGCCTCAAACAATAAAGGGTAACCATTAACTCTGCCACCACAACATTTGAACAACTGATGATTGCTCTCAAGGCAAGGCAAGGCAAGTTTATTTGTATAGCACATTTCATACAACAGGGGCAATTCAAAGTGCTTTACACACATTATTTAAAAATACAGCAAGAGGAGCATAAGAAAATACTAATTACAATGAATAAAAGTAAATATAAGAAGTAAATTGATAAAACATTTAAAAAGACAATAGTTAATGGAAAAAAGACATTGATAGAAGTGTTTGTGTTTAATAATAACTGGTGCAAAACATGAAGGTTTTTAGCTTAGATTTAAATATTTTAAGTGTTTGGGCCTGTTTGACTTCTTCAGGGAGTTTGTTCCAGGAGCATGCAGCAGCGTGACTGAAAGCTGCTGCACCGTGTTTTGTTTTTACTCGTGGATTTTTTTTTTACTCTTGGAATTATCTCACACACATTCACACGAATTTAGGTGACTTTAGGACTTTGTCTAATTAATTGGGGTCATACATTTATATTGCCATCTTCGGACAGTTTTGTCCAAAAAGGAGAATTAGGCCTTTATGTTAGCA